>NW_026571018.1:21021698-21466698 GCF_026225935.1 Boleophthalmus pectinirostris | reverse complement strand
ATCACTGGTGTCTGTTGATGGTGTATCAGCCAATACTTAAAGCTACAGTATTGGAATCAGTATCGGAACTAAAAAAGCTGGATCATGCATCCCTAGGTGGCTCATTCATAAAAATTGTTGTGATGTGATTTAGGGTATTGCACTTATGAAATCCTAATGCATGTTTTTCAATAAAAGCATAGTTTAAGACCTTTTTTGTAAGAATAGTCTATGTATGTATAAGGATACGTATTGCATTGTGAGCTTCTTGGCAATACCCAGCCCTGTCTTCTACTATATCTCCTTTTGTTTTAAATTCACTTTTCAAGAACAACCATACGTATTTGCCTTGGATTCTAATACACTGCAATAGTCTAGTCTGCCAAGTCTCATTTTCAATTTTGCCATGTTTATCCGGCAGATTCTCAGCAATCTGTTGTCAAAGAGGCGTCGGTGACAGTGAGGGCACGCGAGGCACAAGAGCAGAGAGGCTGACAGAGAAAGTTACTCTGAAGCCTGTCACACTCAACAACTCTTCAGAAGGGACTGAGTCAATGTTCTGCAAATCAGACCGCCTCCTGTGGCCGTACAGTGGAACCGCGCCATATGTCGTCTAGGTGTTCCATTTGCTCTCATTAGTGTAGACCAAATGCTGGTTTTCTCTGCATTGGACGTCTTGTATTTCTGTGTATTTGTGAGCGTTATGATTGGATGACATGATAGGACGCTCTCCAAGACACAGTCACGCTTATTTGTTGTAATAGCTGAAAATTTTAAAATGGTCTGGGCAATTTATAATCCAAAACGTGTTACACATTTTACTCTTACCTATATTTACAACAGTGAGTATCCAAGTTTACATTTATGTGTTTCCTCTTCCTCTAAGCAACATTTTAAGGACTTTTACCCATTCAAAATATGTTTTAAATGTTAATCTTTAAAGCAATGACTGTAATTTTTCATCATTCTGAAACATTTCTCGCAGACAAACATTTTAAATGACTGATAAATTGACCTTTAAATTTGATAAATAATCAATAATATAATAGTGTGAGTGGTCTTGTTCTGCCGGTTGCCTACTGTAAATCAGACAGTTGCAAAAAAAAAAAAAAAAAGCAAAAAAAAAAAAGCTCAACACTGTATTTTTTTTTTTTTTTTCGCTGTGATGTGTCATTTATAGAGTGTTCAATGAGGAGCCACATTAGCTGAACAGATAAAGTCAAGGATAATTTGTACTGTTCTTCTTACGTCATTGACATAATTCAAGTCAACAAGGAAGAATTAAAGTCACCAAGCCTGCCTTTAAAATTGCACTTGTTATCTCTTATGCTTCAGGTAGATTGGTAATATATGGTACTTTTTCTGGTGAAGGTTATGCCATCTCCTTGTCTGGAGTTGTTATTGCTGTACCTGGAATGATCCAAAGTGTGGCAATAAACTTATCTTTATTGGATCCTTTTACTTACATGTTTTTATTACTCTAAAATATAAACTCTAAATGATATTGAAAAACATGCATTCTTCTGTAGGTCGAATCACCTCTCAAAAACCTGGCCTAGTGTCACATGCTCTTTTTCCATGGAGATAGAAAAATTAAATGGCAAAAAGTGGAGCAACAAAGCAAAATAATCTGCATGGAGAGAAGCAGGTGGCAGACTCTCCACTGGAAAGTTACATAGTGTACCTTAAAGTTGATATCAAGCCCACCAGTTGTTGTGTGATTGTCTACTGATCTGAAGGCTGATCATTCAAATTCCACTCTCATCATAAACCATCAGATCCACTGTCCCACAAGTTGAAATGCGATTTCATCTCCCACAAATTAATGCTGTCATTGCATTTTTGGGCAAGACACTTAAGCCACCTCACCCCGGTGTCTGTGTACAAAGCGACCGAGTGCCTTGAAAGTGGCGCTGTATATAAAAAAGTGACCATTTGTTATTAGCTATTAACTTTTTTCTTTACCAACTGAGTTGAATATGCATCTCTAATCTTTACTACTTTTTAAATAAAATGTACTAGATAAATAATTGCAGTCTAGTTTCTTTGCTCCCAGTTTTCCCCTTGTTTCGATGTGATGTGGCAGTTGGTGAGGCATTAGCGTTGTCAGGGATAATGAATGCGGAGGTGAGCTGGAGCCTGCTGCAGTGCTGCTGGTAAACTCTCATTTGTTTATAGAGATAGATCAGTGTCTGCCAGAGTAAAGTTGAGTGGGAGAAGGATGTGGCCCTCTCTGCCAGCACAGAGGACTCACTCAGACACACCAGAAGGGAATGCTAAGTTGTCTTAAGCTCTTTTACGGACGTCACAGAGGAGGCGGCTGGATGCTCTGTGCACACAAGCTGTCACTGGGGTACACTACAAACATTATGGAAGAGAGATAGAGCAGCAACGTTGAACTAAACCAATGGTAATATATGAATGTGCTGGTGCAATGGTGCAGAGTCGTGAAGGTGTGGCCGCTGAATACAGAAAACAAGAAAACCCCAAATATGTAAAAAAATCACAAAGTAAAACCTTTAAATTCTGACATGTAAGATTGCACAAAACACTCAGAAAAGTTAAATTACAGTTATGGTCATCCTGATCAAACCTAGCTCAAGATCTGGAAATGGGTCCCCTGCTTATGACAGTTGCCCCAGCAGCATTGAAGGATGGGTCAAATGTAAAAGAATAATGACAACAATAACGAGTACCTTATCATTCATGATTAGAAAGGAACTAATTATGTCTACTCTCCTAACTGCATTGTGACTCGATTACTGCACAAAAAAGTACAATGGATATATTTTACCTTTACCAACAAACCATTGGGAAGCTTTGGCATTCTGATGAGACAGTATTGCAGGCTTTGATTGGTTTGCAGCGACCAATAGATGACAAAAGAAAAAAAGTAGAAAATGCAATCTTCTGGGATACCAGTGCATGCTTTTGTCTTCCTCATCCTGATCTATTTCAACCACACTGTTGGCATAAAGGAAAGATTAAATAACCTAAAAAGATCACAAAAAGAGAGAATGCATAAAATCTGTAACCTTTGACCTCTAGGGGAGTGGCAGTGTGACAGGCCTGTGTAAAACAAACCTCTGTTCAGTCAATAAAAGGCAAGTCACATCCTCATTAGCTCAAGTTCAAACACTCCCACTAAAGGTTGTCCAAGCTTAGTCAAAATGTTACTGTCGGTGTTATTTAACGTTTCCTGAGCCTAAGAAGATCAAATATGGAGGGATTATAAATATTTGTCCAGATTAGGTTAAGATACTTATCAGAATGTTAGGGACAGACATTTTTGCATCAGTGCCCACTGGATAATTCACATTATTGTTTAAGTGTGATTAGATTAACACTTTATAAAAAATGTACTTTTGTGTTCATGCAGATATCATTATTTGCATAAGAAAGCTTTGCCCGGATGTTATTGTTAGTTGCTCTGTTTTATACAAAGATAACTCAACAGTGTATCCAGTACACCTGTCAATATCCATCCACATTTTATGATTGAATGAATATGTTAACATTATGGGACAGTATACTAACTCTTACCACAAGAGGTCAGTAAGGAAACAAGTAATCTGATTATGCAGTAGTTCAGTAAGATTGTAACCTCCCGACTTGATTCATAGAGCAATTACCCTCGAATGGGACTACAAATATGAGTATACAATTCCCCATTTCTAGTCCATATTGGAAGATTAGGTACTGCAATATTGCATAGACGACTTCTACTGACCACAATGAATATTCCTACTAAATATTTAACATTAAAGGCTAAATTAAAGTAATGCATTAGGGTCATTTTACTATTATGTGCTTTTGTTTTAAAAGGGGTACATTTGAGACACCAAAAACCCCTGCCTTGTTATGAAACTGCCTTCTGCTAGAGCTGTTATTAATGACCCCCTTTAAACGTGTTTAAAATGCTGCGTGCAACACTCACCAAAGAAGCCGTTTTAGGCCAAATTGTTCCTCAGAGGGCAAGAAACAGTACCTCAGCAATAAATAATGGTCCTGTAAACAGATTTTTCATTCCACCAAATCCAAAAAGCAGCCTATTAAGAGACCAAGCGCCACAGAAGGACTTTTTACTCCTCGCCTTCCGAAGACACAACTTGCGCTCTGTGATTGCAGGTGGAACCTTGTAATTGGGCTCTGTGGGCTTACTTGTGCACTCCTATTAAGTCCAGTAGAGCGATGCATGCTGGGTAACGCTGGAGGAGATGTGCCGCTTGGTTGTGGAGGTGGTTAGGAGTGTGTGGTTGAGGGTGGTCTGGTTCCTATGAGGGTCCACAAATGAGAGCAAAGCAGTAAAAGCAATATCTGGAATGCACTTGTTCCCCTAATGCTGCAAACAAATTAGCCATTTGCTGTGGAGGCTTCGATTACAGATCTGTGTGTGTGTGTAATGTTGTTTTTAAAATAGGCCCTTGGAATTAAGTAACATTAGTTGCAGGAATGTATATTTGTTAACTATGTTTGGCACTGGGGGTGGTAAGATTGCACTGGACACTGGTCTCTCACTTTGCATGAAGATTTCTATTAAATATTTAGCATTAAAAGGCAAATTAAAGGTGCACTGTGTAACTTT
Organism: Boleophthalmus pectinirostris; assembly: GCF_026225935.1. Classification (NCBI taxonomy): domain Eukaryota; kingdom Metazoa; phylum Chordata; class Actinopteri; order Gobiiformes; family Gobiidae; genus Boleophthalmus; species Boleophthalmus pectinirostris. The sequence goes on along the minus strand of NW_026571018.1, from coordinate 21,462,134 downwards.
TCTGGTGGAGGGTCAATCACCTGTTTTTCTCCATAGAGGAATGTTCCACAGTATGGCATTACACTTATTTATCTCTACAGAGACAGAAGGTGACACCATGGGGCCAAGTTATATGTCAGATCAGTTGAGAGGCGAGCCCACTCACAGTAAGAATTCAAGATGGATACATTTAATGCCCTACTGCAGGGGTCATCAAACTAAGGCCCGTGGACCACTTGAAGTTGTCATGGCCAGTTTTAAAAAATTATTTTTTGGCAAATAATAACATGCATCTTGTATTTTGTAGATATTTTCAATTAAAAAGATATTTATATGAAGTATTTATATTTATATTAAAGTAATTATATGATGTATTTAAATTTGCTGCCGAATTTTCGTCACCTGACAAGCTCAAGATCAAACAGTGACAGTCAACGCACATGCAGAATTCTGTAGTGCAGTTAAGGACAGCAAAATGGTGAGTGTTAAAGTACAAAAAGTTGACAGATAGTGCCGAGTTTTCAAAGAACAGTGGACGGCCGATCTTTATTTTGTTCAGTGTAAGGACTGTGCAGTTTGTCTGATATGCAAAGAAAGTATGGCATTTTTCAAAGAATATAATCTGTGTCATCAGGGTCATACAATTCTGTTATACGGCCGACCTGACCTTGGCCCCCCATCACAGTCAGGAGCGATAATGTGGCCCCCAGAGAAAAACGTTTGGGACACTCCAGACAAAACAATAATATCTTTATGGAGACAAGCAGGTGGCAGACCCTCCACCAGAAATGTTACACAGTGCACCTTTAAAATAATGGGCGTGAGTAACTTTTATATTTTATTTTGAAAAGGTGTATATTTGAGACACCAAACATCCCTGCCTTGTCTTTAAACTACATCTGCTTGAGATGATATTAATAACCACTTTAAATGTGTTTAAACGCTTTGAATTGCAAACTTTCACTCCATAACATTTACAATAAGGTACTTCTGTAAGCAAAGCTGCCATGGGTCTAAGTGTCTGAAATGTGGCTGCCAATCCATTCCGGTGGCCTCTCCAACCGCAATATTCATGCTCAAGGACAAGATGACATTGAACCAGCAACCTTTGGGTTTGAATGCTCTTAACTCTGTCCCAGTGCCTTCTCAGACACACAATAACAGATGCTGGTCAATCTGGTGGTCTAGTCACTGTTCCCATTTAAATCTTTTCAATGATTGCTGCTCAACTCAGGTTATTTAAATTGAACAGCCACAACAAATTGATTGAGAGCAAATAATTACTCTTGCAGTGGTGGTGGCGGCTTTTTCATTTCAAAATCAATTTCAATAACGGAACTGTCCAAGCGCAAACTGACAGTGTGCTCCTGCTGCTTAACTGCACGCTGAAAATATAAATTATTATTTGCAGTGGATTTTAGCTTCCATATATCATCAGGCTAATCACATTAAAAGTGAAATAGAGATTATGGAGAACTCAATAGAAAAGTAGGTCTTAAAATCCCTTCCCTGCCAACATAGACATTTGTAGGCTAATACGGGATCCCTTTAAAAAGCCAAAAGGAGAGGAAAATGGGTCAAGTTTCACATACACATTTTTATTTTGCTTGAAAGGATTGAAAAAAGGGCCCTACTGTATGTGGCTGTGTATTCCTGAGGGCAAACCAATCTGGCAACGTTTTCAAAGGAAGGGCCATCCCCAGAACAAGACCATTCAAACAAGTGTAAAGACATTGTATGGTGAATCTCATTGGCAGAAACTTTCAAATTGGCATCATTTTCAAATACACTGAAAGTTTCAGTCTTGGCAGTCTTCAAAAGATGATAGAAGGACCTAAATATTAAAAACAAATCACTGTTGATGAGTTAATACAGTGTGTTTCCAGAAGTTAATGATCAAATTCTATTGAAAAAAAAATATATATAAAAAAGAAAGATTTGTTTATTTTATGTTTTGAAATATATTCTAGGAATGTTATGAGCAAATAAATAAATTAAGTGGTATTTGGAAAATGCAAACAATTCCTAAAATATTCACAAAAATAATGGCAAAAAAAAAATCATAAAATGTAAAAAAACATAAAAATCAGTTAGCGTTATACAATAATGTATGATAGAAGACTACATCTTATAGTGAACAAAGAGCCAAGAATTATTTTTGGGTCCCATCCTGTAACATTTTGAGCAGTCTCTCTGCCATCTCGTCCCACTGTCTTTACATTTCTGTTCTTAATACAGTAACAGTATATTGCACAATTATCAGCTTCATTGCAATTGTAAAGTATAATTAAACTTAAAATATTATATATATTATTACTCTGGGAAATGGCAGAGAACTCTATACTTTTTTATGGCAATACTTTGGATCATTTTCTTTCGTTGCGTTCATTGTTGAGAACCACTGGTGCAATGCATATATACGATCCTCACCAAGCAGTTTAATTTGGCATATCACAACCCAAAATACTTCATTCATTTTCTCCCTTTGTTTAAAAAAATTCCAAAACAATGACCAAATGCCATACAGTAAACAATATACTGTCCATAGAGTCCATAGATTTCCCTCATAGATTTGCCATTATGATTCTTTTCCTCAATGAGCTTGTGCTTATTTTCACCAAAAATGCTCTGTGCAAAATACAACAATACAGTAGCTTCGTCAAAGTAAGCTAACAGTTTGCGCATCAATAAAATAAAAACAAATAAAAGTTTCACAGTAATAAATCACAACAGAAGAACACATCGGGTTTGGCTTGCATAGCAAAGCAAAATAAAACCATTTACAAAATTATGTACACATTATGCAAGTCCATTTAATTTCGTAGTGATTTTCTTCATCGACTCCACGTAGTGACACACCATGTGACAGGAAGTAGAAGACATGATAACATACTCTTTAGCGGGAGAGGAGGGGGGTGGAGGTGTGAGGGTGTGTGTGTCTGTACATGGCATTTACAGCTCTGTCTCTGTGTCTCTGCGCGCTCCTGTCTGCATCAGTCAGGCAGGACAGGGGACAGGAGCGCCTATAAACAAGCTGTATGTCCCAGGGCAGGCAGCGTCTCCAGGCCAACGTACTTCATCAGGACTCTGCAAGAGACAGGACAAACTGAGTGTAGAACAGTGAGCTCATTTGGTCATAAACATGGATATATGAGGCGTTTATCTCACGCTAACAATGCCAAGTTAACAGTCAGCACTTTATCCCTGTAAATGTACCGTAGACTGTATATATAAGCGAGCATGGGCGTGGTTCTGACTCCACTGACTCTGTCTCCAATTCACTTTGTAATGAGAAACTGTCACTCCTCTCTCCTTAACTCCTGCAGTCAGACATGTCATTTTGGTCTTGAAATGTTTGTTTTAACCCACTCTACATGATCCTAGTATTTTGCTATTTTGTCTGTAAATGAATTCATGTTCCTAATATGGAACACAGCTCAAAATTCACCCCATAACTGCTAGCCTCTGTGAGTATCACTTGACTGCTCTGGTGATGTCTCACTCACTTAGTCCATTTATTTATACAGTCTATGATATGTGCAAAGATACTATGTTGAATTTGCTCTTTGCCTGAATAGTAATTTTAACAATACAATTACCGACTTATTTTGGTTTGCACTATGCTTAGCTTTTCTATGGCAACTTAGAGCCCAAACACCTTGTAAATAGATACACATGTAACTGTATCAATAACACAAATAGCACAAAGTGTAGGCTCCAAATATTAAACCTGTCTTAAAGCAACCCTATCCACATTTCTGGAGGTGGTGTGTAACCTGCATGATTTTATGGAGATAGAAAGTTAAAACCATAATATTCTCCATGGAGATAGTTATGTTTTATACCATACTGTGGAATATTATAGTCAAAGAAACAACATTTCCATGGAGACAAACAGGCCAAGTAAAAGTTTGTGGAGCTGCAATCCCGCTAATGGTAAGGCTGCATGTTTTTCAGTGTGATAAAAAGCATATTCTATTCTATTTTTGGCCAAATGTTTATTCAGTGAGGCTTTAATTAATGTGGCAACAACAAGACACATGCCCTCCTTACTAACTGCTTTAACATACAATTACACAATTACAATTACTGATATCTAAAAACACATAAAACAACAGCCTTTACTTCACAGAACAGAATGACTCCAAAGGCAAAAATGTTAATGTTTGATGCTGCGGGAGACCCACACAACTAAAAGACAAGTAAGCCAGAGGCACAGTGCCCAAAATTATATCTAGTCTTTTTATCTTGTTTGTATGCAAGTTCTAACACTATCTTGAATCATCAGAGTTCATTCATATGACAAAGTGTTTGCTTATTGTTACAAAAGATCTCAACAAGTAAAAGTGCCTCGTCTTGTATATAGCCTAGACTAGACTTGTATACAAAGCTATGCATTTGTGCCTTTAATTATTTTTTATGTTTTGTTTTACCACTTATGCTTTGATCTTTGTTATTATATTGTAAAGTGTTAGTACTGTGTCCAAGTAATTTCCCTTGTGGATCAATACAGTTTGTCTAAGTCTAAATTGCTTTTTGTCAAAGTAAACTAACAAAGTAAAAGGGACATTTGATTTGATGTGCCTATTTTGGGAGTATGTATGTGTACTGTGCCACCTACAGTGCTCCCTCTGTCTCTCTGTGCTGTTTGGTGGGAGTCCGTTCATTGGCTGTTCCGAGGGTCTCTTGTGGGACCCCCTGCCCAGTGTAGCTCTGCCCGACGCACCCGTCCCACCCCAGGGTCCCATATGCTGCCTCTCCAGCGTGGACACTGTCACCATGCACTCCTCTGTCGGGTCTGAGGAGGCACTATTCCACGAGCTGTTCAGACGGGACCCCACAGAGTGCAGGGCCTTGGCAGCTGCTGTGGAGTGGACAGTACAGTATAAGATGGTGTAATGTTATTTCATACAACATACTGATGAATACTGCATGGAACGGACCATCTGTGTTGGCGTCCCGGCGTCTTGGCAAAGTCCCAACTTTCTCTGTAGGTTTGTGGCTGGAGACAGGTGCCCTCTGGTGGTTGAGACTCTGCGTGTTCTGTGCACTGTGGTCTGAGAGGCCAGAGCTGTCCACACGACTCTGATGAGAGGGTTTACCTGCAAGAAGATTTTCAAGTAAGGTAATGTAATGTCTTGTAATGCATTTTTATTAGTACTTTGTCTTGTATATTTTATAAACACTTTTTTCCCCATAATTTTGTTTGTCTTTTTTGTTGTCATTTCCGTTCTTAAGAATAAAAGTTGCTTCTTCATTTTATCATGTGATGCTTACTGTAATTCTAAGCAGTCTCATTTAGATTCAGTTCAATGGCATTTAGCCTGTAGAAGTATGACTGCAGTAGACAGCATGGTTCCTAGTTTCAATGCAATTGTGCCACCACCAATGCCAAATATGAAAGACTTTCTTCTGCAAATATGTAATTTCAAACCAAATGTCCTGTATAAATATAAACTGAGGTTAGAGTAATGCACATAAAAGAACATGCCAAATGCACAAAGAGAAGAACCCAAAGTAGTTGCTGTTTGTCTTCTGTGTTTCACTAAATATTTATCTCAAGGCGTTTTTGGCACAGTTCAATATATTTGTGGATTTCTTCTCCAAAACTAAAGCTCTTGAGTCCTCTCCAACTGAGCAATAAAGTTGGTGAACACATTGCACAAAATCCCTCACTAAGATTCTCCACAGACCCTGCAAATATTAAGTTAGATGTCTGAAAACTCACTTCTCCAATTAAGTCTGGATTCCTTTTCATTTACAGTTTTTAAAGAATTTAAAGAATGAATGAACTGAATGAATGGAGGTCACACAAATATCTGCTTTAATCTAGATCAATTAAAAAAATAAAAAATCACAAAATTACCAAAGTCATACAACAGCTCTTGCACCCTGAATAGCAAATGGTGTTGCAGAAACATACATATAATGCAACAATAATAATAATAAAAATAGAAAGGTATATAACTTTATGTGCTTGACCTGCATTTCAGGATGAACTAAAAATAATTAGTTTTGTTGACCAACAAAGTCAAATGAGGAAATAGTTGAATATGTGGCAAAGAATGAAGCAGATTGGTATTCTGTCATGGCATCTGTTTGGATTATCCTCAATTGTATTGAAAACAAAATAATTAGCTCACACTCAAAGCCCGCCAACTGAGCGTTTTTGAAAATGAAAGACAAAAGACTACTTTAAGGATTGTGTTTTCTCTTCAAATGAATAGCATTTTAAAGTGGGACACAGCTTTCACTAATACTTTGACTATAATAATGTCTGGGTGTGTGTCTAAATTGTACATCTGCATACTCATGAGACAATAAATTACCATATTTGACAGTTATGAAATGTTTGCATTGCTAATGTTGGTAAATATTTTTAGTTGGACTGACCTGCTGCATGCACCCACAGTTTTAAAACACATATTTGGACAAGTCTCTCTTAACCTATCCAATAATGCAGTCTAAAAACAGTGCTGTTTTGCTCCTGTGGGAGAAGCCTTCAAACTAACTCTAAAGAAAGTCTCTCAGACAGAACCCTATTTATAAATGCATCAAATCTTAAATTTCAGACGTGGCACTTTTATGTAGAGGCCTGCTCCAGCGCAAAAGAGACGTTATCATTTTGATGCATATACAAGATGTCTTCAAGGGGCTTAACGAGCTGTCTCAACGTCTCAGGAGGAAAAAGGGCTTTGAGTGGTGGACTGAAAATACGCACAACTTTTCTATCAAGATGCATGATAATTATAACTTTCAGGGTGCTTCAATGGCATCTCAGAAATGAATATAATCTGGTGTATAAGGGACTGGAGAGTGGTGGATTCAGGGGCTAGTGCATGTCTTTAGTGCGTGTTTGGAGATGTTTCGTGCAGTCATTCTTGGTGATTGGCAGGCTTGAGTGTTAAAGTTGTGCAAAGCTTGGATCTGGTTAGACAACATAGAACATTTCATATGAATTTTTAATAGCAACGTTTCTTTTTAAATAAGTGGATATGGCCCCATTGCTCTCCTTCCCTGAGGCTAGTTTCCCCATTAGACATTTGCAAAGGCCTTCTATAGTTCACTCACAAAGCAAAACTTATTCTGGAATACTCCCATTAAATGTATCTTCTCTGAAAGCACATCTATATGACCAGCTTATGCATTTTTGTGTATTGGTATAATTATACATTATATGAATGGCTACACAGTGTCTGTAAGTCTATAGGTGTCTCAACCAGCCACATGAAGATGACCAGGAAACATCTGGAACAACCACACCAACAACAAAGATGCTAATTGGCTGTTTTGAAATATATTTTGAAAGTGCATAGCGTAATTTCTTGGGTTGGGGCTCTGTCACCATGGAGATGCTATTGCTTTGTCTTTAATGTTCCACAATATGATATTAAACTTATATAAGATACATTTACTCAAGTATGTGTGTTTTTATTGCTCAAAAATACCTTTAAAACACGCATTCTGACTGTGAGTGGGGTCGCCTCTTCACAGATCTCACTTGGCCTGGTCGTGTCTTTATGGAGTATTAATTTTATGCCATACTTTGGAACACTGTAGGCAAAGCAATACCATCTCCAGGTAAACAAGCAAATAGTGGACCCTCTACCAGAAACGTAGTAGAAGAGGACACATTTATTTACAAATAACAAACTCAACAACTATTCTGTGTAGTTTTTGCATACAGTTCCCTCACTTTCATTTTGCTCTAACACTCCTGGATAACCACACTAGATCATCTGCTGAATAGATTCACTGAATGCTTTTCCTGGCACATTTATCCAGGATTGGGACTGGCATAAATAGGTCTAGTAAATCATGTGATTAGAACCTAGTTACTAACAACACATGTATTACCAGTATGCACTCAACTTACCTGAATCTTCCAGGTTTTCTGTGCTATGCCCCGGCCCCGGTGTGTAGTCAAACAGATTTTTTGACACCACGGCATATCTCTCCTCCTCTTCCTCCTCTTCCTCAGACAGCAGCGCCGCTCCCACCTCTGACCCCAACGTACTGGAGAGAAAGTCCATGGGCGGGATTTGCGCGTTGGACACATTTGGGCTACTCTTCATGTGCCTAATTCAGATGTGGGAAAATAGTGTTAATAACTACAATATAATCAAGGTTGCATAATCAATTGAGAAGCAGTGTATGAAAACAAAATGACAGAATCAGAGCGCATTGAAAAAGGTAGCAAAACAGTCCTGAATGCCTGCGATGGTGTAGCTGATTACTTTCCTATTGCTAGCGCTAACACAATGGAGTCGTAATTGGACGGGATAAAGGATATCTGGATGGGCAGGGCTGTCAACAACGTGCCTCTTATCTCCCCCACAGCTGTCCTCCATCATGGCGTACATCCCACCACATATCCGCGCACACGCATAATTACCCAGTCTATTTACCAATGTCAGAGCAGCATGTTGGACTAAACCCGGTCATTACCCTCCAACACGTGTCGCCACCGACTTGTCAAGTTTTCCAATGCTCCGTCAAAGGTGCAATCAATGTAGAGCTGTTTTTATCGGTAGAGAGAGACACACCGGTAGGGACTGACACATGTAAATACCAGCACTATAAGCTGCGCAAACATAGCCATTGATATGCAAAGTCCTAACAATCAACAGAATGTAATGAATATAAAATTGCAGCTATTTTGCCATGCTGTGAGCAAGAGCAATGCTTTTGAACAAATGGCGATGCATAAACACAACTACCTGCTGTGCTGATGGAATTTCGTCCAAAAAAAAAAAAAAAAAGAACATGCTGATTAGAAACCGTATGTAGGATGAATACATGTCAAATTATTCATTATGAACTAAGGGGATTAAATATTTAAGTGTGCCCACGTTTTGAAAGAGCGTTAACATGTTGAAACAAGATGTGTAGGTGTAACACTTTGCATGTACTTGCTGTAAGCTTGTCAGGATAATTACCGCATCAACTTATTGTTCAATAAATGAAAGATGGAACAATATTTAGGAGAGCTTTTTCTTTAACTGAAAGCTTTTTTTCATTATTTGCTGTTTATTAATTTTTGAGCTATGAAATTATAACTTCTATGACTCTTTTCTAGAGACTAATAAACGCAGAAAGTGGTTTGGTTTAAAAATAATGACAACTCTTAGGAAAGTAATGGTAATAGTAATAGTATTAGTCAATATTTTAGTGTATATAAAAGTAGGCCTGTCACGATAACAAACAAGTAAATATAGATGATATATGATAATGCTGAAACTGATTTTTGCCACTGACATAAAAACCCAAGAACAGATTTAAACCACAAACAATTCTAAATCTACAGTATTGTTAAAAAATCATGAGCTGCAATAAATACATAGCAAAATGAAACACTTTAGTATTTAGTTTGCATCTGTAATAAGTCATAGATGTTATTAGTTCGAACTTTTATGGCTCAAATTTGATCATTTTGTCAAAAAATAATCAAACATTTCTCAGAAGAGCACGTAATATGTACACACAAAAAATATTAACCTCAAAATATCTTGTTCCAGCTTTCATATATTGCACGATAAGTCTATATAGTAATTATTGTGACAGGCTTGACTATCACCGTTTTTGTGTTCTTACCATGCCTGCTTAGCGACCTCATACTGGTAGGCCCTTGTCAGTTCGTCTAGGTGTGCCTGGAGAATGGACTGCATCTCCTCGTGGTGAGTAGAGCTGAGTGAGGATGAGGAGGGCTGTTTGAAGGGAGCTGCCGGAGATGAAGAGCGTCCTCTTAAAGGAGGAGTGGGCCCTCTCTCTTCCTCTCCCTCATTGTTTAGATTCTGATGACGGTAGGTTTGGATGGACATGGGTGGGGCCCAGCTGTTACTGTCATAGCTGTAGAAAAAAAGTATTTAATCAGTTTTATAATTTGTAAATGTTTTAGAATGTTTTTTAATATATATATCTTAAATGGCCCATATTACTATATTTTCTGATCTATGTTACAATGTTGTTTCCTCATAAAATGCATAATCAAAGTTGTTAAACACGTGAATGCACATAAAAAAACAGAAAACACCCTGTTCCACCTTGTGATGTCATGTGGCAATACAGGAAGTGTGCAATTGTGCTTTTAAACTCTAGAATCTGTTGGATGATTTCAGCTCTGGAATTGCCAATTTCTACTAAAGTAAAAGGTTAAAGGAGCTGTTAACTTGAAAACTGCTGCTTCATGACATCACAAGGTGCGACAAAGCATTTTGAACTTTTGTACGAATAAAACAAAACACACGCAAGTTAAGTGTTGATATAGAAACAGCATTATAACATGGCATAAAGCTCAAAAGAATCCATTTTGTGTAATGCAAAGGTGAATGTAAAGGTGAACTATGTAAATTTTCTGATGGAGAATCTGCCACCTGAGCAAATTGAAGTAAGAATGCATGTATTTCAAAGGATTACTGAACAATAAAACTCCTGTAATTGAATTCTGTATATAGAACTTCAGTAGTGCTTTGCTGCTCAAGGCCTGGCACACATCAATAATCATAAAAAATGTTTCCGCATTTATCCTTCAGTTTTCTATATGGCACTACATTACTTGGTGGAAATGGGCCTAACCATGCTTCTGAAAATAATTCACTGGAGTGTGTGAATGTGCTCAGGCAGAAAACATATTGTTCCCCTTGTGATTGCATTTGTGTGTGTGCGTGTTTGTGTCAGTGTGAGGCAGCACAATGATGAAATATGAATGTGTCTCACCCTCCTCCGTGGTTTTCCTGGGGGTAGTGGTCAAGGTCAACCTCGGTACCAGGCAGCGGGTGCATGGGTGGTGGAGGCAGAGGCATGTTAGCCCAGCACGACCCATTGGACTTGGAGCTCTTAGTTCCACCTTTTAGTTTCTTCTTTTTCCCAACCTTTGCACCTGGGTGAACACATAAGGAAAAGGAAATATAATACTGGCCACACTGGAGATGGTTTGTAGTAGGGTAATGTGCAAAAATTACGTCTTTTGCATTAAAATTTGTTGTACTGTCAAGGCATAATTCCTATTAAACACATCAACATTTATACATATGATCAGAATCAATATAGCTTTGTATAGCAGTGTATACATTTTTATAAATATGAAGATTCCACCTTTTGTAATTGCCAATGATCAGCTAAGATCTAGTTAATCCTCAGTAAAAGCATTTGTATGGTTTGAAGCAGAGATCTCTAGAGACTTTTAGAGAACATTTTTGTGTTCAATGGGTACGATAATATTGTATCATCAGTCATTTTTAAAAAGGAAACATAACTGCATAAACATAATATAAAAATGTGATTCATTTTTTGGCACACCACCTACAACAAATATACTAAATATATGTTTTCTTTCTCTTTGTCAACATTTCACAGTTTATCACACTAAAACCTTTCTAAAATCTTCCATCTCTCTCCAGAACTAATCCTAGTCTGGGGCTCATTATTCCCCTGTCTGTGTGCTGACAGAGTATCAGGATTTTCCAGTGTTGACATTTCCTAAAAAGGTGTCAAAATCGGAAACAAGACCATTAAAATTATTTCCGTTGTGCAGCCCACTCTCCACCACTTTATATCTGCTAACTCTGACATTTAGCTCCGCAACCGCTTTATTAAGGCTGTGTTAATGACCTCTGATCTATACTGATTCAAACAATAAGCTTGTCCACTCCTCAAATTATAACAATCTTTATGGCATTTAAGTTAATGGACTTGAAAATTGGGCTCTTTGGAAAATTAGGTCCCTTTTGCAATGCTCTATCGGTTTTCAAATTCAGAGGGAAATTGTGACTCTCTCAACAATACATTCTTAAAGGGCCGATATTACGCTAGTTTCTGATCTATGTTGTAATGTTGTTCCCTCATCAAAAACATACCTGGAGTTGTGTTTTGTTTCATTCACACATGTTTAACACACAAACCCTGCATATTTAGGCTGGATTCTTCTCTCAAAGGAATTGCTCCACTTTGTTTACATCCTTACTAGAATCATTTGGATCATTTAAGCCCTGAAAATGCACATCTCTACTGAACAAAAGGTAAAAGATAGTTGTTAACTTGAAAACTACCACTGCACGACATCACAAAGTGTAACAAAGAAAACATTCAGAGCTTTAGAGATGTAGACAGATAATAATAAAGGATTACTCAGACATGTATGAAGGAAACAAAACTCAACTCCAGGTATGTTTTTGATTAGGTAATAACATTCTAATATGGCTTAAAGCTCACAGGAGTCAGTATGGCGTAATATAGGACCTTTAAATCATATCTTTAAACTTTCTAAATATTTTCTGTATATTTAGATAATATAACTTATTTACACTGTTTAGAAAATACAACATCACAGTGTGCATTACAAGCTTTGACTAGCAAGTACTATTGAAGAAAAAAAGAACTGAAGTGGACTATTGGGAGTTTTTTGAATAAACTTCAACCATATTAGCTTTCAGTGCAACCTGAACACAATTCCTTTTGTCAAACGTGCTTTCACCAGCCACTATAATTAATCACAGATTGGCAAAGCTACCATACAATTCAATGTTATACAGTACCATCTGGATGAATAAAAACAGAAATATTGCTGGAACAAAAGGACTTGATTTTTACTTCCAACAAATAATGCCATATGACACATTTGGGCATCATTCAAGACAATCTCTGGAGGATTTTTTTGTGTTTTCATTCAGTTTCATTACAGACCACAAAAGACTGCCAGTTAAAAAGCAGTACAAATACTACTATTTAAACCACGGGCAACAGCTGTACAGAGTCTAAATTGTGTAGGTGTAGGTTCAATTTTGGACTGAAACAATACAACAAGAACAATTTGTAATACTGCGTAGTCAGCTTCTTGTATTTATAGAGTATTCAGGGAGACACTACCACATTGCTGATATCATTTCCAAAGTTAAAGGTGCACAGTATAACTTTTCTGGAGGAAGCCTGCAACCTGTTTGTCCCCATGGTTTGGTTAAAATGATCCACAGTATGGCATTAAACTAATCTGTCTTGCATTTACTCAACTACAGGTGTTATTTATTGCTCAAAAATATCTTAAATCAAGTCCAGCATCCATTCTTACTGTGAGTGGGGTCAACTCTACACAAAACTAAAATGTAATTTGGCTTGCAATTCTCTGTGGAGATTCATACAGTTATTACCATACTGTGGAACATTCTAGGCACATCTCCATGGTGACAGACCCTCCAACAGAGTTACACAGTGCACTAGATGATAATATATTAGAATTATTGTATGCTGGATATGTAATTGTTGAACTGGTAGTGGTAGCAAAAGCCTTTGTGGCCATAGTCTAAACATATACCATCTTAAACTTAGTCAAAATGCTGTAGGTTTTTCTGCCACTTCTAATCAAATTAACTCAGAGAAATGCATCATGATTGCGTGACATTTCTGGGCTAGATGAGCTCCCAGGGTGAATTGTGATGAAGACAGGAGAGTAATTAAGAACACAGTCCTTAGGGTCCGTTTTCTCTGAATATGTAAATAATTTGGCTTCCCATTGCTGTGCCCTGTCAACAAGTCCAAATCCGGGTTTCTCAGATAAAACTGCCACTTTATAAATGTTCTGATAAGAGTGTTTTAGCTACGCTGCTCTCCACAGGGGCTCCACACAACATTTCAAATGGCAAATAGAGAGATTATTTTTACACAGTGATATCTTAAGCTGTTAAAATAACTCTCTGTAAGATTTTCTTTGATATAGCTGGGCAACTGGTCAACACTATATCTCTGCCTTTGTGTCAGGTTGTAAAATGTATTCATTGCCTTTTTATTACTTGCTTTACTCTAAAATGCGCTGCTGGCAAACTTATTTCTAGAATATATGTGGGCTCACTGTATACAGAACCCAAACAATTGTATCATTGTTCAACCAGTTGCATTATGTAACTTTTCAGGAGAAGAGTACCACCTTGCTTGTCTGCTGGTGCAATGCATCTCTGCTGTTAATGTAAATTAAAGGTTCTATATTATTGCATATTTAGTGAGGAAACAGCAGTATAACAGATAAAAAAGTTGCCTAATATGGACCCTTTAAGCACGGTCCTGGTCTCAATTAAAAAAGAACCTCAACTAATCTAAACATGGACATAGGCTTATTGGTTTGCCTTAAATATTCCACAATATGGCATTAAAGGTTGTATAGAGGATTTTCCAAGGAACGAGAAATCCAGCGACTGTTTGTCCTTTTTCAAATGTTGCGCATGCGTGAAACCACCCCCCCTCCCCTACAGCTCCCTACGTAGAAACGCCTCCTTTGCCTTGAAAATTACGTTTTCAGACATAGGATTTCGCTTTCGTGTCCTGAAAAACGTTTGTTTAACTCTTGGAAATAAAGTACGTTTTTATAATAAGCAGAAGTTTCCTGTCCAGGAGTAATTTGGCGACCAATGCGTCAGTCTTTAGACCCTGCGTCTGCTTCAGTTGCGCCATCGCTGGAATGAATCTTCAAGAATCACCTTAGTTTGGCTTTGCTGCTTTTCCCCTTGTCTTCTTCTTTCAGCGACCTCAAAAACGGACTTTCTTTTGCGGCTAACTGCTCCTGGATTCTTGTCTGCCATTGCAACAAACTTTGTGCTAACTGCGAGGAAGATATAGGTCAAAAAAAGCCGCTAAGAACTGTTGCGTTGGTGGAGTAAACAGCGTCTGTGCGGCTTGCGTCTGTGGACTGCGTGACAGGTCGTACCTAAACCACGTACCGGCGGCGCGCAGGCAAGTCAGTTACGCTAGAAACGTAGGGAGATTGATTGACAGCCTGTCAGCTAACAGATAACGAGGCAGTGTCGTTATCTATTGGCAAATGTTTAGCCCCACCACGTCCAGAGTTGATGAATTTTTATTCTCTTTTTTTTGGTCATCATAATTACAAGGCTACTGCATCTCTATAATGCTATCATTGACAATTTGAAACAAAAAAAAATCCTCCATACAACCTTTAAACATGTCTTCTTGGAGTCAAGAAGATGGCTACATTTAGACTACGTTTATATGATGATGGTCTGAACAGAAGACCCAAAACTGGCATTGTGTCTTCACTTTTTATTCCGTGTTTAGTCTGCGTGTTTAGTCTGCATGCATCCAGTGATGCAAAATGTGTGGAATTCGATTGGCTATGCGTGCCAAGCGGCTAGGTGGGGATGCTAGGTGGTGATGTATGTGACGTAAATGCGTACACGACATGAGCAGGTCTGACCAGAGTTTTGCGTCTTGGGCAGTGTAGATGGAAACGCTATGGCGGAGTGTATTCAACTTTTACATTGTGGACGGTGGTTTCAGATTTTTGCATTATTTAAGCCCCAAAAATGCCATCACTGTCTAAACGAAAGGCACTTCTGATAAAATATTTTGTTATTTTTACCTGCAAGCGTTCTTGTGCAAACAGTCCCTCAATGCCATACTACATAACATCTCCTTGTAGACTGGGTTATGAACAAAGTACCACTAAACAGTGGTAAAGTACACTTTTAACTCCAGTAACTTTTACATAATATATCACCTAAAACTCTTGGCTGCACACTAAATAAGAGAACTAAGCAGTACATTGTAATTCCAGACATCTTTTGGCCACCGGAGAGACTGAATTGGATTGTGTTCAAACAGTTTAGACTCCTGCCATTGGATTAGCGAGTTCAGGGAAATGTTCAGTCCTGATAAACACATGCAAATACAACCCTGCTTAAAACCCTCTTCTGTATTTTGAAATGTTGGACACACCACAGCAGACCGAGCAGGACCCAAGGCATGCACAGCTCATTCCAAACACGCTCTGCTCAGACAGAATTAGGCTCCGTGTGTGTCACCCACCAGTGCCAGGGCGTCTGTCAGTGAGCGAGTAGCCCAGGTTGGCCATCTCCTGCTGGGCTTGCAGAGATGCCTTCCAGCGGGGGTCTGGCCTATCCACAGCCAGCTCGTGGAAGCTGTTGGACTGCAGGATCTGAGTGGTGGCGTAGGGGGTGGGCTGACCGCCTCGTGCTGGGCTGTTATAACCCGCTTTCCCCATGAAGTCGATACTGCTGTAGATGGCACCGTCAGACAGCATGGTGCCAGTCTTCTCCACGGACGGCAACACATCTGAGACAAAAAAGCATGAGGGAGGGAGCTGTCACCAAGCTAACGATCTTTAAGGTCATTAACACTCCCCACTGTTCCAGCACTCTGCATTAGTTAAATACAGGTTTCAAATGGGCTTGATATGAATGAAAGTGATTATCCACAGCAATAATTAGCGCGTGGCATGCTGTGGAGACCCGCCATCGTGTGAGTGTGAGGGATATTCAAACTGAGCTAACCTTCATGTGCATAGAAATAGCATGCAAATGGAAATGGTGATCTTAAGCATGCAAATAAACATGACCAAATCAATTTCAATTAATGGAAATATTGGGATAGAATTTTAATTGCAGTAAAATACATTTGGCATTAACATAACTGTACAAAGAGTAAACTCCAAGCCTCCATTGAGATTTTAACATGGGACTCTGGAATGGAAAATATAAGCCAATACCTTTGGGCATAGGAAGATGGCAGAGAGAGAAGTTACATACATACTCTGGGCTTGTCATGTTCAATTAGCAAACAAAAGCCCTTAAAGGCGTTTTTAATTTGTTAGCTTGTGTGTACTTGTGATGCCCTGTCACTGTCATTACACAAGGATAAGCATCAAAACTGTCGCACCAGGCGTAGCTAAAAGTAGCACATTCATCTACTGTGACCTAAACATGCTTCTTACCTCCACGACCAAAGTTGCTGCTGCTCTTTGGACTGCCCAAGCCCCCATTGGCCGGGAGACTGGTGGAAGGCCAGGAATCAGCCAACCAGGGCAGGCCTTGGTCTCCAGCTTTGAGCAGACCGGGGCGACTGACAAAAGAAGGAAAAGAGGACACAGAGGGAGGCAAAAAGCAGTTAGATTTCAACCTGTGACAAATGAAACTTTTTAAAGCAGAACTATTATAACATATCTACTTTTTAACCAACCAGCTTTTAACCATGTTATAGTTGTAGTTGCATGTAGAGGGATTTGTGTATGTTTGAGCAATCTCTAATTGCTTATTTTCAAGATGCTATATTGCCGATCAACCCCTGTTTTCACGAGCAGCAGCATACTCCCACTGGCCACTTAATCAAGGATAAACGTAGGATTGACACCGTTGCATAGGTATTGTGTTACAAATGGGAAAAAATAAATAAAAAATCGGCTACTCTCTAACCATAGCAGCTGTAACGTTTACAGTTCCCATTGGGCACCGCAGTGCAAATAGGGGGAAGGTGAAAACAGAACTTTTTTAAGCATTCAAACCTCAAATGCAGAACAATACAGGATTACTCAAACTGCATAAATCAATCAAAATCCAACTCTGAGTAAACTAATGATCCGGAAACACAGTGATAACAAGGCTAAAAGCTCATAAAAGTTGATTTTGCATAATATGTCCCCTTTAATCTAATGGTGGAGGAGACGAGGCTGATGTCTGAAGGTCAAAATCCAAACTAGAGGAGCCTCAGTGGATCAGAAAACAAAAAACAAACAAAAACAACTGCAACCCTAGTGCATCATTGCTCAGATATAAGAGTGGCCTCAGATGTCAGATAAAGAAAGAAGGAACTATAACTGTCAACTGCAAAGACTAAAATCGCTGAATACAAAAGCCCCAAAACGTCAAAACAACAGAACTCCTTAAACTTTACTTCTAAACTGTAGCTGCCTATAAGGATATAACTACTACAATAAAAAGCACATAGTTTAGTGCAGCAAAACCTATAAAAGTAAACTGTATTATAAACGTATTACGCCTACATCATTTCTAAGATTTCTACACATGAGAACCCCGCTTGTATTTTTTTATACCGCTGCATCAACAACAAATTGATGTGCAATCTCATTCAGCATATTCTCGCCTCCGCCGCACGTCTGACAATAAACAAGACGGAAACATAAAATGGCAAGTCTATAAATCAGACCTGCGCTGTCCCTGAGCTGTGGCACCCAGAGCTCTCCCCGGAGGAGCCAGGCCAGGTCTAAACACACACTAAATCCACTTTAGAGCCTTAGCACAACACAAATTTACATTTTAAATTGAGAATCATGGAGCGCCCCTGGCAGATCCGCTACACTCCTCTTGCCCCGTTGCCATGGTAACAGAGACAGCGAAAAGCCCATTAGGTGGATTCAGGAAAAGCTAGCGTGTGATTTAGTCTTAGTGATATACAGCAGCCATGAAAACGGGCTCGGACTTCCAGCGAGGGAGAGTTGAATGCAGAGAGGGAAGAGAGGAGAACAATTTATGACAATTTCTTTCTGCTGTTGTTAATACGTGAAAATATGCACACAACTCTGGCACACGGTTACATATGTTTATTTAATGTGAGGATAAACACTGGCTTTTCCACCGGGCCTGCGTCTCTCAGCACCAGGGGAATGGTTCACAGCTCACTTGGTGATGGCTCAAAGGTGTTTAAACAAGTGCAGAAATCATTTACATTTTGGAGCATATATTAACATACAATTGACTAATATTACACATAGTATTACATGGAAGAGAAGGAGGTAGTACAAATACGTTAACTCAATTAGTGTTTTCTGGTGTCCTATTATTAGTAGCGGTAGTAGTGGTAGGAGTGACACTAATATACAAGTTAATAGTTGGTCTTGCTGTAAATATTGATATTAAAAGTCCTATATTATTAATACTTTACTATACTTTAAGCCATTTTAGAAGGTTGTTACCCCATCACAAACACTTGGAGTTGTGTTTTGTCATTTATCATTAGCCTGCATCTCCAAAGCTGAAAATGCTCTATTCCACCTTGTGATGTCATGTAGTGGTAGATTTAAAGTTAGCAGCTACCATTTACCTTTTCTTTGGTAGAGATTGGCAATTCCATGGCTGAAATTATCCAAATGATTCTAGTAAAAGTGTATGGAGTTTAAAACACAGTGGAGCACTTCCAGTATCACATGGCATCATAAGGTGTTTTCTGTTTCAGAAAAGAGCTCAGCCTAAATGTGCAGGGTTTGTGTGATAAACATCCATGAGTGAAACAAAACACAACTCCAGGTATGTTTTTGATGAGGAAACATTATAACATAGATCAGAAAATAGTGTAATATTGTCCCTTTAAGTAATAATACTAGCAATAGTAAGTACAGTAAGAGTCATTTCAATTCATACTGCATAGTTTAGAGCAGTGGTCTCCAAACCTTTTCCTCCGGCGAGCTACCTTTACAAAACAAAAATGCCAGAGAGCTGCTCATTTTAGCGGCCGCACGAAATCAAGATGATTATTAGAAAGAGTGCGAGCCTTGGGGTACGGTGAGATGTCTATAAAATATAAACCAATGTCTATTTATTAGTGCACAAACTTGAGCTTCAATATGACACATTTACAATGGTAATGGGCATTTAATTAACCATATTTTTGTTATTTTCAATTCTGAAACGCCTTGGCTACTTGGAATGAGGTGGAGAGCTACTGGTTTAGAGTTTATTGGTGAGTACAGGTCAGAATTCTTTTGTAGAATTTGCTGCCAGATTGCAAATGTGTTGAAGTATCTCTGTATTTATTAGGCTTCTCTGCATAAACTAGCGCAGGCAAGTTCAGGGTCGTCTCTGTCAGTAAAGATAAACAAAGTATCATTATTCAACACCAAAGATCTAAATGTTGTCAGTTGAATTCCCCTTAAACCATGAAATTAATATGATAACTTTGTGTCTCCAGTCACTAACAAATAATAATAATAATATGTTCAGCATTTGTGGATCATAAAATTTAAAGGTGCATTGTCTAACTTTACCGGTGGAGAGTCCATCAAATGCTTTTTCTCCATGGAGATCTTATTACTTTTTCTAGAATGTTTCACAGTATGATATTAAACCTTTCTCTCTTTATGGAGACAAAACCAGATCAAGTTACAGTTCAAATCTGTGGAGAGGCAAGTCAAAATGCATATTTTTTCTTTCTTTCTTTCTTCTTTTTGAACTATAAAACAGTTATTATAATTGAATAAATGTAAAGTAAAGCTGTTTAATGCCCTACTGTGACATTAAACAGCAATGACATATCCATAGAAACAAGCAGGCAACTAACCCCCAGCCAAAAAGTTATATAGTGCATCTTTAACATTTCTTTCAAAAACAGTGAATCTGTGTTATATAGGCCTCATCATATTCTAAAACATGACACAACCTGTTGAAGTAATACCATTTCTTCCTTGTGTGTGTATCTAGCCTTTCTAACGGTTTTCTTTGTTGCCAGCTAACATAGTTGTTAAGTGATGGATGCAGAAAGCAGACCTTCATTTTCACTCGTAAAATGTACTTCTTCTCTTGAAGCTGTTTGAATGAGCTCTGATATTGCGTTGCAGAACTTCATTTGAGGTAGAAAATTCACACGGACATGGAGTGTAGTCTCAAGGTCTAGCACTCTGTTGTTCCCTGCCCACATGAAAACCTCCCATCATATTCTGAGCTCTTTAAAAGCTCGCATTTATCACCTGTCTCTCCTCTCTCTCCTCCACCCACGACCTCCCCCTATTCCGCTAACCTCGGACGACAAACTCTACGGCGCTGGCCAATGAAAACAGCCCACCTGCGCTAATTGCTGGCACTGCCTTGAAAATGGATGATTAATGACTTCATCAAGCAAAGATCTGCGCAAATCAGACGCCTGTGAGTAAGCAGGAGGAATACATGGCCGTGTTTTGAAATTCTATGTATCAGCGCACTATTCATACCAGGTAATGCAATGAGATCTCGTCATTAAGAAGGCAGAGAGGGTGCACGGTTAAAATGTCACCAGGGAAGCTCAAGGTGTATGTGTGATATTTTATAAAGTAATTTCAATTCTTACCTTCCATTTCTGATCAAGCCTCTGTCTCGTTGGAATGTCACTGTGGTTTGTTGGGGAAATGAACAAAGACAGATTAAAAAACATAGCTATTTCTTCTACTTTATTCATGGTGGATATATTATGGTATGGATACTATTTGAATGCAAATGCAGACGCATACTAACCTGCACGTGTGAAGGTGAAGGACTGGACTGAAATTCAAAAAGGCAGCAGTGAATTAATGAATGGAAATAAAAAAGGAAGACTGTCTATTTTAAAAACGTGGACATTTCTCTACTCTGCATTTTTTGGTTCTCATTTTTTTAGTCTGATATAATTTGAATTCATAGGACAGAGAGTTATCAGAATTTCATATTGTTTACAAGGATCTGGGTTCAATGTTAAAAACTGAGGTAAATATATTTCTGACTGACGTAACAGACCTAGGCTACTTTCACAAATAGAATGTTCCAATGCCATGCAAGGCTGTATTCAGTTTGTTATGCTATTCTGTTTTGCTCCCTCAACTGTACTTTTTCCAGGTGTTCCCAAGGTATTTTACAGAATATGATTATATGCCACAAACAAGTACATTTTGTCAAAGTAATCTAATTGTAAATAATCCATATTTCTACTTTGTGTGCTATGTTTCTACATTGTAAAACAAGAAGATCTTTCCCTGGAGTGTAAATAAAGTCTATGTTTGTGTTTGCTACTTCTGAACTGTCACAATTTCCCCAATCTGAAAATGTTTTGGAATTAAACTCTTCCAATTTGTCGAGAGAGGGGATCAGAGCAGCCTCCTCAATCATGTAAATCCCTATTGAATTTGGAAATGGCTTGAGTTTCCTCTCAAGTCACAACAAGAAAGGATGCACTACACATTACAACAATGGCGCGCTGCTATAGGAATGACACACAGAGGGATAAAAAATATATTTTATAGCTCAAGTTTGGTGCAGTTAATGTGCAAACAACACTGGGCATGGTCCCATAATGGCGGCGGATGTTAAATTACTTATCTCGTGTGAGCATTGAGGTGCTGCTGATAGGAGCCTGCTCTGTTGATGCACATCACTGCACACTGAATTAAAGTAAATAGGCCCTATTTCCTTGTGCGCGCAATGTATTTCCTTTGTTCTGCATTTTAGCCAGCCAAATGGAGTCACATCCGTAGCGACATCAGTTTTCATTGTAGCGGCAGGCGTTATTGTACTTAGAGAGTCTGTGTATGTGCAAGGCCATGTAAACAGATTGTTTTTATGTACCTGCGTAGTTACTCAGGCCCTTCCTCTTCTTTCTCCTCCAGTAAAGCCAGGCACTAAAGCCCATAAGGACAATCCAGCAGGCCCCTCCCAGTCCAGCGATGAAGGCGGGCTGCTTCACCACGTCAGAGATACTGTTGTTCCCCTCTGATCCAGTCATTACATCCCGTAACTCCGCACCTGGGGGCATAGTAAAAAACACACAGACAATAAAAAGAAATGGATTTTAGCATAAAGAGGGAACAGAGGAGAGCATATGTTTTCACAACCAAATGTGCATGGTGATCCAGAACACAACTGAGCATGTTGAAATAGGTGTTACAAAAAGGCATTTTTAGCATAAAAGCTTTATGTAGATTTTTTTTTAAATATACAAACATCCAATACATCCATCTATTAACTCTTGAATCACAGAAATATACCAAGTTCTAGTTGACACAAGAAAACAATACAGTAAGATTTTCTCTTTATTTACTGTAAAGTAAAAAGTAAAAGTAACAGATTGTAATCTGTTACTTTAGGATAAATGAGAATTAAATAAATTAAATTAAAGTAATAGTGTCAATACATGTGAAAAACTACATAGATTCTTATTCTTTGCTAAATTCCATTTCCTTCATATTATTGTATGCTTCTATGCCGACATTGTAGATTTAACTAAAAATTGTCTTTTTATAGTGAGCTATACTGCATAAAATAATATAATGATATAATGATACAAACTTAAGTACATGTGTCTGTCAAAATACTATGTAAAAAGGTTAACTGTATAATTCAAAGGTTTAATAAGAAGCTAAAGGATCTATAAAACCTTTAATAACCCAGGATGACATTACACATAAACCCAAACATGAGAGGAGGTCGTCTGTGGTTAAATCCTCCCACCAAAGAATGGTGTCGGTGCATCCAATATGTACGGCGAGTTAATCAATTCAGCACTGCACTTATCAACTTGAGCTGCTAGACACGAGATTGACAGAGCGGCCCTGACAGACTTTGATTTTCTGTTGCGGCTACTGTGCTGTGAAATTAGATTCACAGTCTCCAGCAGGACCCCCCCACCCACCCCATTCTCTCCTCCCCTTGCCCCTCTCTCCAACCCCCCCAGCCCCCATCTTCGTCATTAAGCTCTGTGTCCATGAGCCTGTGTGTTCCCCTCTGCCTCGTGTGGTAGTGCTGTTATTAAATATCAGTCAAAAGTCGCAGAAGAAGAAGCACATCTGGCTCTGGTCTGAGATATTGATTCTGAGCTTATATGATTTGAGCATCCTTTAGGTGTTTGATAAGATGTGATAGGCCGATAAGCTCGCTGCAAAAACACTGTCTATTTTGTTAGTGCCAGATGCCCACATATTGAAGGGGATTATTGATATGGCTAACAGTACTTGGCTCTGTGTTACCAGACACTACACTTAATGAACTGCTATTGATTTCTCCCTGGACGTCTGCCTTGTAATGTGCAATCTTCTTTTCTCCAAGTGCGATAAATTGATAAATCATTTTTTCAGACCCCCAACTGTGCCGGTGCAGGCCTATAGGAGCGCCATTATTAGGTCATTCTATTTGACTCCAGGTGGGGCATGTGAGAGTGGATTACCCAGGATGATGAGCTGGGGTTTGCTCTTGACCCCCACTCCAGCACTGGTCCCCGCCGCCACTTCCACGCGGTACTGCACGCCACTCTGCAACCCCCCGAGTACCACTGAACGGATGGTTGCGTCCACGCTCTTATTGACGTGGAAGCGGGTTTCGTTGGCCAAACACCAGATCTGACAAATACAAGACAAGTAGAGGGGATCCTTTGTTGAGTTTGGAGATTGCGTGATTGAGTGTTGCTTAAATATGCAGGTTGGAAATGTGTTACCTTGTACTCTTGAATGATGCCATTCTGTTCATCTGAGGGAGGGGGGTCCCAGGATACGCTTATGGATGTGCTGTTGTGATTGCCCACTGTCAGGACCACCACTTGCTGGGGAGGTGCGCTGGGAGCTGGAACACAAAGCGTATATATGTGTTTTAGATTGCACTGAATTTCCTACAGATAAGATTTACAATCCAAGGCTCAAGACAGCAACACAAAACAACTCTGCCTTATTAGGGAACAATTTGATCATTTGAAGTTCTTAGTGAATGATTTAATACACTAATAAATAAATGTAGCTAAATTCTGATTGTTTCTACCTGGTGAAGAATGTTCTAAAATGAATATCTGTTCTTGCTACCATAACTATCTTTAAAGATGCACTGTGTAACTTTTCAGGTGGAGGGTCCCCCATCTGCTTGTCTCCATGGAGATTCTGTTGCTATGTCTAGAATGTTCTGGTATGGCATTAAATGTATTCATCTTGCATCTACTCAATAACATGAGAGTGACATTGAGTCTGTAATATGGCCAATATAAATATTTACTTTTAAAAATCTTATTAATATTGTAAATATGTCACTATAAAACAAAAGGATTGTATAAAATAAATATGAATCCTAGTCTGAACCAGGACTAAACCAAGAATAAAACAGGATTGAACCAGGTTTAAACTAGGGCTAAAAGGACTAAACCAGGACTAAACTAAGACTAATCTTGGGGAGAGAGTGAGAGAGAGAGATAATACACAGCGGTGTGGACAGTAAAGCGATAATTTCAATGTAAAGTGCAAAGTGTTTCCTTACTGTGCACATGGCAATACGCACTTTAAATCTTGAATCTAATGCCCTGACGTAAAAATTATTTGCCCCCTCCTCCTAGCGCAAAAGTCAAACTCCGCCTATGAACATGGGCTTTTATTTACCTAAAAAATTCTTATTGGGCTCACCTCTCCTCAGATCTGATATGTAACTTGGCTCTATAGCGTCACCTGGGATATCCTTAGAGATAAATAAGTCTAATGCCATACTGTGGAACATTCCAGGTAACATCTCTATGGAGAGAAGCAGGTGATGGACCCTCCACCATAAAGGACACTTTTAATGTGTAGACTATTTTTCACTTCCTCCAGGACAGAACACTAGATAGCTACAATGTTTATAGTCATAATGTCAAAAAATGGTAAAGCAACAGCATTTTACAAAACCACATTTATTTGTTTAATGAAAAGTTTCAAGTTTATTCATACAGAGTGAACAATGGAACAATGTATTTTCACAGCCAGCGCAGCAGATGGCTCCTAAAGCACTCTATCTCCATTTCCTATCTTATCGGTAGAGCATTTGTCTAAACCAGGATACATCCGCAGCAACTGTTCTTTCATTTAGAATAATTTACACAACATTAAATCATTGGCATTCTAAGCTATACTCCAAGCTGTGTTTAACCAACAGTCATAGTGATCTGATCAAAATAAACCAAAAAGTTAGATAGCATTAGCAATTCTTGTTCCATGTCTAAAAATCCTTCAATAATGAATTAGTGCTATTATGAACACATGCAAACCGCTTCCAAAGTAGCTCTATTCAAATCCTGCATATCTTATCCCAATGAAAATGGTCAATCTTCCCATGCTATAATGAGGACTCTAGGATGGCTTTCAGACACAAATGGGCTACTTTGGCTCACACTGCCAAATTCCAGCTCTCCTCTTAATAGACAATTTTTAAACACTGGCACAGAAACCTAAATGAACAAATCTGATTTCTGCACGAACCAAACAAAATGACAATTGTTATTTCTCGGTGAATGTGAGATGCAACTGTTACAGGCACATAATCCACGCTATTCCCATTACGGCTATAATAATATTGTAAGCAAATGGATAAA
Organism: Boleophthalmus pectinirostris; assembly: GCF_026225935.1. Classification (NCBI taxonomy): domain Eukaryota; kingdom Metazoa; phylum Chordata; class Actinopteri; order Gobiiformes; family Gobiidae; genus Boleophthalmus; species Boleophthalmus pectinirostris. The sequence goes on along the minus strand of NW_026571018.1, from coordinate 21,436,310 downwards.
ATAACTTCCCTGGACTCAATTAAAATGTGTGAAAACAATGTTACTAACAGCAAATCTGTGTAGGAAGTGCATAGAAGTCATAGCAGGTGGGCTATGATGGAGCGGTCTGCTTTGGCATTTGGCGAGGAGAAAACAACATGGTCGGTGTGATTTGAAGCTCCCAGATGGGTTTGGTTCTCAAAATGGCTGATGAACATGTGTGTGCTGTCTCATTAAGAAAACACCAAGTGGTGGAGAAAGAGCCTACGCTGATGTTAAGACAAAGGAAATTAGATTATACACTGGACATAATATAGATGGAGTCGGACCACCTCTAAGATACAGTAACTCTACAGTCACCACTTCACTGTACTGTATCTTATAGAAAGTAGATATAATAGATCGCTTCACAATTGCACAGAATCCTTTAAAACATTTGAACAATACTGTTAAACAAAATGAAAAGCAGAAGATGTAAACACCTCAGTATTCAAGATCCACTAAAGTAAAAGCTTTCATTAAGCTAACTCAAATCACTTAGAGCAACCCCAAAACAAAATACAGCTAAAACATATAATCTGATAGGATCTAACCTGGATGAACCTAAATGGTATGACAACTACTTTTTACAACAGCAAACAAAGACTTTGGTTGTTGAAAGAAAGTATAGAAAAGTGCTTGCAGGGTCAAAGTATTTGAAAAAATAATGACATTGAACCAGAGCTGTATCGGACATAATGTATCCTATGATAAATGTTGGTGGGAAGTGGAGGACAGGTTTGCTGGCGTTTTGATTTCACTTGTGCTGTTTCAGCAGAGCGATGGGGCTTGTCCACTCTGTTAAAGGTTTACATTAGGAGTAGACAGGAACCATTAAGCATACTTCTGCTATTTCCATATGTAAAACCATCCCAGAGGATGAATAAGGACTGCATTACCCGTAATGACTCAGGATAACATTACGACAAATGGTCACCGCATCACAACAAGCCAGGACTTCTTCATACCGATACTCCAAATGCCTAAATTCATAAGAACAAACGTTTGTTTGATGCAGTTCAGTTTAGTGTCAACACAAACATGTACTTGCACAAATCTCCCTGCGGCCACATTATTAGGTACACACACTCTAGATAAATCTGCTCAAGTTCAAACTCAGCATCAGATGAACAGGACATATATTTGTAGTCATTTATTTTTCCTATTATCTCAGACATTAGTGTAATATAACTAGTTATTAAGCAAGGTGTATGACACATAAGGCCCATGATAAAGACTGTTCCCTGATGCAAAGATAAATATAAACATATCAAAGCATAGAACATTTGCTAATAATATGCCCATGAATGGATGTTTATGTTGCAAAGAGTGCTGTCTTTCAAGCATTACCCATTTGAACCTCGGGGTATTCCCTTTTCCTTTGACCGCATTATGATGACAGCAGCATCACACCGCATCCTGCTTTTGTCCATTTTCTATCAGAGACGAACCCGGGCCGAGTTATGAGGGCCATTAATCAACGTCGCGGGCTCCTCATCCATCCCCAGCACGACACAGTGAAAAACATCAGTTGTTTTGACCCCTGAACCCCCGGGACACCCTTTGCTATGGTTACCAACTCTCACAAAACCTGCTTTGATCGAGCGGGAACGCGGTGGAAATCTGCCGTCCAGCACATTTGCAGACCCAGGAGTACTGATAGATCAAACCAATTATTGCCAAACCGTGAAGCCTTATTTCCAGGATCTACGCATGTAATGAGAGCAAGGAACTCCACCCACCAAGACCTCCAGTGGTCCTTCATGGTCAAAATAATTGGACAATGTAGAGAATTTCTTTTTATGTGAGTGTTGAAGAGAAGATGGTGCGTTGTAGGGCTTCCATCAAATGTCTGTGATGTTGGGGATTACTCCTGTGAGTGATTCAGTGGCTGCCGCTTGATTCTGATGTCTGAAATGTGCCAGTGTGTTCAAAAGTATTTTCTAATTTCATGTGCTATTGTTTCAGACACTGTAGTAAGAAGAATGTGCCTGTTTGGGCACAACGAAAGGTAATAATACACGTAATAATACATTATGCTGAAAGTGGGGAAATAATGGGTGGCACTTCAAGGCTAAAAATATGCAACTTAATAGGGAAAATTAAAAACTTAAAATATCTCCACTAGAAAACAATAATTTGTTTAAAAAAACATAATGTTTTAATATTTTTCTAAACACAGATTGTTTTGTTGTTTTCCTGGTTTCAACTTCCTATTACCTGCAGATTTGTTATGACTTTTCTCATTCAAAAGATATAGTAGATATCTTCTAAATTGTTGATCACTATTAGCCTGAATCATCAGCTGGTTTCATTTCCTGGAAACCGTCTGACCTTGCAGCATTAGAATTTGTTCACTCGACAGTAGGCGGGTACTTCTTTTTTTTTTAACCAATCACTGCTATTTGGTCGTGATGTATGTAATACATCAAATCCCGTAGGAAGAATTCACCAAATATTCTATTTGTTCCGGCTTTAAATCCTCGATCTCGGGAATCGTTGTCAACACAGAATGTATGGCTTTGTCTACATCCATCTCGACTGCTTTGTTTACTGTTGTGCTGTATCACAAAAGGGACCTGGACAGCGCTTGAGTTTGACGTCTTCACAGCTCTTAGTTGATTGGCCAGTGCGTGGTCTACAACTTCCGGGGTTCTTGGAAACTGTGTATAACGATTCCTGACCTAGTTTCTATAGCTCAATAATTCCGTATGTGAATGGGGTTGTTCACAGATCTGACTTGTAGCGTAGTGCTGTGACATGCTTATCTCCTTGTGATAGTTTAATCTGTGGATACTGTGGAATATTCTAGACAAAGCAATAACATTTCTTAGAGGGCAAGCAGGTGACAGACCCTCCACCAGAAAAGTTGCGCAGTGCACTTTTAAGGACACAACAATGCTTTTTGTAGTTCATAACAAGGCAAACTGATGTAACAAAACTAGTTTGATTTTCTTGTCATCCAAAAATTGCAGAGAGAATATGGGAGCCAAGAGGGAAAAAAAAGAAACAGCATCATTCCACCCAAACACAATAGTTTAGAATGCTGAAAGGAAGAAGCTTATTGATTGACCCACAGTGTCCTATATAACACATTCTATCCTTCTTAAACTCGTATTGTTTGGTTTATCCTGTCGGAAGTGTATCTTAATGGTCATTTTTTGCAAAGAGAAGGACTTTTGAAGGAAGCAGGCGAGCAAAGTCAATGCACTGTGATGAATTATGCTCCTTCCAGTGTGGAGTGGGTGGGACTTAAGTGCGCTCCATATTGCGTGTATTGGAAATCGAGAAGAATGAGTGGTCGGGTAATATAATGTAGGCCTGCCTGGAGTGTGACAGCATAGTGGCAGTGGGGGTCCACAAAGAATCCAGGAGAGAGTTGAGTTAGTGTCAAAAAAGACAGTTTGTACCCTCCTCTCCATCGCCCACGAGCTCACAAGACCCAAGCCTGTCACAGACCCCTGGAGCAAAGCATTCTGGGAGACCTGTTTCCACACGCAGGGGAGGTGGCACTGTGATGCTCAGCTTGTGTGGGTGGGAGCACTTGAAACGCCATTATCTATCACAATCCAGCCATGCTGCTATTTTACAGGCGAATAAATAGAAGCAAACACAAGGGGGTGACTAAATGGACGGTTACCTTTACCTGGAAGTGATTATGAAAGAAAAATGGCCACTGAATAAACTGACTTTGTTCATACATTAGCCTTGCAATTCATTCACACATGTACCTACAATATTCAAAGTATCAAGTTTATTCTGATTCTGAAGATCAAAAGGTACACTATATTTTCTAGTGGTTCAAATTTTGTTTATCTTTAGAGATATTATTGCTTTTCCTGGAACTGTACGACATTTATTATATATAATTATTAGGGATGTAACAATAACCCAAATATTGTGATATCATATCGTCAAAGTTCTCACAATAATATCGTGGACCATCATAATATATCGAATTACAAGTCTCTTTGCTTAAATTAAGAGTTATGGTGCAGCAATAGCTAAAAAAAAGACAGAGGGAACTACAAAGACCATGATCCTTTGCACCATTTCAGTGTAGACTACATGTAGAAATAACAGTTCTAAGCACTTTTGAGTCTTAGTTCTTATCAAGGCATTTTAAGAGGAAAAATTATCATATTAAAAGTTTTGTTAGCCTCCACAAAATATTGCAATATATATCGTACCATGAAATGTTTATCATGAAAATATCGTACCGTGAGGTTCATACCGTGATGATATGGTATTGTGAGACTTGGATATCGTTACACCCCTAATTAAGATCTATCTCATAGATAATGGTACTTCAATCAATGCAAGAAGTATGTTTAATGCCATACAGTGGAATATTCAAAGCATCCCTGTGGAGACAAGCAGAAGATATGATTTTGTTCTACTGTTGTGTGGTGTATACGTTGGTGTCTAGGAAATCAGCGTGGTATTTAAACATGCTCTATGGGCACAACTTTTTCTTCAAGGTAACAGTAATACACGGTAGCACCTGCTAAAAATACTTAGACTATTCTGTCATCAAAAAGTTAATTAACATTCCAACCAATCAGTGATTTTTTTTTTAAAGTACACTCCAGAGACAGAAACCACAGCAGTCTTTGAAAACTGATATATGACAACACCTGTTCATGCTCACGTAACTAAATGAGGCACTTCTAAAAAATGGAATCTTAAGTTAATTTGTCTGTTACCTTCCTCCATGGTGCGAGCTGTCATGGACTCACTATCAGCGCCTTGGAACTCATTGAAGTATGGCCTCACTTTAATTTCGTACACGATGCCTTTCTTCAGTCCGCTCAGTGTGATGTCTCTTTCTGAGGCCACCTTCACGTCCTGGATCTGCCACGGCCCCGGGGAGGGCAGTCCTGATGTCTGCCGGTACAGCACGCGGTAGCCTTGGATAAACTGCGATGGATTCTCCACCTGGGAAAAAAGACAAAGTAAGACATAGTGTATTTAAATGACATGGTAGGTGTCATTTATTTTGGAAATGCAGACAGACTAATAATAAAGGATAACAAAGGATTACTCAAACATGTGTGAATGAAAAAATAAAGCTTACAAGAGTAAATTTTAAGTAACACAGGACCTTTAAACACACATACCAAGCATTATTCAGTTACAAGTGTTTAGTGTTCTTATTGGTAATAACATCTATTCAATCTTTTCTGTAAGCAGGCTTGCCTCTTCATAGATCTGACCTGTAATTGTTTACTGGCTTGTTTACATGAAGATAGATAAGTGGAATGCTATACTGTGGAACATTTCGGCAAAGCAGTGACAACCAGAAAAAATTTAATATACAGATCAGAGGTGGGGACTTGCAAGTCGTGACTTTGACTTAAGTCAGACTTGAGTTACTATTTTTAGGACTTAAGACTTGACTTGATAAAATGGACTAAGACTTGGGACTCGACTCGGACTTGACGCCTGTGACTTGAGAAGACTTGAAAAACACTTATAAATCCAAATTCTTTCTATTCTGACTGTAATGATTCACTCTAAGATCTTCTCAAGACATTTAAAAAGAAAAAGTTTGCATTTCTACATTTCTTATATACTTTATACATACTCATATATAAATATACTATGGATTTATAAGTACAGTTTATCTTAAAAGTCATATAAATTGCAAGAATCTAAGCTATATTTGGTACTTTGGTTTAAAGACTTGAAATGACTTGAAGCTCAAAGCAGACGACTTGGACTTGACTTAGACTTATGGGCCAGTGACTCAAGACTTGACTTGGACTTGCCTGTATTTGACTTGGGACTTGACACGGACTTGAGGTCAAAGACTTGAGACTTACTTGAGACTTGCAAAATGACGACTTGGTCCCACCTCTGATACAGATTGCCAAACTACTACTATGTCAACTCAAAGTACTAGGTTCTTCTCAGAAAATGTGTCTGTGCTTTAGGGATGAGTTAAATATGTAACATATACAAGTCATAATAATGGGATCATAAGAGCAGAGCAAACAAGAAAAAACATTTTTACAGAATATATAAAATGGCTGTTTACTTTAAACTTATAAACTGGCTGTTTAAAACTGCTTCACTAATATTGCTATATACATTTTCATATAGATTGCTCTCTCAGCTATCTGCTCAGCTTTACAATTAGCAATATAAATTCAATGATTCAGTGCAAATTTACAGCTTCCAAGTCAAAAAGAGCCACCCAAGTCAATTTCTTAATATTATGTCTTAATCTTCTCTTTAAAGCCTAGAGCAAAGAAGACGAATTTAGTCTCTAAACCTGTAACACACTTTCAGTGGATTTTTTGCAAACATGAGGACCAAACATACTCCCATTCATGTTCAAATGTTGATTGATGATTTTGCAAATTTGGATATTAGACTTCAGCATGACAAAATAATACAGTACATTTTAGATAACCAAAAAGCAAAACAAAATCCCTCATCTTTTAAACCAAATTTTCAACTTACTCTTTTCTTTTCTCCATGATGGAATTCTTGCATCACATTTATGTTTATTTATTTAGCTCTACTGCTATCATTTTGTTTATTTATTTATGCATTTCAGGCTGTGGGAATGTATTAGCATGTCATATGGGTACGTCTTTAAAATGCACGCTTCTTGGCAGTACAGAGAAAGAACGAGAAGCTCATCTCAACACTGCTATCTCTAAGTTGTATCCACTAGCACGCCTATGGGAGCAGGAGAGAGGTCATTATTAGTGGAGCTCTTAAAACTAAACCAATCACTTTAGAACAGCTGGCAGCTTTAATTGTGTGTTACACGACTTGATGACTAAGGCTGTGTACTTACTTTGCAAACTCTACGCTAATGGTATGGTAAATGCATTCTGCACAGACAACTGCTGAATTTTAATTACGCACCTCTGACATCTAAAAAGCATGCGGCTATCAATAAGTTGTGACACTTGTTTGTTTGCTTGCGAAAAGGAAGAAAAAGATGGGAGAAATATATCTATGCGGTGATGCAACTCATCATAAAACAACTAGCAATAGCAATATCTGTGACAAGGCAAAATAATGGGAAGTTATGCTGTATCTATAATTGAGCTGTCACCATTATGTGCAAGGATGTGGCCACTGTCACTGGGAGACTATTTGTGTGAACATGTATCATTTAGAGAGAGGCAGAGGGAGTCAAGGCCGGACATCTGTGGTTAGATGTATAGGAGATAAACAGGAAATGGATGAGACAACATGTCCCAGGTTTGAAGGAGGCGACACAAGCTGTACTAATAGACACTCTAAAGGATTTTTATTAAAGGACTGTCTGGGTAAATAAATGTTGAATGTTTTTGCTAGTGGCTCTTGCCTGCATAGGAAATTAAATTGTTTTTATCAATCAGAGGGTCTGAAGATGCGTTCAAAACTGTAAGGCGCAAAATAGGTGTCTTCCAATACAGGACGCGTTGACCAATCAGCTCTAGCTCTCCTGATTTAATCTAATCTATAATTATACAAACGACTCATAGTGTGCCAGGAAAAACATAACATGAAGTATAATGTTTGAACTGAAATAAAATTTGCATTGCACATTTGAGTAAATTGTAATTCAAATGTATTTTATGACATTTAAGAAGAACAACAGTTAACACAAAACATCCAGGGGGAAATAAAGACCTTTTTAAACCATAAACCAAAAATAACATGCATTAATATGGACATCTCTTGATTTACGACACCAAAACAAGCCCGTGAATGTGTCACCTAGAAATAGCATCAGGCAGAATAACCCATGGTTTAGATTAACTATGAACACAGGATAGGTGGAATTGGAGTGTATGGACGCTGGAGTGACAAGCATGAAATAGCAGAGCGTTGTAAGTACATCCTGGGTGTGTCATTAACCCCGAGCGGCAGCAGCGGGACACCTTGCCAACAGACACAAAATAACATTCACCAGATAAAGGGGTCTGCCTCCCCAACAGCCTCTAAAAGTGACACGTGTAACGCCTAATGGTGATGTATTGGGCCCGAGCACAGACATAAGTCTTAATTCCGGCATCACCCAAAACCATTGGAAATTGACTTAGCAGCAGCTGTTCAAACTCGATGTGTACAGCAGGTGTGTGCCAGCTAATCCCAGGCAGAGGCACATGCCAAAGTAAAAAGTTCTCCAAACAAGCTTAGGTGGGATTTGTTTTTGGCAATCTCAAAATACACAAATAAATAAGTATTTTCAACAGTTTAGGTTTGAAATACTCACAGTCCATGTGACCTGTACTGCTGTGGAACTGAGGACCACAGGGTTGTGCATGCTGACCACCACGTCTCCCAGTTCTTTCTGCACTCGCCGGTGGTCCACGCCCTGAGCTGGGGGGCTGATGTCTGAAATAGACACATTGTTTAACATTATTTAAATAATTTACATAACATTATATAACATTATTTAGATGAGACTGTAGAGACATTTAAACTGTTATCTGTAATGTTTATTCTGATATTAAACCTCTACATGAAGAAAATAAAAAAGATAGTAATATAATTTACTTGAAAAATATATGTCATTTAATGTGTATTGTGGTATTACTGAATATGAGCTCTGGTCCAGTAATATGGCACATTACTGTAAAATATGATTACATGTACATTGCACTACTACTTCTGCACCACCTCCATGACTACCGGTTGCTGTCATCACTATGTCTGCAGCAACTAAAACCATTTCTTGACTCTGAAGCTATTAGTAAGACTGGCTCAAAAACACAGTACTGTATCTGTACCTTGTGTCCTAACAGGCTCAGACATAGGACTGGGGTCTCCTAGCCCTTGTGCGTTCACCGCTCTGATGATGAACAGATAAACTGTATTGGGCCGTAGATCCCGGACTGTAAACTCCGTGGTTTTCACATGGTCTGCAACTGTCTGCCAACTGTTACTCACGGACTGGCTGTAAGAGATGGAAACAAAAAACACGCATCACACCAGTGTTTCCTCCATAACGATAACCAGAAACAGATTGATAAAATGCAGCAGACGGGAGTATAGCCTTTGGGGAAAAATTGATGCGTCTGCTATCCATTTGAAGTTAATTGATTATCAATGCTTTTTACGCCGTTAGCCACAATAACCATCCTAAAGTGGTCAGTGGAATATTTTTGGATCCATTTTCAGAAGGGTGTGTCATCCCTCTTTTTATGCAGCTGATGTTTTAAAAGTCTATAGATGAATTATTAAAGGGCTCCAGAATATGCACTCTTGCTTGAATGCCCACACAGACACCCACATCTGCTCCTGTCATGCACATTCGGGGTCACCACACAGAGCTGCAGGCCATAGGTCGCAGACATACCCGAAGGCCTCGATGACATAGGAGGACACCGGGGAGCCCGCCTCCGGACCCGGTTCCCATGACAACGAGATGCTGCTCTTGGTAACGTCGGTGACCTCTGGCTTTGAGGGTGGACCAGGGAGAGCGGTGGCGTTGTGGGCCATGAAGTCTATGAGATCAGTCGATTCTGCAAGAGAAATAATATCTAATATGATAATGATGGAATGATGGAGGGCAGAGGAAATGGGTTTAATTTAAATTGCATTAAGTAATGAGTAGTATGTTGAATATTAATAAAATCATTAGCACAGACCTCTGACATCCAAGTAGGCACTCCACGAGGTTTCACCACTTGAGCTTGTAGCCACACAGGTGTATAGTCCGGAGTCAGAGAGCTATGGAAATACATATTAATACTGTTAATTTATCAATACATTCCACAAGAAGAGGAATAGGTAATGCTGTTGAACACACAAGCATATGTAAGGTCATAAGAACAGCACTATATTAATTATAAATTCAATATATTTGAGAGGAAAGCAAATGTAACTATTTTACATACAATATACATGACCTGAGTTACATATTTAAACATGCAATGCAGGTAATTGTTTTTCATATTATTACCTGCTTTATGCTGAAACTTCTTATATTTATTTACTAATTTATTGCTCATGCCATTTCATTTAGTTTATGAGAAAACAAAACACCTGACAATTAACATGAATTCATGTTCCAACCATTATGTCCCTTGCATGAACAAAAGGAGCAGAAGGAATCTTATAAACCCTGCTCCTTTCAGAAATCAATAAAATAAACATTTCTGTAATTATTTTTCTCCACTGCAACCAAGTCACCAATGAGGCAGATGCATGTTTACAATTTCCTTTTGTAGTTTACATTTCATTAATTTAAATGTTGTCCACAGTCCCATAGTCCATCGTTATTTCTATCCTTGTACTACATATTCTTTAAAATTTAGAATACACCTAATATTACCATTAACATTATAACCAAGAACTTCTAAAAGAAATATAAAACACTAAACAAAAAGATAAAAACTTTCCTATTAAAGTCTATGGACTTGAAAGTTGCTCTCCATATTCCCAGACCAACCAACTCCCTTCCAAATCCCTAATCACATCGTACTTTACAGCGTTGTTGTGTTGCAGCCTCTGACAGGATTGGGGAGCCTTTGTAACTGTGATCCCACATGGATTCTACAAGCTCTTACGTCAGCTGGGGGCTTTTGAAGGAGGCTGGCTGTTATAGTCGAACAGTAAAAGTGCATTAACCTCCATTGGCCCGCATTTGGCTCCAGAAATGCTCCGAGAGTGGATGAGGAGAGGAAACTTTAACACCGACCAATGAAAAAAAAAATCTGTAAGAGCTAACATTAATTTTCTTAATTGATTTCATCCTGTAATAGTCAGCCCCCATTTTCTGAGCCATCAACATTATCATCACTGGTGCTGACACAGGATATAAGAGATGGGGCGATCTATTTTATATTGGCGCCGTATAGGAGACCCTCACGACTGCGTTATCTCTCAAATAGAAAGCAGTGACACCAGTCTAGCACTTTGACACAAGGAGGACACCATATATTGCAATCTCTTCAATATATTTCCTCCCTTCTCCCTGCAGTTCCTGTCCTTGAGTTGATCTGCTACCTCTGAGATTTTGAAATTCGAGACAAGATAGCAGCATTTAACGTCTTATAAAAATCAATACTCCCTATTCATCTTTTAAAGGCGACCTGACTGCACCTGTCTATCTGCATTACAGTTGCTTGTCATGGATGAGGAGATGAGAGCAGTTTCCTTCCTTTGAGACGAGCAATAGACAAACATGAAAATACGTGATTCTGTTGACATGCTATACGTTTATGCTGTTTTTTCATTCTTCACTGCGCTTTTATTGACGGTGCAGTGAAAGTGGTGCAGGCAATCCAAGTAATGAAGTTAGTTTGGCATACTTCGTACTTATAAAATATTATATGGAAAAGGTAGTAAAATGGATGGGATTGTGCCATGGCTATATACAGTGTAAAATGTCTGCGTTAATTAGATGTGCTTATTCTGTAAAGTAGAATAAGATTATATGGACATTCAAAGCAGCAGAAAACTCTTTCTTTCTAGGCAAGTACCTTACAGAGTAGCATTTGGGTTATGTAATTTTTATAGTTAATTATAGTTATAGTTGTAATAGTTAATTATAGTTAATATTTTCCAGTTTTTATTTTGAAACATTATTTTGAAACAGCACAGTCATAATGATAATTTAAAAATCAATATTGGATTCATGAAGCACTCTACAATGGTGGACAATAATAGCCTGATTCATCAGCCGGTTTCATTTCATAGAAACCATCTGACCTTGCAGTGTTAGGATTCGTTTGCTTGATGGTAGGTGGATACTTTTTTTCATTTAACCACTCTCTGCTATTTGGTCGTGACGTATGTAATGTGCCACTAACAGGGCTAACTGGTATATTAAACTTTCCCCAAATCCCATAGGAAGAAGGGCAATAACGTCTTTCCCCTTGATAAAATTCACCGAACATTCTCTTTGTTCTGGCTTTAAATCCTCGATCTGGAGAACTGTTGCCAACACAGAATGTATGGCTCTTTGCTGATTGGCTGGTGCCTGAACTCGCACTTCCGGGGTTTTTGCGAACCGTCTAGTGTATTCCGATTCCTGACCTAGTTGCTCGAGAGAAATGAAACTGAGCGGAGGCACTAGTTGGCACCAGCCTGGTTAGGAAAATACTGCCGTGTCCACAGGTTGACCCAAGGCTGCCTATCTGTGCCAATGGCCCTTTCAACCATCAGCAAACACTCACACTCCACATTCATACATTGGCAAGGTGGGTGTCTTGCCCAAGGACACAACTAAAGTATGCACCGGTTCAAGCAGAAATCAATCTGCTATCCTTTGGGTTGATAGACGAGCGCTCTAACTACTGAGCCACAGCTGCAACACTACTGAACCTGATATTTCAGATGGTTTCCCATCGCAGCACTAACCAGGCCCAACACTGCTTCGCTTCAGAAATCAGGTGGGCATTTGCACGCTGGTATACCCATTAACTGGAATATAACCATGACATTAACATCTTGTCCTTGGTCTGTTAGTGATCTTCTGCACAATTTTTTAACAAAAGCTAATCAAAACAAAATGTTTTTACTAAAGGAGTTTTCATGAACAGCTTTCTTCTTAAGACCAAAAACAGTATCACTCTTTGGTATTTCAATTATCTCCATTTAGAGAAATATACAAAATACTGTTGTTTACCTAGACACAGCAGAAAGCCTTAGGTAAAAATAAAAAGGTTGCACTTAAATTTGAAGAGTCATTGACTTCCTTTTGAAATAGAATGAATCAAGACATGCCACATTAAAAAAAGTGGGCGTGTAATGGGGAGTTAGTTTTTAACATGAATTGAAGACTACTGTTGTAACCCAATCTGGATGTGCACCAGTGGTTCACAAAGATTGGAAAAACATTTTAACAAAGAGATGGGGAAATTACTGAAGGAAGTCATTATCTGGCTAAATTAACAGTTTGTTTACAGTTTCCGTGATAATTGCAGACCACTTGTTTATTTCCGCATAATTGGATTGTTGATTTGATGTGTTTTCAGATCTCAGTAATTACTTCAGTCAAAAGCCCAGAATCAAGCTGGTCAGAAATAACTGGCACATTGTCACAACAACGTTACAAAAAATAATCAGAATTAAGGAAAAAACAAAACAAAAACTATTATGTGGATGTTATAAGACTTAAATTTAGTCCACTGTATTGGCAGGGATATGCTACACCTCAAACAGATCAACAATGGTGAGCAAGAAAACTACTGTAACACAATTAGATTTATTTGCATTTGGTGGTGTTTTAGTAAGCTTTTTTTTTTTTTTTTTCTCGCTTTGCTGCCTGTAATGAGGCAAAGACTGCAGACATTACCCACACTGACAGTGCTTTTAAATGCCACAGCGGTCACAGATTGGTTCAGATGCCGTTGCCATATATGTACTTCAGCCTCCAGCAGAGAAGTACAGCCCGACCTGGACACGCGCCCCTCTTTAACGCTTGCGATAGTGCTAAGATTGGGGGCAAGATCGGGGCCAATATCTCCAGTCAGTCCAGTTTTGAAATTTTACCCATATATCAAGTAGAAATAATTTCACCGCTGCCATTTATATTATATTATTATTGTTGTTATTATTATATATTAGCATATATTTCGTATTTACATAACCCACCTTTGTGTTCTGGATCTGCAGACTTCCGTGCTCCAGCAGTGAAAAGCGAGGGTCTTTGCCCAGCAGACTGGCCCCGTTCTTCCTCCAGGTCACCGTGGGCTCGGGGTCCCCTGATGCCTGACACCTAAGGACAGTCACACCTCCCAGCGCCTGCGTCTGATTGGATGGTCCTTGTCTGATTATGGGAGGTGGGCGGTCCTTCAGGGCTGTGAAGAGTTACAAAACAGAGCATTTAAACTTGTTTTGGAAGTGCGCCTCCAGCTTGTAATTATGATGCTTGCTTATTAAGATAAAACCCTGCCTTTTCACTGAGGAGAGATGCTGTCTGATTTGTGAAAAAACAAAATCGTGACCTTTTGGGTAGGTGTTAATTTGTGATTGCGGTAATTGTGATAGCAGCCGCCCAAGATGGTGGACGTCAATCTGCCAGATCAGTTGTGAAAGGAAGTGACTGTTGTGCTAGACTTTTGCATGGTAGGCTAGTCTTGCTCATGGCAGCGCATCGCACCTTTGAGCTTTAATTACTGGGTGAGGATTAACGAGGCTTCACCCGTGGCGCTAATTACCATACCTTCTTTATAACACCTCCTCAACACATTCAAGCCTAAGCACCTCTACTGACTCATGCCTGCACCTTTTTCCAGCTCCTGGCATCTCCCTCCCAGTGCACAAAACTCTAAATTAACAAACCAAGCGGAACAACAATACATCTACTTTAGAATGCTTTAAACCGTGTTGTATCATCCAGAAAGCAGCCACCACACTTGGCAACAGTAATTTCCAGAGTGTTGGATGTCTCTAGGTCTTGTAACTATCTTCCAATTTCCTCACCACTGCTCTGTGTTATCGGGTCTGTCTCCATTCACACAAGTGTTTACTGCAGGTTCCAGCGGCCTTATCTTTGATCGCACCTTCCCCAAGCACAATGTAGGACAAGCCAAGTCAGGCACGTGAAACAGAAGGAAGCTCAGGTAAGACTGAGAGCAGCACCGCGTGGTAAGAAGAAACAATGTAATGAAATGGCATTGAGGCTAAATTGTTTGCTGTTTTTAGGAGATAATTGTTAAAGGGCCCATCTTAGGCTATTTTCTAATCTATGTTATAAAGTTTCCTCATCACAAACATACCTGGAGTTGTGTTTTGTTTCATTCATTTAGAGAAAACACTCAGTTCCACCTGATGATGTTATGTGGTAATACAGGGAGTGCTCGACTGTGATTTAAACTCTATACACCTTCACTAGAATCATTTGAATGATTTTCAGACCTGGTACTGCTCACATTGAACCAAATGTAAAAGGGAGCTATTGACCACTACAAGACATCACAAGTGGATCAGAGCATTTAGAGCTTTGGAGATGTAGACAGACCAATAGTAGGTATGTTTTTTAAGTAACAACATTATAACATGGCTTAAAGCTCATAAGTGGCAATTTTGCATAATATAGGATCTTTAAACGTGCACACATGCAAAGATAGTTAGATAAAGAAACATTGGGTTGCACAGAAACACTGAGTGTAAAGGGACACAACACAACATCATGGGTTAGATTCCTGAAGCACTTCACAACATACAGAACATTTTGGTAAATTACTATGAGAAAAGTAAAGGAAACTTTGCCAAGTTCTGCTAATAACGCTAAACTTAAAAGCTAGGCTCATACTAACATTTTAATAATTAAGCCTCCTTTATCATTCTAAATTGACTTAAGTCTCGTAAATATTTTATTGCCACAGTCAACTTTATTAGATCTACTAAGAAAATCACTACAGTTAAGTGGTATGGGGATTTGGTGTGCATTAAATTGTTCGATGAAGTCCCACTGAAATGTTCCCGTAACGTTTTCGGTTCTACACTATTTTATAAAGCTTTGTGGGGTACTATTTATGTGCTTATTTTTGATGGAAATAAGTAGACTTTGAAGTAATCCATATTGTTGAAGGCTGGGCTTGTCTCTTAAAGTTGCACTTGTAACTTTTTGGTTGGGATTCCATCACCTGCTTGTTTCTGTGGATATGTCATTGCTCTGACTGGAATGTTCCACAGTATGACATTAAACAGCTCTGCTTTACATGTATTACATTTTTGGTCAGTTTTGTAGGTAAATATACATGCATTCTGAAGAGCTGCCCCTCCACAGATTTGACCTGTAACTTGGTCTGGTTTGGTCTCTGTGAAGATAAAAAGGTTTAATCCCATACTGTGAAACATTCCAGACAAAGCAAGAATATCTCCACAGAGAACAACATTGGTGGACCCTTCACCAGAAAAGCTAAACAATGCACCTTTAAAAAAACCACAACAGTAGTTTAAATGGTGCAGCTTCAAACAGACAGCACATATAATTGTTTTTATTGACTGATCATGGCATTTCTTTGATAAATACTGCATCATGTTTACAGTATTCTCTGATTAGTTTCTCTTTTCCAGTTAATTAGGGCACAGAAATATCAAAACTAGCCTATGTCAGAAGCTCACATAAAAATTACATAAACAAGCTAATAGAAAACCCATCTCCTAAGTTTCAGTTTGTCCCTCCCTGGTGCCAAGTTCCCATCACACTGCTCCATTGATCCCATTCATCCAATCCACATAATAAACCATTTTAATATTGATCCATCAGCGTTCAATGGCACAACAGCCGTCATTTCCCTGTGCAAAAACACTCCAACAGATGTTAATTTGATAATGTTTGTGAGGGGAAAATAAGCCAAGAAATAAACGCAGAGGAAGGCATAAACATCTCTCCAGCTGGCAGTTGCTTGGCTCTTAATACCTGCATTAAATCTCTGTCAAAGAAGTGTAAAGTGTCTGTCCATTAAGCAGACAGATTGTGTGCTGGGAGTATCAGTCTATTCAGGCCACTCAGCGTTACCTCCGTCAGTCAGGTGATAATGAAAAGGAGGATCGTGGTTGGTTGTCTCTAAAGAGGACGCGAGACATGTCTGGATAGTGAGAGTATGGGAAGAGGAAAAGCTTATGATGTACTGAGTGATTTGAGCAACGCACCAAACTGCTCTGTAGTTTTCAAAAGTTCAGGATTTTAAACAAAATATTGCAAAGGGAGTTACTTTTCAGCATTTCTGTATTTTAGATCAGATCTTTTTCTGTATCAGTGTTAATGTTGGCATTGTTATTTCTGCTGCAACTAAACAAAAGAGAGAAAGTTCTGAACAATGGCCAAGCTGTGGGGTGTTACCACTGCGCAACTTTTCTGATGGAGAATTTGCTACTTACTTGTCTCCATGGAGATCTCACTGCTTTGCCTGGAATTTTCCATGGTATGACTTTAAATATTTCCATCTAGCATTTATCTATAATGGGCGTTTCTCAAAAATACCATAATTATGTCTGTGAACAAGAGTGACTCTCCACTAATCTGAATTGTAATGTAGTGTAGTGCCCCCTTGTGATAGGGAGGTTAAATCTACACTGTGGAACATTTAAGACAAAGCAGTAACACTTCCATGGAGATGACCCTCTGCTAGAAATGTTACGCAGGGTAGCTTTAAAATAACTACAGAATAACTAGCCTTAATAAAGCATGAAAAAAAAAAAAAAAAAGAATGATTCAGGCTTAGTAACAAACAAATAGGCTAACTAATGTACTAACTGTATTAAAGGGTTCTATGAGGTGGGTTATAGTGTTAATCAAGCAGGTACTAGTTTGTATAAAGGGGTTCAGTTTGATAGTATCACATATGCAGGGCTCTATGTAAATAACTTTTGTAATCATTCTAATGTGTGCCACACTGCTTCTCTGTTTCTACCTTTTACCTTCCTGTAACTCAAGTCTTTTTACATCCTATTTTCTAGAAAATATAATACCTGTGGAGAAACTGTATTGAGCTGTGCAATCAGGCATTAATGGCCCTAAGTGTTCAGCCTGACACTATAGCATAAAGCACAGCTCCAGGCCTGTAAAATGGAACGTACTGAAGCATAATTACACTATCACTTTAGCTGCTGTTAAATTACCCACATGTAATGAACGGATCTCATATTTAGAGCTCTTAACAAACATTTTCCGCCGTGTTTGCGAGGTAGTGGGAGGAGACTTACCGTCTGCTACCTCCAGCTGGGCCTTTGCCATGATGCTGCCAGCCACAGTGAGGGCCTGGCAGATGTAGTAACCTGCATCCGAGCGCTGCACAGAGGAGATGGTGAGCTCTCCACTCACAGACACAGACACGCGGCTGTCCCCCTGCGTCGACTGGTTAGGGAACAGAAGGTCCTGTGGGGGAGGGGAGACAGCAGTGTGTATTAGCAGTCAAGGAAAAAGCACTTCAGTTGAGCTGGTTTGATGTACAGTAAGAGACATATATATACTCTATATCTACATTTTTAAGGTTATAATGTATTCCTTGATTTAAGTAAAAGTGACATTCTGAGGACTTTTCATCATTCTAAAGATAGAATATTTAGTTTTATATTGTTAATTGCTATGGCAACAGTGCTAATTATCTCTAAACCTAAGCATATTAAGCTTGTTTCTACCAACCAATCAAATCCATTTAAGCGATTCTTTGTTCTCTAATGGCCTCACATTTTCAACTGGCAAATGTCTATCAAATGTCTTTACATTTTCTCTAATGTATTCCGCCCCCATTATTTAAACTTCCATTTCTTTGTACAGAATAGAAAAAGAAACGGTTGGCTGACCTGTCTAATAAATGATGCTGATTTGCAAATGGCCAATTCACAAAATAATTAAATGAAAATTGCATATTCTGTTTCAGCATTTCTAAAAAAAATATTGTATGTTTAATATCCTACTGTGATTGCATTAATGTGAAATTGGCATTATTACATTTTAATTGATTCACTTTGTTGCACCACCAGAGGGTGTCAAGAGCAGCTGATAGGACCAGTCTCACCTTTCTAATTATTATATATTCAGTTAGTTTGTCCATGTGGGTCAGAGTCTCCTTCCATAATGACTGAAAGGCAGTTCAGACCTGCTGTGATACCTGCTGTGATAACCTGGAGTTGTGTCAAACTGTGGCATCAGCAATGTTGCTTTTTGCAGCTGGACCAGAGCAGCTACCGGGCAGGACAGCACATTAGGAGCCTGTCATTACTTCTAATGAGTCTAATGTCGCTCCTGACATTGTTTCCTCCAAACTCAATTGTCGCTCAGGCTGCTGTAGATAGCTGATGAATGGATGCTTCATTATTTGGGCCAGAAGTGCACAGTGAGGTGGTTGCCTTTAGTCATATAGCAGAGTTTCTGTTTAACCTTTTTACTTTGATAGAAATGTCAAATCCAAAAGTCCAGAAACAATTCATATTGTATTATGGATGAACTAAGTAAATTAGGGTTAACAGTCAATTATTATCATTGTTCTTATTGTGCTCATTTTTTGTTATTATTCCACGAAAAAAAAAAAAAAAAACAACTATGTGCATGGTGCTCAGTATAGCATAGGGACTTGTGTAACAATAACAGAAGCAAACAGGCTGTTGTTAACATGCATGCACACTGTTATACATTGTTAATTAATACATTATTTTGTTTAATTTTAATGTATTTAGTTTATTTAACAGGGGCAGTGTACATTAATCAAGATTTCTGTAAATGTACCAGAGTTATTAAGAGAGTCCATTTTTCACCTGTAGTCCCTGGACAGATAGTAAAATGGACACCCCCCAATGCTCTGAATTTAATAGTGGGCAATGTATTACCTTTTTTTAATAGTCTTTGGTGATGCTTTGACTCTTTATGTTGTTGTATACACACCACTGTACCTAGAAATAACCCTGGCGACACACAAACAAAGTGTGCTCTCACCTGGCTGCCCTCGCGCTGCCAGAAGACAGTGGGCTGAGGTTTGCCTTTGGTCTCACAGGGAAACACGGCTGTTCGTCCTTGTGCCACAATCTGGTCGCGTGGTCTCACCACAAACTGAGGCGCCTCTGGAGTTCAAAGTTCACATGAAAGCACAAACAAAATAGCAGCAGGTGCGCAAACAGTGTCTCAGTCAAAGAGGGAGCTATTTGGGCAGGGAAATACTGCAGCTAGGGAGGCTAAGAGAGGTGCATGCAGGGCGGCTTTCTCAGAATATTTCTACATGGTGTTAGAACCAGGGCTGGGCAGGTGTCACTGAACTTCAGCAATGGCAGTTTTCTTTTCTGGGAGCAGTTTAAAGTCTGGACTATAACTGTGACTGAAAATGTTAAAATTTGAGCACTTCCATATTCTGGACAGTGCTTATAATCTTTATTTTTTTTAACCAAGCACATTTCAAGGGGATATTGACAGTGTTAAACAGGTTTGAAAATAAAAATAAATATAAAACAAAGAAATTGGCTTTATAAAGCATATATTATGTTGTCTATAATAAAAATTAAACATATCACTATAAATACTATATCGACTTATCATTCAATACATGACAAACGGATCAATACTTTCTGGGGATTTATTGCGAGGAAGTTCTCTTTGCACTACTGGGAAAATTTTGGTTATTTCTGTGTTTTATGTTGAGATTTAAGCTGTAGAGGGAGGCATTATGAACTTCTATGACTCATTTACAGATACCAACTAACTACTTCACTGTTGCATTCTGTTAATTCATTGCAGTTCATGTTTCTTTTTTAACAATATTGTTCTCTGCATTATGGTTTAGTTTCAGTATTATCATTTATCCACTATATATACTTCATAAATATATCACACATGCATAAAAATGACAGGTCTAACGATAATGTATGTATAGATGTATTACTGTAATATTGTTTATCTCAGTTTAAAGAGCAATAATATGGCAATTTTAAGTCAGTCACGGTTGTCAAAAAGGATCCTGATCATTCATCACAATCGATCTGAGATCACATTGCCCAGCCCTAGTTACTCACCCAACCAAGTGTCCTTCCTCCCTTCAATACTACGCTTTGTTAACTACGTCTAGACCCCCGTTTTGGACCAGACAGGGGCATGTATAATGGCAACGCATCACGTTTACCACCGTTTCTGCGAGGAGGTCAGGAGGGTTGGATAGCGAAAATGCATGTGCAACATTAGTTTGATGAATGTGTTTGTGGAATGCAGCGGTCCATGCATGTGTGATCAGGAAGCAGAGAACAAAACAGCAGCACATGCATAATGGGGCTCTACTATACTTACCAACAGGGCGAGCTGGTGATATAACAACAATGTGGTGAGAATAACAGAGGCACGGAAGACAGGAGCAGAACAGAGGGACAGAGGAAAGAAAACCAGAAGAAATGAATGAGATGGAGCTGAGTTTCCATCAATGGCGACTTTAGAGGAGAAAGGGATGAAGCTCCAAGCAGATGAAGATGTGGGCGACCTAAGGAGGCTGCCAGAAAATCCCACTGAATAGAATTGATTTGTGACACTTCATAGTAAGTTAAGTTAAGAAGAGCAGGCTGACTCTTAGTGTAAGGGGGGTGTGGACTGTGGGCTGTGGATAAGCACAATCCATAAGGTTGCATACAACTCAGTAATAATTTTCTTTGAATTCAAACTCAATTAGTCATGGTCTAATCAGTATACAATGCCAGAATGACCCTCAAATGTTCTTTTTGGCTTTCATTAAAAAAAAATAAAAAAAAAATCTATTATTAAGATGCACTGTGCCACTACTGATTGGGATTTGTCTCTATGGAGACAATTTGTCTCTATGGAGATATAATTGGTTTGTCTGAAATATTCCACAGTATAACATATATCCACCAGAGAAATGACATAGTGCACTTTTAATCAACAACAGTTTTATTCACAGCAGACCAGTTCATCATAACTAGAAGCACCTTAAAAATGGAGGGTCCCTCATTGCTTGTCTATTATTTGTCTATTTCCATAAAAACAAGCACGTTACAGGCCAGATCTATGGAAAGGTGATCCTGCTCACAGTAAGAATGCATAATTTTCAAGGTATCTTTGTGCAACAAAAACAACGTTAATTGAATGAATGCAAGATAGTAGCTTTGTGTGGAATTTTTGAGACAAACATCATCACAAAGACAAGCAGGCGGCATACCCACCAAGTTACACAGTGCACCTTTTTTCTAGCCTGATTCACCAGCCCGTTTCACTTCATGAAAACCATCTGACCATCTGACGCTAACGGGGCTAACTGGTATATTAAGCTTTTCCCAAATCCCGTAGGAAAAAGGACAATAATGTCTTTCCTCTTGATAAAATTCACCAAACATTATCTTTGTTCTGGATTTAAATCCTCAATCTCGGAAATCATTGCCAACACAGAAAGTATGGGTCTTCGCTGATTGGCTGGTGCCTGGACTTGCACTTCCGGGGTTTTTGCAAAATGTCTAGGGTATTCTAATTCCTGAGCTAGTCGCTGGAGAGAAATGAGATTGAGCAGAAGCACTAGGTGGCGCCAACCTGGCTACCTTTTTTTCACCTTTTTTAAACAAAAATACCCCATATACAACTAAAATATATGCAAACCAACCACAAAACCAGTACAACCAGTGAGATCCTAAAATAGTTAATTTATGAGAGTGGGAAAATGGTGCTTTATGGAGCAAAGAAATTATCATACCGCTCACTAATCCGTGATGGGATTAGAAATGAATAAATCTTGGCACATGTCGAGAATATCTGACAGCGCGTCACCGTCTGTCTGGCTAAAAAGTGGGTGAATCACCAACTCTGATATGAGTTGATAGAAGGGGCTGGAGGAGGGAAGCAGAAGTCTCATAGTCTGACTCAGAGCCTGTGTCTTGTCCTGAAGAGGCTGTGCAGGGGGATAAGGTCCACGAGGAGGGAGCAGTGATATGTAGGTTAGTGATAGCATCTCACAGTCACCGAGACAGGCGCTGTTTTGACAGGGACGCACCTGGAGTGTCCTCTGTAGTGGACATTGAGCCAGAGCACCTGTCTGCTGTCAGCCCAGTGTAAAACCTAATGACACTGAGCACACAGGCTGCAGAGTGGGGCGGCTCCAGACACAGAGATAACTGCACCTACAAGTATGGGGCTGAGCTGTGCAAGGGAAGGGGATTCTACTCAAGAGTAAAAACAATTGAGTTTATCACATTGTAGGTGGATAATGATCAAATAGTATCTTCGTGTGTTAGATAAAGACTGCACCAAATACCAAAACCAATTCTAGCCCGAGGGAAGAGTTCTACTTTTCTGCTGTGTTTGCGTACCACACCACGACAGAATGTCACACAGGAACCTGATTGCAATACAACTAAAACTGCTTTGTTCTTTTGTTTCTTTGATAGGAAATTCAAATCATAATACAGGGGCTGTATATCAGTTTGTACTCTGTAGATGATATTTTCTACCTACCAGCCAATCACAGACAGCGACATTTGATTCTCAAGCAATCATCCTTCATTCAGATAAATAGCCTATATATTCTGTCCTTCATACTTATTTTTTGTGATATCTTCCCAAATAAATCTTTCCTTTGTCATTTGAAGATGTTCATTTATAACAGGGTCCCTAAGATTGAAGTTTTATCTTGTCAATAAATTTTCGATTGTGCCTTAACAGTTGCTCTTTGCCTTCATTCTGTTGAACTGCTTACAGCACAACAGTACTCCCATGCTCACAGACTGTCTCTCCTAAGTGTATTAAAACTAGTTCAACCTGTGTCTGTTATTTTAATTCTTGAAAATCCAACTTTGATCATCATCTGTAAAAAGCAACAAATTAATAAACAAACCAAAAAAGAATGGATAGGAGTCAAACTGGCATTGATTACTGTTAGAAACCTGAAAACGGACTGCCCCCACAAGAAACCAGATGGTCCAGTTACACCTTGAACTATGCTTTTGTTAGAGCATTATTGTTCCCATTTTTCTCTGTTTCCACTTTTGAATCAAATTAGCATAAACAGGTGTGTTTTCAAAACATTGCATCATGAGCCAAAAGTGGGTTGCTGCACTTTATTTTTGAATAAAAAAGACTTCAGAAGCGTATTTGTGATAACTAATGTGAAACTTTTAAATACTACCAAAAATAAGCACTTTTACTTTTACAATCTGTACTTCCTTCCCTGATGAGGTCATAGACTGTATATATTAATGGATATAGCTAACCTAGCCACCATATTCCAAATAGGAAGTGTTCATGGAGGCGCTTCAGGCTCCATCAGCTCTGTTTTCCATTGACTTTACATTGAGAATTGTCGCCTCTCTCTCTGTAACTGCTGCCGTGAGTCTTGTCATTTTGATCTTAAAATGTTTGTATTAACCTGCTCTACATGATTCTGGTGTTTTTATTTCATCATTCCCATTCCTCAGCTCCAAATTCCCCATATTAGCACTAGCTTTGTGAGCTTCATTTGACTGGAGCTATGAGTGACGTCACACTCCCTTAGCCCACGTCTTTATACACTCTATGGATGAGACTGAAATGTACTCAGAACAGCCAATTAAAAAAAAAATCTGAAAATGTTGCTGTAAATGTCGATGTATTATGATGCAAGATTATATGGCTCCGATGTTATGAACTGAACGTGTAAATGCTGATTAGAATGAACACCACTCAAAGCATGCATTACACCAGTCCCTTTATAGCACAGTGCAGTGTTTTTCCTTATCCCTGTGCCATGATTCAGCTTCCTCCTGTTGTATGTGTGTAAATATAAAATAAGTGAGCAGGCTGGAGAATGAGCCCCCCCAAGGAGAGGTCATAACTCAGACGTGGTTGTTCATATCTGTAGCCTGGCTGGAGATCTGGACCAATCAAGTGCATCGGGTCGGCTATATGAAAGGAAAGCTGAGGGCGCTCGGCAGGGGGGCAATAGTCGTAAAGCACGCAATAAAAGACTGATTGTTCTGCGGCCTGCTTCCACATAAAAAAAAAAAAAAAAAAAAAAAAAAAGAAAAGAAAAATCACATTATGAACATCACAAGGAGTTACCCACCTCGGATGGTCAGGTAGGCAGAGGCTTCCAGTTTCCCCACGCGGTTTTCAGCCTGACAGGTGAACGTTCCCTGATCGCTCACGGATGCTTTTTTTATTCTCAACACAAAATCCTCTTTTTCATATTTGATGTCGTACCTGGTGACAGACAAGAATCCAGAACACAAGATAGCGTTTAAAAAGTTGTTGCATAAGTAAACAAGAAACCGTGGCTTCAAAGTGGTGTAAATGTGTCTGATGTTTTGGATGGAAGCTTTAATAAAGGTTGTGTCATTTTTGATAGAATAAAGACAGACTTTCTGAAGCAATTAAGGCTCCCCACTGCATGCTTTCGGCTGCAGAGGCAGAGAAAGGGGAGCAATTATGGCGAGACGAAGGCATGGCAAAATGAAAGGTGCTTTCAACTGGAACTCTGGCTTCTCCACTATTTCAATATTTATAAAGGCTGCCACCCACTGTTGTGTGGGCTGCTATGAGTGTGTGTGGGGAAATGGGTTAAAGACTGACAAGTTTACATAAAGACTGAAGTTGGACTATGCTTGAATACCCGCTCACAGGTACATTTTAAAACAATAGGACACTGAGCTGCTCGCGAATTTTATGAACCCAATAAAAGCTTTAATTTAAATTGAAAACTAACTTCCTTATTTTATGAGCTTAAGCAGTCAACCATTATTTTTCAAATGTTTATGACATAGGAGACCAGGCAGTGCCAACTGCTGAGGTTTTATTTGATGGTCTAAATATAAGAGGGGCTTGCTTTCAATCCACCATGGACGTAGCTAAATGCACATGTAGAGATGAGTTATAAAAACATCTTCAGTACACTATTAATGGACTTGTACCAACCAC
The DNA here is from genome assembly GCF_026225935.1 of Boleophthalmus pectinirostris. Taxonomy (NCBI): domain Eukaryota; kingdom Metazoa; phylum Chordata; class Actinopteri; order Gobiiformes; family Gobiidae; genus Boleophthalmus; species Boleophthalmus pectinirostris. Next base: position 21,411,013 of record NW_026571018.1, on the reverse strand, counting down.
TAATGCTACTACTACCCACTTATGAGGGCAGTGGTAGTAAACGATCGTTGCTGTTGCTAGAATTACCAACTGTTTCTACCGCAAAGTCAACCAAACTCCCCTGCTGTAAGTTATAAACCAAATACTGGAGTGTGGTACGCTAATAATCAAGTACGTTAGATACACACAGACTCAGAATTTTCAATTTGCATCTAATTTACAATAAAACTCCCAATCCAATCAATAAATGACTTTTATACCTGAAACCTTTCTAACATTTCTCCTCAGATACAGACAGAAGGATGAGGGAGTGGCGTCGCCGTCTCACAAACTTAACTTGATGAATGAGCGGAGTGGTAAGACATGACTAATTCATAAAGATGTCCCATGTTCACCAGCATAGCATAGCATACCACTTTGCTGCGAGACTGAGCCTAGCACTGTTGAGATAAGCATTATAGGGAGCTACACATAGACTATAGCTTCAGAGCAAAAAGTCGGGTTCTCCCTCTCTGGAGTCCCTTTGGCCTGAGTGATCCTTGCAAAATTGTCTATCCAGCTGTACAGAATCAGAGAGAGATGGTGCAGGGTAGACAGATGGCACATAGGGTGAGAAAAAGTCATATCGGAGAAAGATGTTGCAAGACTGTGTGGGCAGAATATCGACGGGAGATTGTTTGGGCTGTCCAGATAGAAGTGAGGACTCCATTCACACAACGCACATCCTCTGACCCACATACGGGACATCCCAGGAGGCTAACAGGTTTAGGGGAGGAATTAAAAAGAAGTGGAAAGGAATGGCAAGTGACGCGAGACAGGGGCTGAGGAAAAGTAGGACATGTTGCACGAGTCAAGGGCATAAAGGTAGACCGTCTGGCTACAACAACACTACAATTTAAAGCATGACACATCGAAATCTAAATGGGTTGTAACAGCTGCTTGGAAAAGTGCAGCATAAGTAAATGGCTGTTAAAAGGTCTCTAAACAGTCTTTGGACGCACTGGGGATTGGTGTTTAGATTGATAGCCTTGATCAATTTGATTTGCTTGATGAATTTGCTTGACACGCTTCCAATATTTGAGCACAATATATAATTAGTTTTCCACAAGCGCTGCCAAATTTTACAGCAATGAAAAGAGAGGCAATGACGCTCGGAAACCTTGTGTAGAAGGTAATATCACTCACAGTGAATGTTGTACCACAGTTTATGTGAACAGGTAAATGTTTAGGTTAAGCTTGAGTAAGTACATGAGGAGGAAGTGCTATGAAGCTGTTGTCATTCAGTTTTGTAACTGGAAGATTAAGGTGCACTATGTAAGCTTTATTGTGGAGGGTCCGCCACCTGCTTGTCTCCATGGAGGTATAATTGCTTGGCCTAGAACAGGGGTGTCAAACTCATTTTGGTCCGGGGGCCGTATCCAACCAACTTTGATCCCAAAGGGGTCGGATCAGAAAACTCATGTCATATAAACCCCAAAAATAGCAATAAGTTCAAATATTTGTGCAGAGAAACACAAATCTATTACAGAAATATTTTTTAATTGATGAAGTCTTTCTTTTACAAAATATTATAATATTATGAACAACCTGTAACTTTAAGAAAATCCTGCATTTCTCATGTTGGACATTTTGTTGATGAGGGTGTCACGGTCAACAGTCAAAACGATCGTCCTTTAAGAGCGTTTGGAAAGAGACAAGTCTTCATTTGTGCTGCTCTGGTGGAAGGGGCCACATACAGAGACGCTGGAGATGCTGCTGTGATAAACACCACAGAAAATTAACAAGGTTTTAATAAAAAATATAATTAAAATATTTTAGTAGAAAATCAGCCGAGGGGCCGCATGTTTGACACCTGTGGCCTAGAATATTCCACCATATGGCCTTAAACTTCCTGCATTTATTCAACTGCAGGTCTGATCTGTAACATAACCTGATGCAGCCATCTGCTCATCTCCATGTAGATAAATATAATGCCCTACTGTGGAACATTCAAGACAAAGTATCAACATGTGAATGGAGACAAGCATGAGGCAGAGACTCTACAGGAGAAGTTACATAGTGCCCTTTTATGGGTGCTTATGTGTATTTCCCTATTAAAGGATTATGAGTTCATCATGCTAAAAATGGTAAGCTACCTGCATATATCTTTTATCCACAAATGTATTATGAAGGCGACTGTCAGGAATCTGATTACCTTATCAAATATTCAAATTGGACCCCATATAGTAATTCACACAGTGTCCATAAAGCTGTCTATAGTACCTACCTAATGACATTTTTTCTGACAATCTGCTAATGCTTTGAAAAATTAAGTATACTGATATGCTGGCAGGGCAATTAACTTGTACTCATGATATGAGCACCCAGGAGTGACCAAATTACTGGCACCCTGCCTTGGTGTATTAATAACCTTAAACATAGCTGAAAAGACTACTCCACCTTACTGTATCCCAAAAGAGCCAACTTAATTAAGCTCTTTTCACTCTGGGGTTGTTTCCCTAAATTGTCTACTTATAGCCTGCTGCTGTGAGTCACCAACTAGACCCAAGCAACCTCAAGTTTACTTCAAAGTGTTGACAAAAGCATCTAAAAGCTTTCAAGTGGCATTAGGGAAGCAGCCTAAACAGCATAAAGAAGATTTAGTGCTGCGAATAAGGATGCCAGCTAATGGATGATAACAGTTGGAAAGTCTGGGCTAGCCTAATTAGCACTCGAATCGATTCCCTCAACACAAATATGTTAATCATTTATATCATAGCGGTGCTGAAAGTATTGCTCACCTGCCACGGGGAATGTCCACATCCTCTTTCTTCCAGCGCAGAGTAGGAGGAGGATCTCCGTGGACTTGACATCTGAACTCCACGCTCTCATCCACCAACACCACCTGGTTCACGGGGCGCTGTGCAAACACGGGTCTCTCTAGATGGAGATGCAAAAATATGATTAGCATAAATGAATAGACACAGTGGATTACAATGTGATTCAAAGGGAAGTGTGTTCGTACCAAATACAGAGATCTGGGCTTTTTCACTCTCTCTCTCACCAACCATATTAGCAGCTACGCAGACGTAAATTCCAGCATCGGATTTCTTGGCGTTGACAATGGTCAGTTTGCCACTACGAACCTGTGAAAAAGATGGTACATGGAGGATTTGTTTTGTACTTGTTTGTCCAATATATTGAACAAATCAAAACTGATATGAAAGTCTGAATCCAAAGTGATACAGAACTATGTCAAACTTGATTTTCAATTAAATGATAAATGCAAAATTATACAAATCCAACCTTTTATTGAAGTAGTAGATGCTTTTCTTTATGTCAACAGGCACCACAAATAAAATAAAATTAATATACTAAATACGTTAACTAACTATGTAACATTTCTAGTAGAGGGCTTACGTTGCTTATCTCATGGCGATTTTGTTGCTTTTTATAAAATGTTACTCAGTGTGGCATTAAACTAATCCTAACATCAAGCCAGGTCACAGGTCAAAGCTGAACATGTGTAAGTGAAAAAAAAGAGCAAGATAGATAAGTTAAATGCCATGTCGTGAAACATTCCAGGCAAAGCAATAACTAGGGATGCACCAATCTGATACTGGTATCGATATAGGCACAGATACTGAAAAATTTGCTAGATTGAGTATTGGCTTTCAAATATCAGTTCAGCTGATATTCTGGTTTGACATCCTGGTTATTTTGAGAGATAAATAACAACTAAATAACACATTTGGATAAGTTTTGTCTCATTTTATTCTAGTTTCTCTGCTCTGGTATTGGTTGAGACTGGTTGTTATAATTCCTCTACACAAACATACCCGGAGTTGTGTATTGTTTTGTTTCATTCACACATGTTTAACACACACACCTTGCATATTTAGACTGTGTTCTTCTCTCAAACAGAAAACAATCTGTTATACATGTGACGCCATGTGGTAATACAGGAAATGTACCACTGTGTTTTTAAACTCCACACACCTTCACTTGAATAATTTGGATGATTTCAGCTCTGGAATTGCCAATCTCTTCTTAACAAAAGGTAAGCGGTAGCTGTTAACTTGAAAACTATTATGTCAAGACATCACAAGGTGGAACAGAGCATTTTGAGCTTTGGAGATATAGACAGACTAATAATGCAGGATTACGGGAGATACTTAAAGCTATAGTAATGAATCGGTATCAAAGCTGAAAAAACTGGATCTCTAGCATCTCTAGCAATAACATCTCTGTCTATGGAGACAAGCAAGCCCGGCCTGTATGTCTCAAAGTATAACTTCAGTAGTAACTCACCGTGATCCTGTCGTCTTTGAGGTCCACTCTGCTCTTGTCTTTCCTCCAGAAGGTGGTGGGCTCGGGGTGCCCTCTCGGCGGCTGACAGTCCAGACTCACAGTTTCTCCCACTGCGACCACGGAGTCCTGTGGGTTCAGTCTGAAGTCATCTCTTAACACTGCAACACACAGATAAGAGAGCAAAACTTACAACTAGAACTGCCACATTTTCAATCCTTTCATTGGTTAAAAGTTTCATGTTGGTGTCATTATGTGACAGAGTGTTCTCTGTGCCCATGACCTTTACCACCGTTTCATAATGTAAAGGGTCCATCCAGACATAATTCTATCAGAGGACTGCCACACAGGGCTCCCAGCAATCTCTCAGTCTTTAATAAAACACACATATCCCTCAGGGTACTATACTGGCGGCGCAGGCTCGTATCGCAATGGTTACATTTAAGAGGCAAGAGAGACTGGGAGATGCAGTCCAATGTATTAGTGAAAAGGATAAGCGGTTGTAAAGTACAGCTGTAAAATTATAAATGCACTTGGCTACCTGCAGAATACTGCATTAAAAGCTATATAAATTATACACAGACTGAAATACATTTTAAAGGTCCCATGTTACACAAAATGGACTTTGAGAGCTTTTAGCCATATTATAATGTTGTTACCTCATCAAAAACATACCTGGTGTTGTGTATTGTTTCAGTCACACATATATTGTACATCTCAAAATGCTCTGTTCCACCTTGTGATGTAATCAAGTGCTAGTTTTCATATTAACAGCTAACAGCTAACAGCTTTTGCCTTTCAGTATGGGCAATTCCAAACTGAGTGATGGTATATGGAGTTTAACTTGAGAACTCAGCCTAAATAAGCAGGGTTTGTGTTAAAGTATGTGAATAAATTGAATAAAACACAACTTCAGGTCTGTTTTGATGATGATACATTAAAACATAGATCAGAAAATAATGTAATATGGGCCTATAACCATGAATCTATACTACAAAGTATGAATTTAATTCTACAAAGTCTGCATGGCAACTTGGGTTGTGCAATCAATTGACTTTCAAATCATCAATGATCAGCTTGGGTCCTTTGTCATTTAAAACAAGTATTTTAGACCTGAGTTTGACTGAAAGAAGAAATGTGACTATTTTTCAAATTTGTATTTTTGGAAAGTTAAATGACAAAAATTAAATCAAATAAAATGTGATTATATGTGTTTGTCAACAAATTTCAAACCTGCTTAAATTTTCCATATTATGCTATTTTCTGATTTATGTTATAATTCCTCCACACAAATGTACCCAGAGTTGTGTTGTTTCATTCACACGTTTAAAACACAAACCCTGCATATTTAGACTGTCTTCTTCTCTCAAACAGAAAACAATCTGTTACACATTGTGATGTCATCTGGTAATACAGGAAATCTACCACTGTGTTTTTAAACTCCACACATGTAGGTAAAAAGTAGCTGTTAACTTGAAAAGCACTGCTTCATGACATCACAAGGTGGAATGGAGCATTCTGAGCTTTGGAGATGTAGACAGACTAATAATGCAGGATTACTCAAACATTTGTGAATGAAACAAAACACAGTTCCAGGTAGGGTTTTGCTGAGGTAACAATATTCTAACAGACTCTTAATAGGGCCTTTAAAACAATTAAAGTCTTCAGTTTTTAGTCACAAAATAGTCAAAAAGCATGCAATAATGTTCTTTCATGACCTAAGACCTACACTATCTTTATTGTTGCCCTTTGCACCAAATTAGCCCAGCACATGTAGTGCCAAAGCCATTACGATGTGGGCATGCTCCGTCTTCCTGACACTGAGGTAGGTCTGTCTGTTACCGTGGTGACTCATTAGCTGACGGTTGGCTCTTCACACTGTATTTTACACATAACCATTTCCTACCCCGATGCCCCATAAAACTACCGCGTGTCATCTGGTTGACTTTGAGAGTGTGCTATGACCAAGCTGGCCGTTTGCCCAGCCGTTTGATGAACCGCTGTCAGAGATGTGTCACACAGTATGTAATCATCCTTTGGAGTCCAGCGCTACCCGGATATGAATAAGAGCTACACAGGCAATATTTGTGTCATTTTGTGCTGCTTCCTCCACCAGCTACAGCACCGCTGGTCAGGGGTTGGTGGGCCAAAAAACAACATGTCAACAGCTAATTAACCATGACACTAAAGGTTAAGCTATTCCAGATAGAACCTCATGCACGCGACATTATCTAGTTATTAGCTGGGTTAGCCAATGGTTCAGTGTGTTTTCTTAGCTCTTCAACTGCATTGAAATTTTAGTATTTTTTTTTAAGAAAGCTATCAAAAATGTGGATATGGAACTGTACATGCTGTGTTCATAACAAAAGAAAAATTCAATTCTGTTAGCTGGAGAAAAGTTTTAGGCTGAATCCCATTACACCGCTTGGCCATACCACTTTCCACTCGCCCTCCGTTTTGGTTGTTCACGTGTAGGGGTAGGTGTGTCCCAGTTACCGTTATGGCAGAGGGGTAGGGGAAAGTGGTTGGGCTATATAACCCTCCAAACGAAGATTTTTCAGAGGCACACTCAGAACAGAGGGGTATGAGCAATTTCTCAGAATGCCTTGCGAATTACCGGCAAGATGGCCGCTACCACGACCACAGAGCCCAAAGAATCCATAGATGTACATGGCATTTTGGATTTCTGGCAAAAGCTCATCGCGTCTGCTTACGTACAAGCTGGTGGAGACTGTTGATGACGTATGTGATTGTTGAAGGGGTGTCCCAATTCGTAGGGGTTTACTTTCAACCCCTACTCCTTGTTGCTCAGTTTCAAGGGACAAGGGGTAGGGGTAGAAATTACAAATGGGATTGGCCCTTAGACTGAAGATGTTTAGCCGATTATCCAAGAGGCTACTTCAGTTCTGGTCAGATTGATGGTTATGTCTGTATAAATAAAGAAGCATGCAACAACATACATACAAGAATGATGGCAATGTCAAAACCAAGTCTTATTTCCAGAAATTGATGAGCAAAATAAATTGCTGTCATGGGGATTATTTTTGATGAGTAACTGTCGATCTCCTTGGAGCATTTCTAGTTTGCGATGGGGCCTTGAGCCGCAATGGACTTATTTCATTCAACTCTGTATTTTGAAACAAGGTTACCTCAGTACATGTTAAAATGGGCAGAAAAACAAGCAGAGAATGGGCAAATCAGACGGAGCTGCGCGGCACTGTGTGAATGACGGTGGGAACAGGTGCAAGGTCCCATTACAAAAACAGGTCTGATTCACTTTCACAATATCTCATCAACCACTGCAAATGTCAATGTAATATTCGCAGTGGAAAGTGACTCATTCGAAAAACTACGCCTGCGGTCCACTTTGGTTTGAGAGCAATCCGGAGACAGGCTGAAAAGGGTTATCAAAAAGAAAAAAGGTAGCAGCCTGAAAATGTTACGCAGCCTTGCTAAAACATCCCACAATAGTTTATTTTGTACTTTCTTCCCTCTCTCCGTCCTTCGTTAAGATTCTATTCATGCCATGTTTTTATCTGCTGCACTTCAAAACACATGTAAATTCATCCACGGTGGAAATATCTAAAATGTATGTGTTCAAAGGAGCGAAAACATCAAGAATTGTCAAGCAAAACTAGCACTTGGAAAAACTGTTTACTTAAGTATTCTTGGGACACGTGTACGCGCTTGCTGCTGCTAAGCTAAAAGGGTACACTCATTCTGTCAGAACTGTTCCAACAAATATAAATTCAAAAAGAGTCTGGCTGCTTTTAAAACACTAAAGTCACGGTATATAGCAGACAACGCTAGAATTGTGGATAAAAATAGAGGCAGAATTTTAGAGCTTCAAACACACTAGTGTTTTCAGATAATACTTTATGACATGTTCATTTAAAATGCAGGAGATTTTTGAATAATAAAAGACTTTTCTGACACTGATAATGACAGGGAATATGTCAGAAATGCTAGAAATATAACATTGTTTTAAAATGAGCAGCAACGTGTTGTGTACAGAATATGTTGATATAAAAAGAAATATGTGATAGGACAGTGCAATGACATAAAGACAGTCCTGGCCACATGACAGTGTACACATCTGGAAACATTTTTGTAACTATAACGTTTCTGTATAATGTCAGTTTCAAAAACTGAGATAAAGCTATCTGCTCTTACCTCCTTCCATTGGTCAGCCTTTATATGCTTTGAGTGACTGATAGCTGGAATTGACCAGTCACGGTGAAGCAAGAACTCTCTATAAACTCTCATTGATTTTAACCTCTTGAGGCAATGCAAAATTACTAAGTTTTAGAGATAGACTGATATAGCAGTTATTATATATTTGGACTTTTTAACATTTCGGCTCTCACCCTTAAATCTCCTAGCCTGATTCATCAGCCCGTTTCACTTCGTGTAAACCGTCTGATCTCACAGCATTATGATTCGTTCGTACTTTTTTAGTTATAACGTATGTAATGCACCGGTAATGGGGTTAACTGGTATATTAAGCTTTTCTCAGATCTCATGGGAAGAAGGGCAATAATGTCTTTCCCCTTGATAAAATTCACCAAACATTCTCTTTGTTCCAGCTTTAAATCCTCGATCTCGGGAATTGTTGCTAACACAGAATGTTTAACTCTTCGCTGAACTCACACTTTGAACTCACACTTCACCTAGTGTATTCTGATTCCTGACCTAGTCGCTGGAGAGAAATGAAAGTGAGCGGAGGCACTAGGTGGCGCCAGCATAGGCAGATCTTTTGTTTTGGTCAATTTGCTGCCTAAAAAAAAAAACGCAGAAAGCTTTAAAACATGATTACATGGTTCTCTCTGAGTTTGTGGCAAAAAAAAAAAAAAAAGGACTTGGGGGTAGTTTGTAATACATTTAAAATGAATTTGGGAAAATAGTCAAAAACTGCCCCAAATATCAGCCCAAAAATACCAGCAGAACTTATCGGCCATCAGTTGTATTCTAAAGTATCGGTGTTGGCAGTTTAGGAAGGATGTACAATGTAAAAACATAGAAACATTTTGTATTATTTTGAATATTTCCGATTCTTAACTTAGTGGAGGGCCTTTAATGATTATTTATCGAAAACAAATGTAACCTAATTAAAATTTCCTCGTACATGGCAGCACAGTTAATTCAATATGGAGTCATGTGTAACAGCAGCTTAACATAATTGCCAATTAATGTGTATTAGTGTCTTAATCAGTGCAATATTAGCTTACGCTTATAGCTAAGTGTTTTCATTAAACAAACAGCATTCTGACCTGGTTTGGAGCATTCGTCAACACTAAATTACAGAGTATGATGAAATTGGAACACATTTAGTGAAACTGCAAAAGAGTGAGATGTAAGACCTTAGTGTACAGTTTACTTTTCATGCTCATTATCGCCACAAGCTGTTCTGCTGAAAAAGTCTAATATATATTCAGGCCCAGGGGACACCTCCAGTGAAGAGGAGAGCGGGGAGAGAGCTAGCGGCCCTTTAGCCTACCTGTCAATCACAAGTGTGTGGTGTGCAGTGTGCTTATACACTGACACAGACATGACGGGCCGGCTGGAGCATGCTGCACTGTATTACTGACCCATTTCATAGAGGAACTCCCCTCTCATTCACACACATCATTTTAAGAATTCCTCCTTAGCGATAATCATTGTCTCAAGAGAGAAAAAGGGAAAAAAATAGATGCCAAAACAGGAAGTAGGTGTCAAGTGCGCAGCCAATTATAGACGCATTTCTGAAAGGTAGAGAAAAGACGACGCGGATCATTAAACTCCGCCGCAAGCTTCAAAGAACAGGCTCGGTATAGAATATTGAATTGAGGCGAGAGTGGGGTAGGAACATAACATATATATAGGGAAATGCTTCGTCTACTTTGGCAACAGTGTAGGTTGGTGTAAAAGCAGACTTCATTAGACGGTCTAATCAGGCTGAACACAAAAACAGGTAGTCGAATGCATTGTGTGTTCCGGCTGTAATTTACGATACTTATTCCAGCTCATGTTAAAGCACTACAACAACTACTTCAAAACAAACCAAAATAAATAAAAAAAATGCAAAATTGACTTTTGAGATCTTTAAGCCATGTTAGAATGTTGTTACCTCATCAAAAATATATCTGAAGTTGTGAGTTGTTTCATTCACACGTGTTTGAGTAACTTTGAGTCATTGGGCAAAATGCTCAAAATGCTTTGTTCCACCTTGTGATGTCATGAAGTGGTAGTTTTCAAGTTAATAGTGTTTCTGTTTGAGAAAAGAACATGGCCTAAATATGCAGGGTTTGTGTGTTAAACATGTGTGAATGAAACAAAGCACAACTCTAGGTATGTTTGTGATGAGGAAGCAACATTATAACACACTAGTAGATCAGAAAATAGCATAATATGGGTCCTTTAAAGAAGTCACATAGTTGAGGATATTCACATAAAATGTTGCATAAGCATTATGTATGTCAATGCCAGATTATCTGTTTTGGTCATTAACGATAAACAAGAACATCTCTTGGATTGGCATCAAATACTGGACAAGATACAAGGATATTTGGTTCAAGAAGGAGATCTGTGTGCCAAAGGACTATGTCATTAATCACAGCCCACTACAGTGGACCATCGAGGGTATAATATGACCACAACATGGACTACAAATGGATTATTGATCAACATTTTGACTGTAATATCATAGTATTATTTCCTAAGCATTCCCAAATGTGCATAAAATAGATTACATTTCATCCTCATCCATTTAATCATGACACTTTTTGCAAAAACAATATGCACTCTTAAAATAATTTGTAGCTTTGTATATATTTAATACACATTCTGAAGCCAGCTCAGTACTTGTGGAATATTCAGAATAATTACAATACATATTTAAGCACCATTTATACATTTCTTTTGGTTTATTTGAATAAAGTAAAAAAAAACAAAAAAACCTTTGACTGAAGGCCAGCAGTGATGTCAGCACAGTACTTAAAGCTTATTCACTGCACTTGATCTTCTAGTCAATCTCTTCAAATAAAAATTATACAAGCAGTATGTAGGTTTATATTGTGTTTTTGACAATCTCTTCTTACATTATTTCCATCTTAACACTCTGTTCGGTGTTCATAAAAGAACTCCTCTCACACAGGACTTTATTATTGAATTTAATTTATGATTTTCTAAGCCCCCTCATCCATAGCAGCTGCGCACTCTGTAATATTCCAATCACCCACAGTGAACCGCGACACCTGTCTAGACCAGTGTTTGCAGCAGAACAAATCGTATTTACGCTGGATGCCCCTCTTCCTCTCTGATCAATGAGAGACCCAGCCTGCTTTCGGTAGGTGCTGCTCATAAATCCATGCACGCTATGAGAAGGGGGCTGTGCTATTGTGATCTATCAGTCTCCAATGAGGGACCCCCCGGAGGCAGCACCCATGTGTAGTGCACTGTTCCGGGGTAATTATTTCGCGTGGCACCCACACACTAATATTGTCTGATTGAGTAGCGCTCAATTATTCAAACGCCCCATTCAGGAGCCGGGGTCTTTCAGCACTTTCATTTATCAAATCAGAAGGAGAATGATTGGTAAATGGGCTTCATTTCATAGCACAATGGGAGGTAAAAATATGTGACACCGCCAAAGTGTCGGAATACAAATAACTGTACACTGTGTGATTAATGGTAGAAGGGGGGTGTTGATGTTTATGGATTCAATCGACTTTTGCAGAGTTCAGAATATTAACACTAAACTTTTATCCGTTAACCAAATTAGAAGTAAACATTCAATTTCGCTGTTGCTAATGGACACTGAAATGAAAAATGACACAACCTCTTAAATGCATTTGAATCATAAGCACTTGCCAAGCAAAAAGAACATTTCATCCATGCTTTTTCTAGCTACAATATGGCAGGGGTAGAAAAAAAAAAAAAGAAAAGACGAGAAAGAAAAAAAATTGACAATGTTTTTAAAATTATTATTCTTTCTAAAACACTGTCCAGATGACTTCCTTTGCAACTCTTCTACCATAAACCTTTCCTGGACAAATGAGAGACTACATTGACAATAAGCAACAAAACAACAAACAAAACACGAATTAAAAGAAAAGACATATTGCATATTAAAATCTTTAAAAAAAAACATCAAAGGTGATTTACCACATAACCCAGTATTTCTTCATTTTTAGGTCTAAGTAAAAGGTTAACTACTGAGAAACATCTTTATGTATATTGGCAACAGCTAACCAATTTCTGATATACAAATTATTAAAAGAAGCACTATGTCATTTTTTTGGTGGAAGGTCTGCCACCAGCTGTTTAAAGAAACTATTGTTTTGCCTGGAATGTTTCTTAGTGTGCCATTAAACTCATCCAGTTTGCTGCGAAATACCTTGAAAAACATGCGTTCTCATAGGGCAATGGGCTGGCCTTTTCACAGATCTGATCTGTCACTTGGTCTGATGGGGTCATCTGCCTTTCTTCAACTCAAACATGTCCATAGAGACGAGCTGATTGCAGACTCTCTACTAGAAAGTTACACGATGGACATAAAAAGTATTTCATTTCATTCAATAGAAAAGTTTCATAACTCCAAGTTACTCTCTATCAGCACACTTCCTCACAACACACCAAAGCACCCTCTTAAAAATACTCTTTCCACAGAGCAATCTAATTCTCTATAAAGATTGTATCAAGGTCCAACTGCAGGTCAAAAATCCCACTTCAGTTCAGGACAGCTTTGGTCTCAAACTAATACCTGAATATTAGCTTGGCTGAACTTTATGACAAGAGAGAGGGCTGTGCTTTTGTTACATTAAAAACACAACCGTACCTGAGTTCAAGGCTAATAAAACTGCCAATGTAAAGTGTGACAGAAGTGAATTAAGTCCGACAGGTTGAAAGGCGTGTTTCCATGGCAACGGTGAATCAAGAGCCATGTTGTAGTGCGTTATGTGTTGTGGGGGGGGGGAAGATGTATAACGTTATGCCTTGCTGTTTGTTTTTTCTTGGATGGCACTATCATTTTTCATACAAGTGACTCTACATTCACCCAGACAGAATAAATAAGCAGGCAATAAGCACGCAAACAAACGAGGTCAGTGAATGCAACCCAAAATAAGGTCTTTAAACGCAACAGTGGAGTGCTACCAGACAACCCCAAACAAGAGGCTCTGTGTGCAAGAGGAAGTAACATTATGGGAGGGCTGTGTTATGAATGGATATGAGTTGATATATTTGTGCAGGGGGTCAGAATGGAGCTGTTATATGATCTGTCTGTTGGCCTGGATCGAGGATGCCTACAGAAAGATTTGCATCTACCACTGTGCAGAAACAAAACATTTTGAAATAGAAAAGGGGACACTTTGACTATTGACTATATGAATTTTATAATAGTTGTTAGTGTTGTATAATAGTTACCCTGCTCATTTTTCGATGGTGCTTATGGCTGGAGTTGGTATCTTTAGTCTTTTTTACAGAATTTTAACAGTTCGAGGAAAAACTAAACACAAAATTCAGGAATGGTAAATGGTCACATTTTTATATAGCACTTTTCCACATTCAAGGCACTCAAACTCTGTACATCAAGGAATCAGTCACCCATTCACACACACATTCATACACCAGTGTAAGCAGACACTGGCGGTGACGTGGGTTAAGTGTCTTGCCCAAGGACACAACAACAGCATTCATCTGTGGAACCTGGAATTGCAGCGCCAACCTGTGGGCTGGAGGATCTTACTGCACAACCAATGATGTTTATATCGAGAGTGGGATTCAAAGTGACAACCTGCTCAACAAAATTTCAAAAGAAACAACTGTGTAACGTGTCTAAAGCTCAAACATTGGTTGGTCACAGTCTGCCTGTGAACATCGCTTTGATTAGAGGGCATGACAGTTTTGGTTGGCAACGGTAAGCGTCAGTGGACCAATGGGACTCATGGCACCAAAAGAGCTCAAAATGACTCATTCAGTCTTGTCAGAATTTTTTATTTTAGGAGAATTTTCATAACTGATACCATACAGTTTAATTGCATGAGTAATTATATCTAATTAAAGGTGTCAGATGTGTCAAATGTGAATATGAGGCGGGGGGTGATCCTACGTACAATAGCCCTAAAATTATCGCCGGCTAATTGTGTTTCTGTCTATAGCACTGTATTTTTAACACGGAAAGCTATGCTAACTGTGTTGAAATGCCATTAGTGAGAAGTGTATCCAATCAATTTGACCTATTAATTACACACTAATCACATCAGTGCCATGTATTATTTGATTAAGAGCAACACTGGTTTGTTTAATAATCCTGAATCATAAATAAACAAGGTGTGACAGGAGGATGCTGATAACTCACTACATTCCAGCCTCATTAACACACAAGACTCTTAATTTCATTTATTTACAGTACTTTAATATTGACTTGATATTTCTTTTTTTTTAGGTTTGGTTAATATTTTTCAATAATTTACATAATTTACAGGTTATCAACTCATTTTTTTTTAACCAACAAATGTTTCCTATCCTATTAAATCAAACTCCAGTCCAGAATAGGGAAACAGCTTTATAGTAACACATCATAAGCAAAACACACACAGACAAAAGTACAGTTCTCAACTTAACATGTCATTTTCATAATCATATATAATTTTATGTTAGGGACATTTTTTAAACTTTCAGAAAGAAGTACATCATTTCAATGTATCATTTAGTTCAACTTTACTAGCCAGGCTGGTGCCACCTAGTGCTTCCTCTCAATTTCATTTCTCTCCAGCGACTAGGTCAGGAATTGAAATACACTAGACGGTTTGCAAGAAGCCTAGAAGCTGTAGACCGCACACCGGCCAATCAGTGAAGAGCTGTGAAGTGCCTGTCTGGGTCCTTTTTGTGGTACAGCACATCAGTAAACAAAGTGGTTGAGATGGATGCAGACGAAACCATACAAGAAAGCCGGAACAAAGAGAATGTTTGGTGAATTGTATCAAGGGGAAAGACGTTATTGCTCTTCTTCCAACAGGATTTGGGGCATTACATATGTCAGGACCAAATAGCAGCGATTGGTTAAATAAAAAAGTACCCGCCTACCGTCAAGTGACCAAATCTTAATGCTGCAAGGTCAGAGGGTTTCCACGAAGCGAAACCGGCTGATGAATCAGGCAATAACTTTAAACCCATAACTGAAACACATTGTGACTTAATATTTGTTCTTGTATTATCTTATTCAAAATCATTTAAACCTCTTAAATTATAATGACCAACTCTTAGTTTAAAGGTGCACTGTGTAACTTTTCTTTTCTTCAGAGATGTTATTGCTTTGTATGGAATGTACATGTCAGCTCTAGGTATTTCTAGGTATTTCTGAGCTATAAAACCACCTGTAATTGAATCACTGTAAGGTAGAGCTGTTTAATTGTCATACTGTGGAACATTCCAGGCAGAGCAGTGACATGTCCACAGAAACAAGCAGGTGATGGACCCTCAACCAAAATGTTACATAGTTCTCCTTCTGTAGGCTTTTTGGAGTGATATTGATATTTTAACTTGATAAAGAATCTCTAATGTTTTGATATATACAATATCCCTTAGATATTAAATAGTATTCTAAATAAACAAATCGCAAATTGCTTCACAATACCCCACTTTCGGAAAGCCCTTGCCAAGATATCCAGAAATAAGAGTATGTTGGCTCAGGATTAGCACCAGGTTTGGTTTCTGTACAAAAATGTGAGATGCATCCAAACCCCATAAGGATCCATTTGGATGAGCAGCAGCAGCACCGCAGAGGCAGCAGAAAGAGAATTTTAGATGAAGATAGAAACACATGTGGAGGTGGTTGGAGAATCACAAATGTAACATGCGCATAGTTCAAACCAGGGTTCCTTACAGTGAGGAAAGAATGGGATTTGATATCTTTTTATTCCTGCCGAGTTTGTAACTATGAATAAGAATAGTGAAGAAAATAGAAACTTAGAAAAGGCATTACAAAAGCAGCTATATTACATTCAGGTTCATACTATAGCAAGTACGGGGTGATAAAAGGAAAAACGTGATTCACTATTTTATGGTTGTGAGATTGGGATTGGAGATATACAACTTGTAAATCAACTTGTCAGGAACAGGCAACTCCAGTGTGGTACCCAGGGGCCCACTTCAAGATAACTGGAGGATTATTCTACTCTGCTATAGGTTTGTGGGCGAAACTGGACCCATAGGAAACTTAAAGAGACAGTCCAGAATTTTAGACATAGGACCTCATTTCCTAGTTAGCCACAGTGTTGGAGACGCATGGAGACACTTTTTGAAAAATTTCCATCCAGTTCTTGTATTTGCAGAGGTCCCTGGTGCTAGGCTAGTGCATGTCAATGGCCATAGTTAGCCTGCCACTAAAAACAGTCTTACCCACTCCACAAAACACCCAAAGCAAATCTATTCTTATGCCAGACTGTCGATATGAATGTTTGTGTTGATAGAATTTGGTTTCATAGGTAAAATACCTAGAAAAACAGTGTCGCCTCTCCACAGATCTGACCTGTAATTTGATCTGGTTTGGTTTCCATAAAGATAGAAAGGTTTAAAACCATACTAGCACATAAAATAATCTAACTCCAACTGGAAATCTTTATCTTTAGTTAATAGGCATGTGTCCAGGGTTACATTAGCTTAATTAGATAATTTTCATGGGTTCATTTACAATCCTTTGATTTACTTTCAGGCTCACATGTTCAAATTAAGTTTTTGTATAATTCAAAATAGCATCAGGTAATTGGTCTTGACATTAAATCAAATAATACATGTCAGAAGGGACTGGCATACAAAAGACAAAAATCAGCCTCTAACACACATGCTCACAGTTAAACCAAACAAATATTTCTTATCATACTGTCTGTATTCTCTGGGTAGATGAAACATAACAGTGAAGAATGGAAGCCCTACTGAATAATGTACAGCATTTAATGTAAATATTATATTCAAGTAGTGAGAAATATAGTGACAAATGTGATATTACCAGAAGGGGAATTAGTACAGTATTTGCCTAATTTTATGCTGGTAAATGCTAACAGTTGAATAATGGGTTTAAAAGTACATAATTAATATTTTCATGCACTGTTTTATTCAGACTGCGAGACATCCCTCCCCGTTGTTTTGGTACTACAACACACAATCCTACATACTTTAATATATGAGTCACCATTTTGACCCTAAGCATCTCCAGTACAATACAAATAGAGTGACTATATGCAAAAACAGCACCCTTGTTGCATTCAAAATCATAATTAACCATTCCTTGCCCTTGTTAAAACACATACCCCACTGTTCTTAGCATGTCCATGTGGTCTATTGTTACACTGCAATATACTATAAGTGCAGAGCTGTGAGTAGCCCTGACAGTATGCTGAAGATTCTTTTTGAACACCATCGCCTGTAGGGGAGTGTCACTTTCTCAAGGATGTCCCATATCTGTCACAAGTAGAAAACACAGTCTGATGCAAACCTATAGTCACACATGCACAAACAAATACACCAAACAAACAAAAAAACAAATGGTAGTATATATATATTTTTTTCTGTGGAGCCTTTCTGATGAGCGCAATCTAGCATTTTCTGCACAGTATATATTCACTGCAAGATACAAATTGTCACATTAAGGAGTTGAGTTACACTAAAATGGCTTGAATATGCAACAGGAATCGTCATTGTCACCATATCCGCAAACCCAGTGCTGCAGATTTTTTAATTGGCTGCATTCAGTCTAGACCTGTCATGATAACAAATTTTGAAGTGTGAATTAAATATAGACAATAAACGATAGTATTGAAACCAAACTATAAAGCAGAATTATCCACAAAACGTATTCTAAATGTACAATATTGTGAATTGAGTGTGTAGTTATAGTTAACAGTCCAATCCAACAGTAAGGCTGCTCGATTATAGAAAAAATCATTATCACGATTATTTTAGTCAATATTGAAATCATGATTATTCAAATGATTATTTTTTTTGTTACACAATGCATTTATTCAACATTTCTCTCTAAAAAAAAAACATGGTGTTTTTGATAGTTTATGCAAAACTTTCAAATTTAGCGATGTATAAAATATAAAATTAATAAAACATACTTGAACATGAAATAAGGCATGGAAAAACATAAATGTATCCAAAATAAACTATATATCCAGCTGTTCTACAATTTCAAAAATAAAAAATAGATATACTTGTTTATATATTAAACATCCCAAAATAAATTTTGTTAAGCTTAATTGTTTCAACTTGATTACATGAGTTTGGAGATCGTTTGACACACAAATCAAAATCATGATCAAAATTCAATTAATAACACAGCCTTACTCTACAGCTCACATTTTATCGTATTACAGAAAAAATAACCAAAAATTCCCACTAGTACAAAGAAAAAAAGTACTGACAATAAATATTCACCTTTAAAAATTATTGTTCCATCCATCATATATTAAATTATCAATATAGTCAATATAGTATTTATCGGGTAACAGGCCTAATTCAGTGACTATATTACCACTTTACTTTATAGTTTTCCAACCCCTGACCTAATAATGCAAGCCACAGTTTTAGATTTAATCCCTCTCCAGAAATATGACTATAAATGACGTAAATTTACAACATAATTCAATGCTTAAATTCAGACAGGTGTATCCAAATGTATAGTACATGAGACTAGTTTATATTGTCTTTTTTATTCCAAGTTTAAAGGCACAACAGACTTTTCTGATGACGGGTCTGGCACCTGCTTGTGCTTGAGGCCAAGTTATGGTCAGATGTGTCAAGACCACTCACAGAATAAATGCCTGTTTTTCATGGTGTATTTGAATAAGTCATGCTGATACTATTTTCGTAGAGTAGTCAAAGGGAGGAGGAGTGGAGAGGGCTATTTGCATTGGGGGATCTTTTTTTTAAATAAATAAACAACTTAACATGTTGCTGGCCTAAAAAAGTCATCAGCAATCAGTCAGGAGCATGATCAGCGGGGAAATGAAGAGAGCTTACACAATGTCCCCGGAGGCTGCAGGCCAAGCAAACACTTACATTACCTATAATAAATTATCACTCACAAAATACAGTGAGTCAAGACGAGATAGAAGTGTCAATTACTGTATATAGTTAATGGAAAAACAAGAATGTTACACAAGCAGAATGCCTTGATTTGAAATGACAAAAACAACTTTTTCCTTTTAAAATATTTGTTAAGTTTATTAAAGACTACGTTTGTTTTAGAGGCACAGTTTGGGATCAAGAGGTCCATGCAATCAGCAGCATCCAAAAATGCCTTCATGGGCAGTTGGAAATGCTAGCATGCTGTAGAGCTGTGTTTTGGCATCATTAATGTCAGGTCTAATTAGTCTCAATAAGAACGCTGCAGATAGATGGGACATGAAATGTGAACACGCCTGTGGGTACAACTCTTTTAGCTGAGGTTTACATAGAATTTAAGCACATCCACAGTTGTTTTAGAAAATGCTTTGAACAATTAAAAAAAGATGAGATGGCAAACAAATCAATTATAAACTGTATCTTTTCTAATGACTATGACATTTCTTTACCTTGAAAAACACTGAGTCTGACTGAGCAGGGTCACCTCTCCACAGATTTGACCTGTTGGTGTCACAAGCTTGTCTCCTTGGTGATAGATTTAAAGTTTAAAGTTTAACATTCTAGGTAAAATATTCATGGTGACAGATTCAAACCCTCCACCAGAAAAGTTACATAGTGCACCTAAAGTTTTGTATGAGTTATGTATAAGGTATTATTTTCCTTTAAGCTTTGTACAGCTGACAAAGCAAATGTATTTGTGTACCAAATTATTCCATATTCAAATAAATAAAATAAATAATAATGATAATTTTAAAAATCTAGAGTACTTTCAAAAACTCTAGCCAATAGAATTATAGTTTTTTAATATTTTTTAAGGGTGTAACGATATCCAAATCTCACGATATGATATCGTCATGGTATGAACCTCACAGTATGATATTTATTGCAATATTGCAGGAAAGCTGACGATATAGTGGGGAGGCTCATGATCAGGGATGTAACAATATCCAAATCTCTCTGTACCATATTTTCACAATATACATCTCACAGTACAATATTTACTGCCATATTTTGTGGACGCAAAGAAAACTGTTAATATGCTACTTTTTCCTCTTAAAATGCCTGGACAAGACTTAATCCAAAGAACTAAGACTTCAAAGTGTTTAGAACTGTTATTTCAGGTAGTCTACACTGAAATAGAGCAACAGATCATGGTCTATTTAGTTCCCTCTGTCTTTTTTTCAGCTATTGCTGCACCATAACTCTTAATTTAAGCAAAAAGACTTCTAATTCGATATATTGTGATGGTCCACGATATTATTGTGAGAACTTTGACAATACAATATCACCCTAGTATATTCTTATAATCTTGACTCATTAATCACAAGTCACAATGATGTAATATACAGTGAAAAATACTATCTCCAAAAGGTCCTTGTGATCCCATTCTTTTTGCTCTTTTCATTCAATACTAATTTTAAACAATACTTCTTCTCTAGACCATCTCACAAAGCATTACTTCCTCCTTTTTTAGCCTTTGTCTGCGGAGTGGGCCTCCTGTTTGATGGGTTAAGAATAAACGCAGGCCTGTTGTCATGTTTAATTAAGCTCCTTTCTCTCCTCACATCATGTACAGTGGAGGAGTGCATGGTATAGCGAGCCCCTCCTGTTACTATAACTGCTCTGCCTCAGACCACACTGCTACATTTATAATTAATTACCCCTGTCTGCTGCATTTCTCCGCTACAATACATCCTGCTATCTCTCAGACCGACCTGTGTAAATGTGCTGCAGAGCCCTCCCCCTGGACCAGCGCTTCTGCTTATACCTGAGAAGATGTTAACTGAGTTGGGCAAATATTAGTTCACAAGCATGACTTTTTAATTTCAGAGCACAAATGTCATTCTTATTTAAAAACTGCAGCCCACAAGAATATAAAATCACAAAATTACACACAGTATGCCAATACAACTGTTCAACTATCACACATTTTACAGTGAAAGTATGCAGCCTATGCTTGATCATCTTCTGCATTTGACCCATCTTTCATGACACAACAGTGGGTGACCAAAGTCCTGCACCTAGGGGACCTGGAAAATCACTCTGGACATGGGTCCGGTCAAGCGGTAACGGAGGGAAACAGGGGCAGATTTTTTACATTCAAATAGCTCTTATTCAGAAACTAGAGGGACTATTGAAATAAGTAAAGTATTAGAATATAGGAAAGAGTTAACACTCCAACAGGGTAAAGTTAATCCTGTGATATTCTTTCAAGTTGTTGACAAAAAATTAAAAAACTCATGTCGGTAACGGAGGGAATGAAATATGCAGCACTTTTTGGGCAATAAATACAAACAGCGATAACTACCGGTTCTCACTTACATATCCTTAACAAACTGGTTTGAATATTTGCTTAATATAGTTTTCTACCATATGGTACAAGATTACCATATGGTAGAAACCTCTTACTTTTTGAGTAATGAGATTTAGTATTAAGAAAGGTCATGGTAACAGAGGGAAAATTGTGCAAGCAAGTAAAAGGTTCATGATTTTGCATAATTTGTCAGCTTTTTTCTTCCGAATACTTTAATAATACTTCAAAATGAAAGGTAACTATTTCTATAAAATATGTCAGTCTTGCTGTATACTTCTGCTTGACCAGGCCCACATGCTTTATAAGGTTATAGGCATAAACTGTATAAAGAAGTGGATTTAGGGAGTACGATGTCACCCATAGCATTCATTTCCAGTTCAACTAAGCTAACCAGGCAGTTATAGGAGCAAATTTGGAGCTGAGTGTCATATTAGGAATAGGGATTTAATTATGAGCAAAATAGCAAAATAAAAAGACCAGGATCATGAGCAGGTTAATATCATTTTAAGACCAAAATGACGAGGCTCTCTGCAGCAGTTACAGAGAAAGGGGTGACCGTTTTTCAATGTTAAGTCAGTTTGTTATAAGAAAAACAAAAGAGTATGGAAGCACTCTGAAAGCACTAATATACACATGTCACTTTAACTTGTAATGATAAATGACCTCAGACTGGGTAAATTCTAACCACTGAACAGAAAACTTCTTATTTAACCAACTCAAACCACAAGCTTATATCCCAATGGTCAGTATTCATTTGAGATTAATATGGCTAAAATACCAGAGTTGGCAGTAAAAGGCAAGTCCAAAAATATCACTAACACTCCCAGACTCAGTACATAAGAACACCAAAATAATATTATTGTTGTTAGTGATATAGTTTTTCACAAAACATTCAAACTTCACACTCTGATCTAAGATGAAGTCCGTTCTAAATTTAAGACTTTCGCCATAGTCACAGTGGTACAGCTTGGCATGTACAACTTCTAACATTTAAAAACACCACACTCCTATCTTTATATCTTTATATGTCCTTGCTGCTCTCTCTGTGAGTGGAGAGCCAGGAGATATAAATGGAAAGAAGCCAAACAGAGAAAATGGCTAAATCATATTATTTTTTTTCCACTCAAAGCGCACGGATATCACAGCCCTCACAGCAATATTGCCGAGATGTACAACATGAGCTGGAGAATGAGTCAGGGATCAGAATGGAGCCTTTTATCCGCCTTGTTTCACTAAAGCAGTGGTCACCCGGGGAGAGCGCTTTCTTACATGCACTGGCTGAATCTAAATATGCACGACAGCAATGTACTCCACTGCTGCAAAACATTATAATCTGCCTTTTTATATACATCTCCTATTACTTTAACAGCTACTCTCTCTCTTTAAGGCGAGGAAGAGGATTTTTTCGCTACATACAACTGTGTATTGTGTATCTTTGGTAAAGTATTAAAGGTCCTATATTACGCAGAATTGACTCTTTTAGCCATATTATAATGTTAAAACATACCTGAAGATGTGTTTTATTTCATTCACACATGTTTAAGTAACCTTTTATTATTAATCTGTCTACATCTCCAAAGCTTATAATGCTCTGTTCCATCTTGTGATGTCATGAAGTGCTAGTTTTTAGAGTTAACATCTCCTGTTATCTTTAGTTCAGTATAGATGGGCGATTCCAGGGCTGAAATGATTCAAAATATCATCAATTATATTGAAGGTGTATGGAGTTTTTAAAAACAGTCAAGCACTTCCTGAATTACATCAAAAGGTGAAACAAAGTGTTTTCAGTTTTTCACATGTGAATGACACAAAATACAGGTTCCTCGCAACATTAGAATTCGTTCGCTCGACGTAGGTGGGTACTTTTTCTTCATTTAACCAATCGCTGCTATTTGGTTGTGACGTATGTAATGTGCCACTAATGGGGGCTAACTGGTATATTAAGCTTTTCCCAAATCCCGTAGGAAAAAGGGCAATAACGTATTTCCTCTTGATAAAACATTCTCTTTGTTCCAGCTTTAAATCCTCGATCTCGAAATCGTTGCCCACATATTATATGTGGCTCTTTGCTTATTGGCTGGTGCCCGAACTCGCACTTCTGGGGTTTTTGCAAACCTTCTAGTGTATTCTGATTCCTGACCTAGTCACTGGAGAGAAATGAAATTGAGCGGAGACACTAGATGGCGCCAGCCTGGCTAGTAAAATAGAACTCCAGGTTTGTTTTTTTGAGGAGGACACAACATTAGCGTAATATGGACCCTTTAAACTTGTCCAGAAGAACTGACAAAAAGACTGAAATATAAACTGACAAACTAATCCAAGAATCACATTTCAGAACATGTATGTACAATTCTAAAAGTGAATACAGCCTCATATTTCATTCTTTGTGGAGGACGATACATAAAAAATTCCAGCCTTTACGATTTACTAATTATGCCCTTTATAATTGTGATTGCATTATGTGGCTGTTTCATATAAATAATTACCCAAGATCACTAATCCTTCACCGTTCAAAGTAGATGTTAGTCAGAGAAATCTCCAGTGTTTTCTCCAAGCTCCAGTGTTATCAAACACATCAAGATGGCCACCAGTGATACCTCTCACCACAAACCCAGCGACCCCCTTCATGTACGTGCATAGCTGTGGTATATATACTGCCGGCATGTGCACTTAAATAAAGGCCCATAGCTATGAAACGAAGCCACCCCCCACCTCCATCATAAACCACCCCCCTCGCACCGTTGGCATTCAGCACAAAAGAAAACTAATTAATATGGTAATGTCACGCCACAGCACTGACTGATAGTATATGGCACGCTTTGTGGTTCTGATTGCGCCGATTTGACCTTTGATCCCTAAATGAGTCCGAGTGCTGAACTGATCAAATATGAGTGTCGAATGTGACCATGAGGTGACGGTAGGAAGCGGACCAGCACAAAGGAAGCGGGCGGATCACCAATTTACACGCATGTACTCGAGGGACTAAATTAGCTCTGCATCCAAGACAGGTTACAGACGTTTTAATTCAATCAGTTCAACCAGTTTGGAGGGGGTAACAGTGCAAAATAGCATTTACAAGTGAAATATTAGAAGTGACGGTATGTGTGTCCCAATTCGAATATATATGAAAATAAGCCTGTTTATTAGATGGAGAGGCATGAGGTGGGGGAAATGTTCATGAAATTTACATGAATTATAAATTTGTTTTGGAATTTGACTCAGAAGATGAATGGTGTAAAAGAATGAAATTTTGATTGGACTATAAGCCTCAAATAATAATATTCATTTGGGAAAAATATTATTCTGTGTTATGGCTATTTTAAAAATGTGATTATTTTATCTGAAATTGCAGAAATTTTTATCACATTTTTCACCTTAATGACAATCCTACAATGTTATTGCACAGGATTTAATGTGGAGCTAATGTATGTGGCTTTAATGAGCACCTAGGGATGTTGGGGTATGCTGCGACCCTGACTGCAAATGTATTTTAGACACATTAGAATTGCATCCTATAAGCTTATGGTTTGCTTAGTTTTAGTAGTTTATTTTCTGGTGAATTTTAGATGTGATATGACTGATCGTCCTTCATGCTGTCATTCTAAAGCATCAACTCTGTCTCATGCCAAAGATACCAGTACAGAAGACAACCTCTTGTGTCCCTTGCATGAGAAATTGTATAAATTAATTTTTAAATATGGCAAAGGTCTCAAATGACATAAAACACAACTCCAACAAAAATGTTGTGTGCAGAGACACTGGAAAAATAAATAAATGATCCACTCCGTGGCATGCATGATAAATCCTAAATGACCTCCCACTGTAGTATGTTCATTTCACATACAGTAAACCCGTCATGAAGCACAGCTGACTGATAATGTTCAGGCACTCCAGTTCTGAGCACTGACATGCCATAACTCCTGCCTGGCTGGGCCCCCAGGTGCTCTATCTCCCAGTAACCCTAAGCTCCCCATAGACGCCCACCTTCCCCCCACCCAACCACTGCTCCACTGAGCAGCTTAGCGGAGATTATTCACCCCAAATCTCTGTTGATCACATCCACATACACCCCTCCCCTGACAGTCCCAGGACCACACCACTCTACTGCATATAGCCTTGAAATGAGCAGCCCTCATGGCCTACCACTCCGTACCGTTCCCGGTTCCTTCACTGTAGGCTTATATCTGCCACCATTACCTGTAGTGAAGGGAGCAGATTAAAACGCCCTATTTATCAGACAGGAAGTCAGAGCAGACACTTTATAAAATGGCATTAATATTTTATGCAGGAAAGATAGCCATAAAGAAATCTGTCCAATCTTTCACGATCAGCCATCAGTCTCCACTGGAGGAGAACGCTGCCTGCTGTCTGATACATATTCATCCATAATGGTGGAGGTGCGCAGCACAAACATACGCATAAAAACACAGTCATTTATCAACATTTGTGTGATCACAGATATGAATGTTCTTTTTAACCTCATCCAAGGAGGTTATGTTCTGCTTTCATGTTGGTTTGGTAGACTCTATACAGGCCATTACTCACAAAGTTGTGGGATCTGAAATTTTCCAAAATATGTCAGAAAAAGATGTAAAAGAAATGTAAGGATTGTAACAGACTGAGAAAGCTTTCACTTTTGATTATAAGACACTTTTCAATATTGACACAGATGCTTATAGGGCAGACTGACAGAGACATGAATATACCATTCTGTGCCAAGGACACTTTTAACACTATTCACAAAAGCACAGTCACAAAGGCAAGATGGGTCAAGCGCCTTTCCCAAGGACAATATGGCGATGACCCTATCACATAATTTCCCACATTTCTTATCAACATTCCTTCTTGGTTCACTTGAAAGTGTCACTCTCCCATAATATCAAAGACACACACCACTTGAGTATTATAAGACAATCTACAAGACAAATGAGCAACAACAACAAATCTCTGATCTACAAAAGCTACATTTCAGCATGAGCATATCTGTAGAAGCCGCAGTGGAACCTTGAAATTATGGGTCCCAAAGGAATTTCCATGGTTCAGTTGCAACACAGCAACTTAATATTTAAGTAATACAACAATTTACATAATGCTGCATACCATCTGTGCCATCACTCCTAATAACCACCAATGACTCATACATTTAAAAAGGTTGGTGAAAAGTCTTGCCCATGGACCCAATGGCAGTATGTCCCAACAGCAACAGTGTGAGTGGAAAAATATTTTTAATAAATATTAGATGTGTAAAGATTGAGAGCCACTGAATTAAAGTGTACTGTATTTACATACAAGCATGCATGTCCACAAAGCCCTATTTAATATTCACCTACTGCCCCACTTGCCTGAATAAGCCATTGAAATCACCCTCACTGGCCAGTCTCGTGCAGCAGTTCACTGGGAGCGGTGTGTGGTGCGCCGGTGGACAAAATAACTGTAAATACTGACATAGCTAATCTGGCCACAGCTGTTAGCATGAGGTCTTTAATCCAGGTCCAGATCGGCTGTGTGCTTACACTAGCTCAGGGACAGATGAGCAGCAGCCACCACGCTGCCAACTGGACTAAAGGCAGCAGACCGCTTTGAGACATGATAAGCCCCCACCGCACCACTCCTTTGTGTTGCATGTGCGGATTTGGACAAAAATATATGATTTTCAGTGGGACAGAGTTTCGCTCTGAAGGCACACCAAATCTGTGAATATTTTATTTAATTTTTTCCACTTTTATCTCAGCTGTTGCAAGCTTTTGTTCTGGCAGGATGGGGAGGAATACAGAAAATGCAATGGTGTTGAACAAAGAAGAGTGGAGCAAAAGAGGCAGCTTTAAATATTGAAATAGTCAAATAATTCAGGATGTCTCTCCCATAGGATGCACAGAGCAAAAACACAGACAAAGCCGCTGTTGCCTTTTGGCAAGCCATTTAATGGTTGGACAGACATTTGCTTTGAAACAAGCATGTCCCAAAACATAAATAAATACAAGGATTTGTTCAAACACTCAAACTATATATATAACTTATACATTTTAACCATTCTGAGAAACTTAAAACCATGGTGGTGATTGCCACACTAATGATCAGTGGATTATTTCATTGTAACTTTTTCATGACACATATGCCTGATATTACCAGATGAGATTTTGGCAGTACGTCTAACTTGGGAGAATAGATCAGTCAAGATGTATTTATAAACCACAACACAAAGAAGTCCAAAGTGATTCATACAAAGATTTGAACAATCTAACACAAAACATTATGTTAAAGTTATGTAAGTTATGTAAAACCCATAAAACAGTATTACAAATACAGATGAAGTGACTCTGTGCTCTTTAATCTATAGACAGTGAACAGGAACATTGAATGGGGATTATAGAAAAAAGAATCAAGGCCATTTGTATTTGACTTGATCCATCGTGAATCACATTGAACAGTGCTTTACGACTTGTCAATCAGAGCCTTGACTGACATACCGCAATTCATCACAGCTTCTAGCGCACTCATAAAACAGGGATGCTGCCTTCCTGTCCGCCCTGTAATAAGCCTTTAAATCATACTTCTAGTGCCTGGGAGGGCTGAGCGAGCAGGGATGGGGCTGATCCTTGGGCCCACTGCTGACACACTGGAGCTAGCCCAGTGTCTGATCTACATACAACGCCACGTGCCAACGCCGTTTGTCTGTGGTCAAACCAACAAGGCGAGGCAAGAGAAAAGACGCTCTTGTCACATCGGTGCACTGAAAGGTAAGGATAGTTGGACGTGCAGTAAGTGATGGACAGATGCGCACATGGACATGAATGCCAAGTCCCATCCCCGAGGAAGGAGGCGTAAGGAAACTGACAATCCTGTCCTAATCTTCTGGAAGAGCAGACTCAGCCCACACCCCCTCATCTCTGCACGAAAAACACACAAACAAACAGTTGGCGTCCACAGACCAGCTCATGTGACTCACTAAACTCACAGTTAAAGACAGGCTTTTCAGGAAAGATAGCAACCACAAATTTGGAGGTGGTTTATGAACTTAGCTGTGTAGGGTGTAAAGAAGTGAAAATTAAAAAGAAATGCAAACAAGGAAATCCAGTTGGCCAGTCGGATATCAAGGATGTTTTGTTATTTTTTCAGGTAGACTGGTACTGTACTTTAATTTTAAACAGTTTTTCCATCATATTTATTCACCGCAATGCGTTTTACATTTCACAATTTTCAGAGGCCACGTTTTGTAATGCTAACAACTATAATAAACCACAATAAAAAAATTTCATGCACGGTATATTGCTCCAAAGAAATACTCTTATAAATGAACTCCTATAAATACTCTTACAAATGAATGAACTCCTATAAATACTGAAACTACTTCATGCCACTGACATAATAATAATGCAAGATAATCTCATCAAACTGTATTTAAATATGCTGTATCATTAAAAGACATAAGAAGTAAAAAATAAATAACAGAATGAGTCAATAATTACCCATAGAAGTCACTTATTCAAATGTGTACAGCTCAAATCTGAATGTATTACTAAAATATAAACTAAAATAACACAAATGTAAAAGTACACATGAAAAAATATTGAGGTAAAGAATATATAATTCCAACTCTCAAATACTGAAAGATAAGTTGATATATGTAGCAATTATCGTGACAGGCCTACATACTATCAACTAGCATGCTAACAGCACACCAGCTGGTCTCAATCTCATGTAACATTTTACATGTAACAAAATCGGGTACAGCATCTGACAACAAAAGGCTGTTCTATATCCAGTGTCACAAGCAGTATCCTATTTTAAACATGAGAAAAGACCGAGACACAAATCAATAAATCCATACATTGAGCTGTTATTGCGCCTCTAAAAACAAAGACCACAGATATGACTGGTAAGTTGCTCCAATTACTGTGTGGTAGAGGAAGCACCATTAACCCTCAAACGTGAAGGAACACAAAACAGTCGGCATTTTTCTCTGAGGGAATGTAATTGATGAGGATTCGTGGAACAACACACCCACCGGAGCATCTAGTCCCCAGGCAAATTATGAGCTGGCACACGTTATAAGTGGAGACTACCTGCTTGGTCTTTTAATGACTATGCCTCACCAAGATGATATAGTGTACTGTACATCAAAAAAGATCACCTCAATTAAAGCATCCACCATTTTGTTTGTTCTATTCTATACGGCATGAAAGAGAGTACACATTTTCCCCGAGTGCAGTTTAATGTGTGTAAATGTATGTGCATTGAAATATGAGGCGGCAGTGATGTGTGCTGCATACAGACAGTGCACTGACAGCAGGAGCTTCTCAGGATAGTCCAAAAGCATTGAGAGTGCTTTTTATCATAAGTATAAATATTTAGTATTAAGAGGTCTGAAAGACACAGCAAGACATTTAATCGCTATGGCTTCATTTCATCATTCTAAAATCCATGGACAGCCACATGTTCGGTGAAAATGATAAAGAAACTTCCTATAAGTGATTTCCTAACCTGGCTAATTCTAGATTGATATTTGTTCCACTCTAAATGAACTTCTACACATTTAACAATCTAAAATGACTGTTGATGAAAGCAGTCAAAAAGGCAGAATGTCATGACAAATATTTGAATCTGAGTGGGCAAAGTGTCACAACAGTGAAACAAGCCAAGAAATACAACTTGTGTTACATCAAGTTGAGAGAAAAGCACAGACATTTTTCCCATCACACCATGATTGGTCCAGTCTCCAAACCGCTGATGGCCTGAGCCGAATCGTACCAGCGGGAGCCTGGCCAGAGTGAGTTTGTGAACTCACAAATATTGCAACAACAGCTTACAACAGTATCCTATCTTTTCAAAAGAAAAAAGTCCTCAAGAGCATGCCTGTACCCCATAAAAAGGCAGTCTATACATTGAGTAAAAGAGAACAGGAAATCATCAGATGTACTTTTCTTCTGTGTTTGTCAGAAAGTCTTATTCCGTGAAATGTGTTTACTACAAGGTTGAATAGACTCCACGGAGCACAAAATGTGTAGACTTGATATCGGAGCCTGGAGTGGTGAACAATGTAACCTAAAAGCAATAAGAGCTTGAAGTGGCTTTGCTTGTTTTGCTCCTCTGGGTGCTTCTAAATGTGCAGAGATGCTGGTAAGGTGAATCTGAAACTCCAAATGGCCCGTGGGTGTGAATGCAAGCTGACATGTCACGTTGAGATGAACTGGAAGTGTGCTGAGAGAAGAGAAAGAGTATTTTGCCCTTAACCCCCAGGACGCTGAATGTAGTGGTTGTGGCACTTTCTTGCAATATGGCCTCTGTATTTTTATTCTTTGCGTGCATCTCCAACTGCAGCCATGTTATACATTCAATATCTGATACATATGTTAGTAGTACAACTGGTAGCACGAGATAGCACGCTTTACTTGTTACACTGTTGGCTTGACTGTCAGGTATTGTCAAAACCAAAGTGATAGTGCTTGGAAGAAGATGAATTTGGATCAAAGGGAGAAGTTATTTGAAGATATGCCGACTAGGTTCCATCCAGAGAAGATTACCTCGACAGAATTTTTCCACTATCTTGAATCACACCTCGGCCCCTTTTGGCTTAATGGACTGAATCCTGAGGGAGATTTGGCTCATGTGTCGCACAGCTGTACCACTTCTTGCTCTGCTAATGCCTAAAAATACTAAAGGTGAGCCCTGGCTGTATTCGCTTTCAATAATGTTCAAAGAGCAATGATTTATGCTTGCTTCATTCAAAACGTGCTTAAGAGCTGTAGGAATTTGCGCTCACCTCATCAGCTATTTGGCGCAGGTATTGAAGTAGCTCGCCCCCAAATAATGTGCGCTGGGAGATAGGGCCAGAACATAATCACTACAGACAACCGGGCTATCACAGAGCTGTAGCCTTCCACTTCTATTATTTCAGCTTTACATACTTAAGAAAGTGGCAGCTCTTTTTTTATTTGCATAGTTCATTTGTCTTCTTATGCGGCAGGAAATATTGCAAAGCAAACACAATTTCTTTATCATTTAATTGATCAGTTGGGCGATCTGTAATAATGAATTGTTTCAGAGCAAATTCATAAATTACAGCGCGGGGCTTGTAGTAACAACTTCATTAGCCAGGGCTCGAGGTTTTATCAGAAGGAGACACTCATTATACCTTCGGAGCACGTCGGCGTCTGTGGCCAATCAGGAGTACACTAATATTTCATAAAGAGTCGCATAATTCATTGTCAGGTGCACTGTGGCAGAGTGGTTAGCTCTTCTGTATTTCATTGAGTTTAAGGTTTAATTTCTGTGACAATTTTTTTCTTTGGTATGAATGCCATTGTTAGTGGGTTCCATCCAGATGTTCCCATTGTCCAAAAAGACGTCTAATTAACCGAAAGGGAAAGTAAAAGTGAAAAGACTGAAAATGATATATAATTAAAGATTTTATATGAGACTCATTTTTATGTATATATCTCAAGACACTCAAAGTAGCTTTTTGTGCATTAGCCAGAGCTGCGCTGAAGTAGACTGCCAGAAGCAACTTTGCTAGTTATAAACCACTATACACTCCAACCACCACTAATCATTTGCTCACACACATCACACTCATACTTGTTGGGGTAAGTATTCAAGGGAAAGTCTGAAATTTTGGACATAGGGCCTCATTTCCTAGTGAGCCAGAGTGTTGGAGACGCGTGGAGACACTTTTTTAAACATTCCATCCAGTCCTTGTATTTGCAGGTCACTGGTGCTAGGCTAGTGCATGTCAATGGCCATAGTTAGCCTGCCGCTAAAAACAGTCTTACCCACTCCACAAAGCACCTGAAGCAAAACAATTATAATGCCAGACTGTTGATGTAAATGTCTGTGTCGACTGAATAATTTTTAGAAGTAAAACCAACCTTAATTTGAAGGATTTATGCCTGAGCAGCAGCAGCGAGTTTTACTTCCTGATAGAAAGCTCTGCAGCGGCTAGCACCTGTCTTAATGGCAAAATAAAATTCCACTGCTGCTGAGAAAATAGTCCCTCAACATGCGGGGATTCATGCGATGCAAGGTTACTTTTATTTCAAACATGATTCTATCGACACCGACATTTACATTGACAGTCTGGTGTAACAATAGATTTGCCTCGAGTGCTTTGTGGAGTGGGTAAGACTGTTTTAGTGGCAGGCTAACTATGGCCATTGACATGCACTAGCCTACAACCAGCAACCTCTGCAAATACAAGGACTGGATGGAAAATTTTAAAAAATTGTCTCCACACGTCTCCAACACTCTGGCTCACTAGGAAATGTGTCCTATGTCCAAAATTTCAGACTGTCCCTTTAAGTGTCTTGCCTAAGGACACAACAACAGTTTCCACTAGATCCACTGCAGCCCCACTGTAGCACCTGGTATTCCCAGCTGTCTCCCACCCCAGCACTAACCATGCCCAACCCTGTTTAGCTTCTGAGATCAGAGGAGGTTCGGCGTTGGCAAGGTGGTATGGCATTCTGGCTCATTAGAATCCTCCTGGCTTTTGCTGCTAATCCTGCATGCTAATATAGTAAAAGAAGATAAAGCTAAACCTAAAATTATGAATGCTACAAGTTTGGTGTTGCATGGCTTCCACCATTTGCCCATTGTTATAGTAGCTGCACCTAATTCGATTGTTACTTAGTTCCTACCACCCCCAGACCAATAATGTGAATAAGCCAAAGAAGCTGAATGAAATGCAAGCAATTACATCTGGACAAATTCCACCTTAGACTGTGTACTCTTTGTTTGAGGAGAGTCAATGAATTAGTAATAAGCTGGGTGATCCCACTGCTGCTAAATAGGTTAGAGGAAAGAATCTATAATTATGTATGAGCAGCAGAGATGGAGGCAGAGTAGAGAGAGACAGCAGCATAAATACAAAAAAAGAAAAAAAAAGAAAACAAAACATAGAACGCCAGATAGCAAGATGTTGTGAGAGATCTGACGCTGAGAGAGGAAGTGGTGTTTATTCTGGATGGCTAGCTACATAGTTCCAATGGTGGGTTGCGCTGTTGCATGGATGAGCCCCCACCCATTGCGTTCCCTCCGTCACCCTCCCGCCCACCCCCACAACTGTCACATGCCACTGAACCACGCACGGTAAACAACACACTGGCAAACAAACACACATGTACTACACACAGGCAGCCATTTCATTAACACAACCACTGGCACACTCTTCCCAGCTGGTCCCTCAGTCCACACTGCAACTGCACATCTGGTGTCAATGCTCTGTTAGAGGAGGGCCATCTGCTCGGAGCCAAAATGGAGGGAGGGGGGCGGGAATACGTGGGGATGGGTGGGGGGGTGGACTTGGCTTTGAAGAGATCGGGGTGCAGTTAAAAATACGTCGTTCATCGATATGCTTGCTGCGTACAGTGTGCATATATAAAAAATGGATCAGGCTACACATAGCAGCGTGCATTAGCCGTAAGAGGATTAGATGTCAAAGTCAACTTCGGAGCTAATGGCAACGAACAGATAGCATGTTTAATAGCAGGGAAACACTCTCAACATGAATAATGCTTCCCGTTGTTCTTTTAATATTACATAATACACGTACATAGCATTAATAATTCTTAAATGTTACATCACATTTCATTTTAACTTCGTTGCTAGTGCGCCATGTTATTGAGTGCAACATGACCCACCAGTCTGTTTGTATTAGCACTCTGACTTCTGAAGACCCTTACAGAATCTATGCAACGCTCCAATTAACTCCATTGGGATGTACTTATACTTCATTGGAGGCTATATGTGGAGATATACATGCAAGGGATGATGTTTTCAGGCCTGGACGGCTCATCTGTACTGGTAAATGCATAATGGCCAAAAGTCGCGGCACTGACCTTCTTAGAGCCCATTAGACGCTCCAGAAGAAGGAGAAAGAGGGAAGACGTGACAAGTACTAACAGTCTCTTCAGACAATGATATGGTGCAATACCATGTTATATAGTATATTTTAGAGCAGACTTCAGAAGGAGCAGGGCTAGAAAAAAGACACTGGACTGAATATGCTAAACTAAAATAGTGTACATACAGTTTGAAATGTAATGACATTGTAGACGAAGTAATGAAGAGGCAAGTTTTCTGTGATAATAATAATGTTGCTGGGACTGTATGTGAAGATCTGTGGTATTTCAAGGAAAATAAGGACAAAGATGGCCGGTCAAACATCTTGGTACTGATTACTTGATCTGTATGCAAGTGAAGCATTGTACTTGGCAGTGCATTTTGTCCATTTCTTTTATTTGCATGTTCTTCCTCTCTTTTGATTTGTTCTATCAGGTGGGCCTACTCTTTTCCATCAAAACATGGACTGTAAACTAATCATCTAGCTAGATAATCCTGAACAAAATCTTATATCTCAAGATCTGAATATGGATCGCTAGGCGCTGCATTATAGTCTCCCAGTGCTTCTTTCAGGAACCATAGCAGAAATATCAAAGTTCAGAATACAACATGTAAAAAGGTATAAATTAGAGATAGACCGATATGGATTTTTTCAGTGTTCAATACTGATAGTTTAGTCCAGAGACACTGATGGTTGTTAAGCTTTGCTGATATCTTTTGGTCAATATGTGAGGCACATTTTGATTATTTTCCTCAAATTATGTCATTTAAATTTACTACAATCTTCCCCTAAGCCCTGTTTTAGTATAAATCTTTAAGAAAGCAGTGCAGTTGTGTTTTGTGCAATTATCTCCTTGCAATAAAGTGTTCAAATAAGGCTTTGTGTGTACTCTTTAGGCAACAGGTCAGCCAAAGTAAAATATCATCCTGTACTGGAGATTTAAAGCCAGCCCATACGCTAAACAGTGCAAATATTGGCCGATTGATATATCTATATATTGGTCTATCTCAAGTATAATTGTAATGCCTAATATCATGGAAAGACGAGACTATTTAAGGAAATTCTGTAACTCTACACTTCCCAGTAGCTTCCTTAAATACACCACTTAGCATGGTCCCCTTTATTGTCCTGACCACAGTTTGACCCTGACATGACTGGAGTCACGTGCCTCACATTAAGGCTCGTTCATTTGTGTAAATCTGATGCGCAGAGGTCACAAAATGACCACAGAGTCCTTCAAGTGCACCCACAGAAGGTAAAGTACACACTGGTGGGGTATAGGTTAACACACACACGCACATGCACACACACACATGCACACGCAACAAGCAGAGTGCCTCCTGCCGCCAGTAGCAGACTGAATCATGCTCTTATTAAACCTTGATCGGAATTCGAGCCAGAGCATTATCCACTTAGAGTTATTAATGCTGCAGCTCTCCTGGGAGGGCCGTGCACAGACAGACAGTGAGCTACATACAGATGCGGTTATGAAGCTGCTTTATAGACACGACCACCGGGGACATATTCAGATAAGTTGCATGTTTAGAGACAAGACTGGCATTCTTTATTCATTCTGACTTTTGGGAGCAAACTATAAACAAAGCAAGATGGTGATGAGACATTGTATTTGATTAAAAATGCTTAGAGTTAAAGTACCAAAGCTTTTCACTTACTGGATTGTGAAGTTTGAATTTTTATAGTGAGCAAATTAAAAGTCCAGGTTTGTTTTTTGCTTCACATCACATGGGATAAAAAAAGAAAAGTGTAATGTAGTCTATTCCAAAGCTGTAGACAACTGTAAGAGAAAGGGCATGAGATAAAATAGCTCCATACCAAGTCAATGTTAAATGAAACTATAAAACTCCACTCTTAAAAGGGACTGCTCGCAATTTTTTTTCATGTAATAAAGTCAACATTGCTTTGTCTCAGCAAAGATATCATTTAAAAGCAAAATGAGACTGCAGTGTGCTAATTATAAAGTGTGTTTTATCCGTCATGAACCAGTATAGTGTTAGCCTGCTAGTTGTTAGTACACACACGCTTTCTAAACTCATTGCAGTGAATAATAAGAAGACTAAGAAGAATAAGAATAATAAGAAAGTGAGGAATAACTATAGACCCCAGAGTTGAAAATGAGGTAAAATGAGGTAGGCATCCCATAAGTGTACAAACATTAAGGTTTACAAAAGATCCATAGCAACAATGGCTCTTCCAAGGCAGGTAAAGCTATTCATTCCAATCCACTTAAGAGAAACTCGTAATAATTTAACGGACACAATATTATCAAACTCATCTGTAAAATGGTGCACCTTTGATAACCTTGCAGAAGGGTGATGGTCCACAATGAAATGCACCGAAATTATTCCTAAAACGGCAGCCCCCAGCGAGACAAAAGAAATGGAGAATCTCATTTTTACATTTCCCCCCTCCTATACTTAAACCTGTGAGCGTTAATTAGAAAACGGACGACTTTCCCTCTTTTGGCAAAGTTAATTAAAATGATGTGTTGGCCACTACTGTGAAGAGGTAAGCAGAGAGGGACATTAAGATTGGAAAGGATTGAGGAGGAGAACGTAATGGGAATGAATGCAGTGTTCGCGTTGGTGGTGCATTAATGGCAATTGTACGAGGCTAAGTGCTCCACTGAAGGTCTTTTGTCCAAGAATCAAGGTGAGTTTAAAAAAACACATTTTGATTCAACAATTTAAAGAGCCTCTATTAAGCTATTTTCTCATCTTTGTTTTAATGTTGTCTCCTCATCAAAAAACATACCCAGAGTTGTTTTGTTTCATTCACATGTTTAACACACAAATCCTGCACATTTATTCTGTGTTCTTTACTCAATCAGAAAGCACTCTGTTCCACCTTCTGATGTCATGTGGTAATAAAGGAAGTGTTTTTTTTAAACTCCATACACCTTCAGTAGAATCCCTTGGATAATTTCAGTCTGGGGATTTTAAATTTCTACTGAACAAAAGGTAAAAGGTAGCTGTTAACTAAGCATTCTGAGCTTCGGAGATGTAGACAGACTAATAATAAAAGGTTTCTAAAATGTGTGAATGATGCAAAACACAACTCCAGGTATGTTTTTGAGTAGGTAACAGTATTTTAACAATTTTGGGAAATATAGGACCTTTAATCCCAATAAGCACTATGTGTTTTTGCTACACAATGTGCAAGTTATAGTTAAGCAGTTCCTATGATTTTTGGTAATTACACAAACCAAAATTACAAAAATATGTAGCTGGCATTTGACTATACTGAATGAATAGGCCATTTAATATAGTAACATGTCCAAAGCTAAAACAATGCACAATGGAACAAGGTTTTCCGCCATTGTTGCTTTGTTGGCTGGTAATCACCTTCTTCATACCTGGATGACATTTTTAAGAATCAGCACAACCACACATGACAAATTGCGCACAAAAATCCACAGGATCCAGTGGGAATTTCCAAAAATGCTTACCACACGTCCATGGGCTAAAAGCATGCTGTGCTGCTTCAATTAAACAATATGGAACCAGTTTGAACCTGGTAGATTTGCACATAATCGCCACCTGAATGTTAGTAGTCTGCACTTATCACCACATGTTATGACCGAGATAAAGTTAAACGAGGCATTCAATGACATTGACTTAACTATATTATTAAACAGTATTTTTGACTGACATTATAAAAATAGAGTATGGTTTATTGATTTCAAATGATGCCATTAGTCTTGGTTAAAATTGACGACATGGCTTTAGTTGTCAAGGAAAGCTTTGACAAGGGTTTAAATGTGAATGATTTGCTTACCTAAGGACACTTGACCCATCCTCGGCTAGTGGACACTGCCCATTCTGTGTTTAAAGGTCTTATATTACACACTATTGATTCTTGTGACCTTTAGGCCATGTTAGAATGTTACTACCTCCAAAAAACACAGAGCTGAGTTTTGTTTCATTCACAAGTTCAGGTAACTATTTATTATTTGTCTGTCTACATCTCCAAAGCTCAAAATGCTCTTTTCCACTTTGATTATGTTAATGGACCAAAGAAAATAAACTAACTAACTAACTAACTTTATGATGTCTTGCAGTGTTAGCTTTGAAGTTAACAGCTACCTTTTACCTTTTGTTCAGTAGAGTTTGGCAATTCCAAAGCTGAAATTATCCAAATGATTCTAGTGAAGGTGTATGGAGTTTAAAAACACTGCGGAGCACTTCCTATATTACTATGTCCCCTTAATGCTTACTGTCACAAATATGCAACAAACTGTTGGGATCAAGTTATAAGCCGAGATAGCGGCTGCATTCTCCCAATGCCGATTATATACAGTACCTTCCTAGGAACCTTTGGAAAGCACTTGTTCCTAGTTGTCGCAAATTTGCAGCATACCCAAATTTCTCTCTCTATATTTCTATTATTATTTGCTATAGTCAAACTAATAATCTCAACTTAATTTACCATCTACTTATGTTTTTTGAGAAAAGAACTCTGTCTAAATATGCAGAGATTGTGTGTAAAACATGTACAACTAAAACAAAACACAACTCCAGGTATATTTTTAAATGAAAAGCACCTTCCATAAATGTTAAAGTGAATAAAAGTGATTAGTTTTTTGAGTGGACGTGAGTTTATTTCATTATTTTAAACACTCCATGACATGTTTGAAGGCCACTATTCTACATCTGTCATCAAAAGAATCACCTGTCACGATCCTCAGTCAACAAAAAACACTAATTTGTGTTTTTAAATGCAGTTTTGTAAGTATATAACATTATCTTACAGGCTTTTGGTTGTACTTTGGGGTGGGTAAGGCAACACAATGAAAATATTTTAGCCACTGATGAATCGTATATGCAGAATTCATGTTACATACACCGACTACAAACACATGACCACTTAATAACTAATGCTAAAGCTATTTACATCTACAACATGCACAGAAATGTACCAACAACTTCCAACTTCAGCACTATTCCACCCCACCTAATCCCTAATATTGCTTCCCAGAGTTCCAGCACCTGTGCATGCGTCCGCCAAGAAACCTCATCATCTCCTCTCCTGGGGTATTCACAGTATGATAGCAGAGAGGTCTTCCAACGCTGGACTAATACTACGGCAGAGGTGGCAG
The DNA here is from genome assembly GCF_026225935.1 of Boleophthalmus pectinirostris. Classification (NCBI taxonomy): domain Eukaryota; kingdom Metazoa; phylum Chordata; class Actinopteri; order Gobiiformes; family Gobiidae; genus Boleophthalmus; species Boleophthalmus pectinirostris. Next base: position 21,371,374 of record NW_026571018.1, on the reverse strand, counting down.
CTGAACAGAAGCCAGACATGGGGGCTAGATAGTTAGGGGGGAGGAGAGAGGAGACAAGTGAGAAGTGAGGAGGCAGGCAGTCGGAGAGAAGCAGGTGTGTGGGCCAGTGATAAGAATGCTGTGGCAAGCCCAGCAAACACACCTAAGCAAGCAGACCAAATGCACCTTCAAACCAGTCATTCAACTCCACCACTTTCAAAATGGCTTCTCTTCAAGTAACTGCACTGGCAAAGTCGCTAAGAAGAGGTAAACACAGTTCAGGTGGAAGTACAAGAAGGTTTGATGTGGAAGTGTGCAAGTTTGTGTATCCAAAAACCTACTAATGTACCAATAACACTAAATAATATGAACTCTAATAGGTCATATTTAGATATTTAGGTGAAAGTAACGCAGTTTAACTTTTTGGATTTGGCGCCTCACCTGGATGATAACACTGAAAGTTAAATGTGCACTGCGTAACTTTTCTTGAGGAGGGTTTTCCACGTGCTTGTCTTCATGAAGATGTTATTGCTTTGTCTAGAATGTTCCACGGTAGAGGTTAATCTATCAATCTCAAGGGAACTAGGCTACATACACATCAGATCTGTGGAGCGGCAAACCTATTCACTGAGAGAATTATTACATTTTGAACAAAAAAAAGATTGGAACATTCTGGGCAAAGCAATAACTTCTCCTTGGAGACAAGCATGTGATGGACCCTCCACCAGAAAAGTTGTGCAGTGCACCTTTAAAACCATAGGAGGCAGTTAGATAGTGTGCAATATAATACCAAGAGATTAACATTTTAATGCAGAAGAGCAAGAGGAGGTCCACTGCCAGGCCAAATATGAGTCAGGTTTGTGGAGATGCAAGCCAGTTCACATTAAGGACACATGTATTCCTGTATTCTTCAGTACAATCAAACAACTAAAATTGAACAAAAAAAAAAAAATAAATAAATATATTTTAGTCTATTTTAAACAGATGGAATATCATGCATCAAAGTCATTACGTAAACATTTTTCTTGGTGTTTGATTAAAAAAAAAAAAGAAGTCAGACTTAAATTTGATGGTGGACAAATTGTGCTGGCTAGGACACTTGGCCAAAGGATTTTAAACTGCAAAACACAAAAGGAAATGGACCCAGTTAGCATCCTAATAAGAACACTCAGGCAGAAAAGTAAGAAAACTTTGGTTAGTGGTTAGTGAGAAAAGACAAGAAACCATTCATCCCAAATTTGGGTAATAAAAACACAACTTGATGCAGTCCATTAGCTATACATCCTAAAACCACCATAATGTGCTTGAGCTAATCCCTCCCGGGGGAGCGCTTTGTGCAAATGTGAGGTGCAGAAACAGAGTAAAGTAATTTATGGATAAGATATTTGTTTGGCTGCCTCATACCCGGATCCATTAAGATTAATTAAGAGCTGCTAAATGTGGCACTGTACAGTTCAGATGCTGCAGATGCATTCTAATCATTGGCTCGCGGTTTTAGGCAGCCGGCTTTAACAGCTGCTAATAGTCTGAGAAAGCCTAAGCAGTGTCCTAATGGTCTCCCAAACACTAAATACTACTATTGAAGTGTTGGGGAAGTTGGCCCAGACACATAGAGAATGATGGAGGATGTCTTTTTCAGCCTGGTAAATCTGAAAGTGTTGGGTGTGAATTTAAATGGGCATTAACATATCATGCACCTGTCTATGCTTGTTAATCAAAAGCGGTTAGGGGAGCAGGCAAGACAGAAAGACGGCAATTAGACATCTCGTCATCAAATATATTTGGTGTGTGCTTGGCAGAGGAGCAGGGCACACATCGCCAACAGTGAGCGGCCTACTTCATAACCATTCCTTTTTTACATTGACGTAGCATAGGCAATTAGCTCCAATCAGGGATTCATTAAACTAACACAGACGGAGAAGGATTGTGTGGTAGGATTGTTCTGCTTAAGCATGCCTCCTAAGCTAATTAAAATGTGATGTTATTCGTTTGTTTGTCTGCTGATTGCAAATGTGAAAAAGGTGGAAGAGAAAATTAAGATTTGACTAAAATTATGTTAAAAAATCACTTTATCCATCCACCAAAAGACTTCAGTGAAAATGTGGATATGTAAATAAGTTATTTGTGATACAATTTGTTATTTCTGATTATTAAAGGGACCATATTACACTATTTTCTGATCTAAGTTAAAATGTCCTTTCTTCATCAAAAACAGTTTCTCTAGAATAGAAAACACCCTGTTCAATCATGTGATGTCATGTGGTAATACAGGAAGTGCTCCACTGTGTTTTTAAACTCCATACTCCATTCTATTAAAATAACTAGAAAAGGTATTGCTAGCTTGCTGCCGCCAGCTGACGTAGTGGAGAGTAACTGGTAGCCAGGCTGGTGCCACCTAGTGCCTCAGTTCAATTTACTTTCTCTCCAGCCACTAGGTCAGGAATCAGAATACACTAGACCGTGCACAGGCCAATCAGGGAAGAGCTGTGAAGCCATAACGTCAAACATGTCAAATGCCTGTCTGGGTCCCTATTGTGGTACAGCACAACAGTAAACAATGGATCGATGTAGATGAAGCCATACATTTTGTGTTGGTAACGATTCCCGAGATCGAGGATTTAAAGCCGGAATAAAAATATATTTGGTGAATTTTATCAAGGGGAAAGACGTTATTGCCCTTCTCCTACGGGATTTGGCACGTTACATATGTCACGACCAAATAGCAATGATTGGTTAAATAAAGAAATTCGAGCAACGAAATCCTAGTGCTGCCAGGTCAGACGGTTTAAACTAAGTGAAACCAGCTGATGAATTAATCTAACTCACTGGCTCTTCAGCGAAAAAATTCCTCGAGAAGGAATTTTTCTTATAGAGCACATTGTAATCACAAACTGCTTGTGTTCTGACAGTGTACCTAGAACTTTCAAAAATGTTGGATTTTGTGGCTATTTTTTTCCTGTTTTTAGATCATAAACTTTTTCTCAGCTCAAAACCCTTCAGTTGCCTTAAATAATTATATATTTGTATATTTATTTACAATCGTTAGCTCCAGCTCCGCTCTCTCTGACTGGTGTGTGTGTGTGTGTTTGGGTTGTTTGGTTGTGTGGGGTCGGGCAGCTGTGGGGATTGGGTTGGTGGGTGGAAGGAAATGTGGAATTGTTTTTAATCACTGTAAAGCACTTTGTGTTACATTTTTGTATGAAAAGCGCTTTATAAATAAAGTTTGACTGATTGATTGATTGGTCAAAGCGATCATGTGATACACGAGACCACGCTCTGTACGTGTGCTGACGTGCAGTCACGTGTGCCCGCAGGAGAAAAGAGCACTACTGCGCATGCTCAATCGGCCCGGAGCCACTGGAAGTACCTAGCCGGGCTAAAGGCTAATCTGGAGTCATGTGTCATTGAGCTCGGCCCATTGACTTGAATGGGTGGCCATTTTGAGACCCCGGGGCTTGATACACCTTCACTAGAAACATTTGGATAATTTCATCTCTGTTAAACAAAAGTTAAAGACAGATGATAACTTAAAAACTACCACTACCATTGTGCCATTACAATGTGGAAAAGGGCATTTTGAACTTTGAAAATGTAGACAGAATTAATCAGGTTTATGCAAACGTGTGAATGAAACAAAACACCACTCCAAGTATGTTTTTGGGGGAGGTAACAGCAGAGTTCATTTTGTGCAGTATAGGATCTTTAACACAAGGGATAACTAGTCTTATTTTAGTTCTTCCCTTAGGCTCTGTAAGCAAGCACAACTGACGATGATCAAGCTGCAAAGCTGCATTTAATCTGCAAGAACTGTCCCATCTTCTCTCTGCGACATTTAGTGAACTGTCCATAATCTTGTACTGTTTAAAGTTTAATTTCTGTCCCCTGCTTGACTTGTTTTTCAGCTGAATTATTTCAAAATTAATCATGCATAATAATTTTTAGATCAAGGCTTATAGCGCTTTTATAAAACAACACCACATTTTTTAATACTTAATGGATAAAATTAATCTGATAAAATATGTAAAATATACTTGAGGAAGCTATTGGATGTTAAATTATTTGAAAGGCAATGGGGTACATTTTCTAAGTGGAATGAGTAACATGATTGTCCAAATACTACTTCATTTAAAAGAGAATAAAATAGCACTAAAGCAAAAGGCCAAGGGGAGGTTGTAAAATATGAAAAGGACTTAATATATTTAGTTAATCTTCTTATCCATTTGGTGGCCTACCCAACAACTGTCATACCTCAAAATACAAAATAATTACTCTAAAAGCCCAACACGGACACACTAAACTGAATTATACGAGGTAAAATGAGGTGATATCTGGAACTGTATTGAAAGTAGGCTGGTTTCCTGTCTGCACACTCAACATAGCCAACTGTTTCCCTCCATTTAGCAGTTACAGCGCACTGCAGCAAACATATTAAGATACCCAGCACAATAGCAGATCCATTATCTTGATTGGCTAGATAACCTCTGGGCCTTTGTCATGAAATATAGCTGCAAAGTGTATGTTTCCAATTACCATATACTGCAGCCATTATCTTGATTGATTGGATAGGTAACCAGAACAATACTACTTTTACCATTTATCAAAAGGAACCAATACTCTCTAGGTGTAAACCATTGTAATCTGTGCTATTGATCCATACTGTATATTATATGAAGTTATACAATTAACTTTGCCAAATCCCCAGTGGACACATGTGGTTATGCAAGTATAGGTTTGTGTATATGGACGGGAATGCTAAGCAGATACCGTATTTCATTTGACTGCAGTGATGAGTCTTTTATTCCATAGTCATTATGGACTAATCAGCTTAAGTGAAACTGAATCCTGCAACCTTATCTTGCTTTTGATTTAATACCTTTATTATGTATGGGAACTCGTATAGAGTTGTCCAGGAAGATTGGAAAATTAAGAAGGAGATGGTTCCAGAAATTCAGCATTAAAACATGCAGCACTGGGACCATGCCAAATTACAAAGAGAAGAAGTGTTCGAAGTTATGATGAAGAATATTGAATGTCACCTCTAGCTGCTTTGAACCATGTTGGGAAGATGAAATTAAAATCAGAATCCCAGGATAAGTGAATACATTTTGTTATATTTATTTAAATCACATCTACTACTGCACAAAATGACTTGCTAAAATGACTGTATCAAATAAAGACAGTGTAATACTAGACAATATTATTAAAGGAACACTGTGTAACATTTCTGGTGGAGGGTCCGCTACCTGCTTGTCTCCATGGAGATGTTATTGTTTTATCAAGAATGTCCCAGTTTGACATTAAATGTTAGCCAGGCTGGCACCACCTAGTGCATCCGCTCAATTTCAGGTATCAGAATACACTAGACAGTTCGCAAGAACCCCAGCAAAGAGCTGTGAAGGCATGACGTCAAACTCAAGTGCCTGTCTGGGTCCCTTTTGTGGTACAGCACAACAGTAAACAAAGTGGTCGAGATGGCTGAAGACGAAGCCATACGTTCTGTGTTGGCAAGATCGAGGATTTAAACAAAGAGAATGTTTGGTGAATTTTATCGAGGGGAAAGACATTATTACCCTTCTTCCTATGGGATTTGGTGCATTACATATGTTACAACCAAATAGCAGCGACTGGTTAAATAAAAAAAAAAGTACCTGCTTACTGTCAGAACGAATCCTAATGCTGCAAGGTCAGACGGTTTCCACGAAGTGAAACCGGTTGATGAATCAGGCAAATTAAACATATCCATCTTGCATTCATTCATTAACATGTGTTTTTAAAGACCTAAAAATTTACATTCTTACTGTGAGTGGGCTCACCTCGCCACAGATCTAATGTGTAACTTGACTCTATGGCGTCACCTGCTGTGTCTGTAGAGATAAATAAATGTAATGCCATACGGTGGAACATTCCAGGCAATATTTTCATGGAAAGAAGCAGGTTACAGATCCTCCATATTAAAAGTTACACAGTGCACCTTTAATAATGCATAAACATGGCTATATTGTATGTGAAGAGAAAAGAAAGTTTGGATCAGCATCACAAACATCAGCATTAAATTGTTAAGAACGAATGTAACATAGCATATTTACAAAAATGTTCAATATTTTATTTTTTGAGTGTATGCAAGGTTATTTGTTGGGACCCATCCCTTTCTTTCACACGTCTTGCCTTATGCTACAAAGTGCAGAGCTGGCAGGGGAGGTGTGAAGTGGTCCCATCTTTATCCCGCTATGGGTGGTAGTCACATAGGCACGCTAGGTTCAGACAGCTTGAGCATGAAAGAGACATTAGCTTATATAAATCCTGACAGATGACTTATGAGAAATGCGTGAATTAAAGAATACGAATAATAAAAATAGTCAAATCACCCATGTGAACCTCATTAAATACATTTTTGCTGGTTGAATAACTTGTTTAGTGTAATTATAGTCTACTGGTTTAGGAATATAGAATGTAATCTCAATTTTGCTGTTTTCATGTGAACTGACAACTATTGAACTGTTGAAAAAAAACAGGTATGTGTGTTACATTTCAAATTAATAATAGACAAATGTACAAATATTATAATAATTCCATTTTATTGAGTATACTGTGGTGTTTGTATGTTTATTCCTATCTTGCAATGGTGGATGGTACAACACAGTATTCCCTAAAAACATCAGTTGGCACATAACTGATCTGAAAATGTCATATGTAATCCAATTCTTGAGTTTAAGTAAAAAACAAACAAACACTAATGAAAGAAAAAATAATGAAAACAAAATTAAAGTTTTACTATAACCTAGTATTTAATTTTATCGTGAGAGAACTCCCGAGGCCTTGTTTACAGCGCCTCTTAAAAAAACAACATTTGATTTAAGAGACAAACAGCGTCTGTGACCCTTTTGTCATTGGCGTTTGTGTAGGGGCCAGATCACAGCCATGGCCCGGGGCAAGGCTAACGGAACATTACACACTGTAAATTGCCTCTGTTGGCTTTGGACTGTCTGCTGTCCTACAGACATGCAGACAGCCAATATGGTCCAACATCCTGGTCACTGGGGGCTTTGTGACCTCTTATGACGCCTCCCCCCTCCTCTCCCCACATCTATCACTGTAAATGATGAGGCTGGGGAAGAATGTACTGTTTCATACACTCATTTGATGTTTTTTTTTTTTTGCAGACTTCATTTTATTTTATTTATTCACTCACTAATTTTATTTTGAAGAAACAATATGCAACATTTTTGGCTCCCACCTCTGGCTGTGGGTTGTTTTATATGCATTTGAGCTCACCCTGACAAAGAGCTGTCAGCTTGGTTGGACTGGAGTGATTTTCCACTGGCATTCAGGGAGAGAAAATCCTGGTTGAATTCCGAGCTGGCAGCCTTTTGAGATGTTTAAGAGCGCCCGAGACAGGCCTAGCAGGTTTAAGCAGATTAATTAGGGTGTAGCGAAAACTGTGAAGATATCTCCTCTTCCATAGATGCTTTATCCACTGACACAGCTCTGCCACCCGCGCCTCTCTCACACACACACACACAAGCACACACACACAGTCTCGGCTGGAGGGCCAAAAGGCTGCCATAGCCCCAATCCTCCCTTCACGGATCGTACAATAATCGCACCCCTCCCCGCTTCCTCTACGTGTTTATCCTCGCTGTTTTTGCTTAGCAACACATTTCCTCCCAAGCAAAGAAAATGCTTTCCACGGCTCGGATTGCACCTTATTTTTCATCTCAACTACTGCATTCACTGGCAGCCATGGACCAGCCCAGTGAATTAAACAATGGCACATTTACACTACACTGGGTTTGCTAACAATAATAGTTAAAATCTCAAGGTAAATAAATGTAGACTCCCACTGAGGCATCACGGCTCACTGTATATATGTAAGATTTAAAGAAGACCTATTGTGCAGCATGTTATAATTTGGATATTTAAAAACTCAATATTCATCTAAAATGACTGCAGATCACGCTATGAGCTGCAGATTTTCATTTGTGCCAAAATGACAACGTGCCACTGCTGAATCCTACGTGTATTACTGATTAAGAAAATAAAATTGGAGAGCAAAGTAAGTACAGAGCAGTGGGTGTACGCCGGTGGCAGTGAAAACTGAAGTTGATCGGCAAAATGGTGTCTTGAAAATATTAAGGATTGCTCACAAACGCATGAGTTACTCCAAATACAAAGTTGGGTGAGCAAATGGTGGGGAAACAACTACAACATGGTTAAAAGCTCTGAAAAGTTGATTTAACATAATAGGTCTGCTTTAAGTAGATCTATGAGCATATTAATTTCTCTTTTAATTTGATGCCCCTTTTGGCTGGAGTAGATATTTTGACATTGTGGTTCAAATGACGACATTGCAGACAACATGTTGAGTGCAGTTAAGTGACTCTGGTATAAAACAAAGTTACAGATCCAAACTCCTAACACTTATCTCTGTACGATGTGGTTTCCGATAAGCCATCCAGGTAGTTTTACCTCCCATGCTCCTCCTCGAGTTAGACTCAACTTCTAACTCCTCTAAAGTGTGAAAAGCCAGTAGGGCTAGCACCTGCTGTTCCTGCCGTGGTGCCTCAGGCTGAGTCTCTCCAGGACTCGCACTTGTAACAATAGGTGTCCTCAGCAGCAGTGCGAAGTGAAGTTTGGCAGCTGCTTCCACTGTTTTCAGCCATACATAATTCATGACATCCACACTGACACTTCTATGCAAACACAAACTCATTAAAGTCATCAAAACAAAACGCCCAATGATTAATTTAATAAAACACATGTTTTCACACAAACAGGAACAACACAGTGACAATGCAGTAAAGACGGAAGATGACACTGCTTTAACCAAACCAAATCTGGAATCTACTAAGACTGTTAAAGGAACAGTAAGTAAGATTAAGATTTTAAATTCCATAAATCTGTTTCCTCCAACTGTAATGCTGATTCATTCTTAATTACAAAAACATTGAACATAATGGCCAAGATCTTTATGTTAATATTTGATGTTTTGGTTTTCAAAACGACCTCCAATCATAAAGCAGAATGAGCCTCACGCGAGTCTCTCACTGGAATTGCCAGTTTCACTGGTGAAATCCAGTTGGTTTAAACCTAAAAGGACTCTCTCTGATCTGAATCTCCCTACCAAAACCCCAGTACCTGGAGCCAGTCATTAATCAGTGCCTCTGCTGCTGCTGTCTATATACTCAGAATGAGAAAAATGTTCTATATGCAGGTTAAACCACTGGCAATCCAGGCTCAGTTGTGACCTTTAAGATCACAGTTTACATACAGTATCCATGTAGAGATAATGTAAAGACTAAATAAATGAATTCTTCTCATACTACTGATAAAACAGATAACATTTTGAAATATGTCTGACATACTGGCCAAGAAGAGAGAAACAAGCCATTTGTCACAGGTCACATTCACCAAACTGAGCTTTAATGGACAACAAAATATATAATAACATGAACTGTGGTTATGTTTCAATGCAAACTCATGACTTGTTCACAATATCCATCAACTATTCTAGTTATAAATTGCAATTCAATATTTTACCACCATTTTAATGAGCCTGAGATTTGGAGTTTAATATCCAAATCTTGACAGCGCCTAGTGCTAGCCAGTGAGAGAGATAGCACAGCACTCTTCCAAACTTAACTAGGACCTTGTTATTCAGCTGTCTACCACTTCTTTCCAAAATGCCCATTATCCACCATTTCAGCCCGTGTTTCTGATTGACTCGAAAGCTAAGACAAGGGTTCGAAAATAGTATGCACCCCCACATGTGCTCATGCCGATCCCTCTTCGCCATCATCATTTTCATCATTACATGAAATATGACCGAGAGCGGAATCTCACAATACCGTGCAAATGTCAGCGCCAGTTAGCATCAAGAAGACACAAGAGATATGCATGCATCATCTGGCCAGGAGAACATGGCTTGTGGGGGATGACTGCCAGGGGCCTAAAGGAGGGAAGGAGGAGTGGATGGAAGGAGTGAAGGAGAAGGTGATGGAGGAAGAGAAGTTTAGAATGCACAATAAGGTAAAGCTGTTGTTGTCTTGTGTCTCATAAACCTTTATAACTTTATTTTAAAGGTGCACTACCTTTTCTGGACAGTCTGTCACCTCCTTGTTTCCATAATGATGTTTTTCCTTTTCCTAGAATGCAGTATTAGCCTGATTCATCAGCCGGTTTTATTTCATTTCACTTCGTACAAACCGTCTGACCTTGCAGCATTAAGATTTGTTCGCTCGACAGTAGGCGGGTACTTTTTATCATTTAACCAGTCGCTGCTATTTGGTCGTGATGTATGCAATGCGCCACTAACGGGGCTAACTGGGATATTAAGCGTTTCCCAAATCTTGTGGGAAGAAGGGCAATAACGTCTTTCCCCTTGATAAAATTCACCAAAAATTCTCTATTCCGGCTTTAAATCCTTGATCTCTAGAATCGTTGAAAACACTGAATAAATGACTCTTCGCTGATTGGCTGGTGTTGGAACTTGCATTTCCGGGGTTTTTGTGAATCATCTATTGTATTTTGATTCCTGACCTAGTTGCTGCAGAGCAATTAAATTGAGCGGAGGCACAAGGTGGCACCAACCTGGCTACCACAGTATGGCATTAAACATGAAACTAAAATTACCTGTACAAATTACATGTCAGATCTGTGGAGAGAGTACACACTAAGAATGCATGTTTTTGAATGTATTTTTGAACAAATTAAAACATATGTTATTAAATAAATTCTCTCTATATATTTAACGCCATAATGTGGAACACTCAAGACAAATTACAAACAACAAGCAGGTGCCAGGCCACCCATCGGAAGTTACATAACACATTAAAAATAACAGAAAATTTTGATTAATTATCAGTTATTTGGCAATTATATCTGGAATCATCTTGGAAAAACATTATAATTTTATTCCAAGTACCACCAACAGAGCTTGAATGCCCATAACAGTCTCTTTACCCAGAAACACTGAGGAGGAGTATTAGACAAAAGTGGGATATGTGTGTATATGTGGGACTGTACAGGCTGGGAAATATACAGAGAGGCAATCAGAGAAAATGGAGCCATCATATTCCAGTGGCGCTTAATCTCCGCAGATTCAAGCGTAATGCATAATCTCCCAGGTTGTACAATGCTCCGTGTGTCCTAATTCTGGGCCAATTACGTTACGTGCGTGCCATTTGTGTGGCTTGAATGGGAGGAGTCTGACAGCACCCTTTTGGATTTGGGGTGAAAATGTTGTTAGTTGTGCCATGTAGGTGTAAAGAGGAGGGGGGCAAATATAAACAGCTTGGGTCCCCATTCTGACTTCTATATACTCTAATGCCCTTGAATGACCAGATTAAGTCTCTCATGGAAAAAACGGGGGGAAAACATCGCACAAAGGCTGGCAACATCTGTTCAGGAACACGCAGTCCAAGCCAACCCGCGGTGAGCCCCGTCGGTCAGTCCCAGTCCCCACGCCGACAACATCTGCAGCCAGTGGACTAGAGCGCATTATCCAACCAGGCAGAAGAGCAAGCACAGGAGCAACAAGATGTCTTCATGCAGTACTCAAGAAATACCTGTGTTAATACATGTTGGAGAGGCACGCAAGATGGATAAAGTACAGCTAGCAATAGTATATAAGGGGAATTTAAATATGATATACTAGGACGGGTTATCAGCAGTTTGTCATGGAACTCAGCAGGCCAGTTCAATTTTGGGAAAGAAAATTCATTATGATTTTTTCCTGAAAAGTATTAATACATTCCCTGGGGATGTGAGGTTAACTGTAGGCACTGCTCTGTCTGATGCTCTGTTACACAAGATAGACTTTAATCTGAGCTTTATTTTCCTACAATCTGACCAGAAAGAGCTGACTCTGTAGGAACTAGGACAGGTGAGCTGATCTGTCCTGTCTTTCAAGTCCCTCTTAAACAAAATTACAGCCACAAGTGAGCAAGCATTATCAGTTTTATTTATTTATGCACTCTCACCTTTTTCTTAAAAATCAAAGTCCTAAAGATGACCATGAATGCTCATATTGACCATAGGCTTCTAAACAAACCTACAATTCTATTAGTGTGAAAGAAATGTGAACTGAAACATGAACTGGTAAACTAATACTATACTACAGCACACTGCACTACTACATGGTAAATGGTCGCATTTTTCTATAGCGCTTTTCCACCTTCAAGGCACTCAAAGCACTTTTACAACAAGGAACCACTCACCCATTCACTCACCAGTGTACGCAGACACTGTGGGCAAGGTTCGTTAAGTGTCTTGCCCAAGGACACAACAGCAGCATTCATCTGTGGGAGCTGGAATCACACCAGTCAACCTGTGGGTCAGTGGATCTGACTGCTCAACCTGTGATGCTTTATGTTGAGAGCTGGAATCAAACCGCCAACCTTCACATCAGTGCTCTACCAACTGAGCTACTGCCGCCCACTACTACACTGCTAGACTACACTACACGACACTACACTACTACACTACACTACAATACACACACTACTACACTACACTACACTGCTACACTACACTACACTACACACACTACACTACACTACTACACTACACTACTACACTACTACACTACAATACCACACTACTATACTACACTACACTACACTACACTACAATACCACACTACTATACTACACTACACTACACTACAACTACACTACACTACTACACTACACTACACTACACTACTACACTACACTACACTACAACACTACTACTACTACACTACACTACACTACAACTACACTACACTACACTACACTACACTACACTACACTACACTACTACACACTACACTACTACACTACACTACTACACTACACTACTACACTACACTACACTACAATACCACACTACTATAACTACACTACACTACATTACACTATACAATACTACACTATACTATACTATACTATATTATACTATACCAATTAGGGGTGTCAAATTATTGCGTTAATTGCGATTAATTAATTACAGTCATATAGCTTAGCGCGTTACTGACTAACTAAACCAGGTCTAAAACCAGGACTAAACCAGAACTAAAACCAGAACTAAAACCAGGTCTAAACCAGGACTAAACCAGAACTAACACCAGGACTAAAACTAGGATTAATCCATTCCAGGACTAAACTAAGACTAAAGTAGGACTAAAGCAGGTCTAAACCAGGACTAAAACAAGGACTAAAACCAGTGATCTCATATATAAAGCATTTCTCTATCAATAATATTTTTAATATGGTTAAGGAAAGACTGGACTTTTTATTGTCTTTAAGTAGACAAAAGTTATTATGTTCAGATTTCCTCGTCTTTGCTACTTTACAGCAAACAGTTTCTTATTCATGGAGACTTGGGCTCAACAGCCAATTTGAAGAGATTTGTTAAACAATAAATGACTTTATAAAGTCACTTTTTTTGTTCTATATGAGTCTTTTGATCTGCCACAATAATGTAATAATGAATTTAAATGAAAATACCTCAAATTGAAGCTTTTCTCAGCAATTTTTAGATGAGATTAAAATGAGATTAATTACATTAATTAATTACAGATCATAATTAATTAATCTCTCAATTTTTTTAATCGCATGACAGCACTAATACTAATACTCCTGTACAATTCAGAACATGTTTGTAGCATGTCTATTGAAATATAGTAACTGGACTCAAACAAGGTGCTGTAGGTTCTTTACTTAGTCCACACTGCTTAGATGAAGTAAAGTAATCTTTGTTTCTTGGATTATTAGGGGTGGCACTTGCCGCTCATTGCCTCATCCACTAAGTTACAGTAAATGTGTCATGTTTGAAAGAAGGGCATCTGGAATACCTGTGTTACTTCCAAGCAAATCCACACTTGAAAAACAAATTTTAAGACCTTTGTGGTTTTTATCTTTTCTTTCAGATGTTTTGCAGACAACAGAAGGTTTTAACGAATAATAAGACAGCATGTTCAAATATACCACCTGCCTATTTGTCTTACCGTTAGTGTAGTGTGACTTTGAAAAGTACCTTCAAGTAGCTTTTACAGTTGTCCAAGAATCCCTTTAAAGAGCAAGAAGCAAGATTTAGGATGACAGTCAGACATTTAATAGGTTTATAAGGAATGCAAATGAAAGCCATAAACGGCCTAAGTATTAGTCCACAAATCAGCGGGTCACTGGGTCTAGGAAATGTAGGACAGCAAAGGACAAAGTATTATAGCGTCGCCTCAAGAGTGAATGAGAAAAAATTAATTTCACTTGACCATACTTCTGTGTTATACTAAATACTATTTTCACATTTATCTTTAATTGAATGATCTAATTGCCATATTGTTTTCTCTCAGTCTCTTAAAGATGCACTGTGGACCTTTTCTAGTGATTGGTCATGTCCTTGTTTCCATGGAGACATTATCGCTTTGGCTGGAATGTTCTACAGTGTGGAATTAAACATATCTGTATAGTAATTATTTATTTAGATATGTTTTTATTGCTCAGAAATACCTTGATAACATGCATTCTTGCTTTGACCAGGTTCATTTTTCCACAGATCTGACATGTAAGCATTGCTTGCATCCATGGAAATGTGGGTCAATCAAGCCAAAGCAATAACATCATGGACCTGAGCAGTGGCGTTCCCTTCATCAGAAAAAGTTTCATAGGGCATTTTAAGACAATTGTTGATGCTGGTTGTGTTAGTATTTTGAGAAAGTGCTCAGTGTGGAAGGAAAACATTGTGGGGTAAAACAAAGGATCTAAACGATGATCGAATGAGGACTGCAAGCCTGGAGGTTATGATTTAGAAAGCTATATGGCGCTGGATGGATATGTGATTATCAGATTAGATCTATGGGAAATGGCAAGCGCCTGTAAATCCAATGTCTATTGCACTGTCCAGGATCAGCAACATCAGCTCCTCTCGCTATACACAAGACAGGCAAATGTCAGTCATGTTTTGAGACCAAATCCACTGCATGGACATTTGTTTCAATGATAATAGAAAAGATACACAATCAGGAAATACACGTGGGCTAAATAATATAGGCTTAATCTGGTTTGGATTTGTCTTAATTATCTTAACATTGCTACAAGTATAAAGTGAGCTAGGAACAGCATATGATATTGTGGAATTCTTAGTCGCTTGTAAAAATAAGTCACTTTACTTCCTGTGACAATATGGAGAAAAAAAAAGGCAATAATAAATAAAACTAGAAGGTAGGAGTGCTATTTGAATGTGTAGGGATTGTGCAAAATTGTTCTTTTCCGTCTCAAATACAACGATGAGGAAAAAAGAAAAAAGAAAAAAATAATGTGATTGGCAGATTAAGTTAAAATTCAGCCTTCATCAGGGCAAACGGAGCACTCCTGATGTTTTCTGTAGGTGAACATGATTGCTACGAGGGCTTAAAGCAGCTGATTGATTCACCTGCATGATTCTATGGAAATAGGAAGTTCAGAATATTCTCCATGGTGATAGATAAGTATAATGGCTTATTTTATTGTGGAATATTATAACCAAAAGAACAGCATTTCCATGGTGACAAGCAGGTAAAAGCTCTCCTCCAGGCCAAATAAGACAGTTTTGTGAGATAAAAGCCCACTCACAGTAAGAATGACAAATGTTTTTTTTCAGTCCAATTAAAAAAACAAAACAAAACAAAACAAAACAAAAAACAAAACATGCTTGATCTTAATTTTCTTTCTTTTTTTTTTTGGCGAAAAGGTTGAGATGGGGTTTTAACTGAAGAAAGTCAAAGTAAGTATGTCCTATAAACACTCAGAAGTAAAAGTATGTCAAAAGTAACAAAATTCACTTTGTACTTTGTGAATGATTTATTAATGGCATAACCTAGCACAGGTAAAAGGTAACAGGAAATAGGTGCTCGCTAGATAAAACAAACACACTACTACTAGATAAAGTGGATTTCATGAATTAGTCAGGCTTCCGGGAAGTACTTCTTGGCTGTCTCTCTCCTCACTTGGATGTGTGTTTTCAGAGGGAGGTAGATGTCTGATGTTAACTTATAGTTGTCCTCGTCCTAGCCCTTTCACTCCCTCTGAATCATGCAGCGCCGTGAACGAAGTGAGGAAACTGATGTGATCGAGGTGAATGAACCAACAGACAGGCGGAAGTCTCTAAACACTTAGCGGCTATAACAGCAGTTTGGCCTAGATGGGGTAAAATGTAGGCTACGCCACATGAATAATAAAGCAGTGACAGTGCCTTTGGGCTGCCTGGTGATCTCCCTCTACTCTCCTTACCCCCAAGCACAAAGAACACCAGACAAGAAGTAGGGATCCTAACATTTCTAATATTGCAACAAGGAAGTTAAAGGACCTGCACTTGACTTTAAATCAGGTAAAAGCCCTTTCTGTTATGCAGTGTATTGTAAATGTTGATACTTGAGAAAAAAGACTGAAAGTGTACTAAAGTGTGCTTGTGTCTGCTATATAGCTAAAACCTATGACATCAGGGGATCATTATGTTACAAACTGCACATTTTAAATCACAATACTCATCTAAAAGGACTTCATAAAATAAACATGTTTGCTGACTTCCTCATTAGAAAACTGACGTTGCTGCAAACATCATCACAACAAAGAGTGGACATCTGCAGATCATGCTACAGAGGAGTGGATTTTCTTTTCATTTGTACCAAAATGACTACACGACAATGCTGAATCCTACACATATAACCGTTTTTGAAAATAAAATGGCAGAAATATGTACAGAGAGGAGTGGGCGTATGCTGGTGATGGTAAAAACTTGGACTGATTGGCAATATGGTGTCTAATAAGCTATTAAAGTTTGCTCAAACGTGCATTAGTCACTCCAAATACAACTTCGGGTGCATAAATGGTGAGGAGAAACAACGCTAACATGGTTAAAGGCTCTAAAAAGGCGAGTGAGTGCATAATAGGTCTGCTTTAACTCGAGTTACTGGCAGGGAACACATTCCCAAAATCACATTGTTCAGTAAGAATCATGGGTAAAACAACTGCCTGACACTATCTACTACTAAAGTCTACTATTCAGACTTTTGATTCTCTGTCACAGTGCCTTGTGTTGTTGGTTAATCTGCATGTTTCTTTATTGACCAGTGATTGTGTCATTGTTTGTTTTCTAATTTTCTGTTGGCTAAATCAACAATCAACCCTGTGAGGCGACTGCTGTTATGATTTTGGGCTCTGATTTGATTTTGATTTACCAAAAGGGGAAAAACACACACACCAGGCACTTCTTTCTATGCTGTGGTGTAATATCAGAGTGAGAGAAAGGACAAAGTGGGTGGGGTAAAACATGTACCTGATGCTTGACCTTTAAAAAGAAACTGCTGTATGTGTATGCCAATAAATGGTCACATTTTTCTGTAGTGCTTTTCCACCGTCAAGGCACTCAAAGCACTTTACAACAAGGAACCACTCACCCATTCATACACCAGTGTACGCAGACACTGTGGGCAAGGGGGTTAAGTGTCTTGCCCAAGGACACAACGGCAGCATTCATCTGTGGGAGCTGGAGTGACACCAGCCAACCTGTGGGTCAGTGGATCTGACCGCTCAACCTGTGATGTTTATGTCAAGAGCTGGATTCAAACCGCCAACCTTCACATCAGTGTTCGAATGCTCTGCCAACTGAGCTACTACACAGTCGTTGCTCTGAGATGGTGATGCAACATCTGTCCCCTATGACAAATTGAAAATCACCTATTTATACTGACGGGGTGGGTGGAGGTTGTTTTTAAAGACTACTAGGGATGTAACAATAACTGAAATATGGTGATATCATATCGTCAAAGTTCTCACAATATCGTAGACCATCACAATATGTTGAATTACAAGTCACTACAAGTTACTACTACTACCACCATCACTACTACTACCTCTACTACTATTACTATGGGCTACTATTAGTAGTATGTCTGCTACTACTACTTACACTACAAATATTATTTCTAAAACATAACACTTACTACTACTAATACTATGTGTTTATTTGACAAAAACTTAACCAGCATAACAATTACTACCATTACTATGTCTACAGCTACTGCTACTGCTATTACTACTACTATTACTAGGGATGTAACAATAACCGAAATATTATGATATCGTAACAGTTCTCACAATAATATCAGGGACCCTCACAATATATCGAATTACAAGTCTCTTTGCTTAAATTAAGAGTTATGGTGCAATAATAGCTAAAAAACAAAAAGACAGAAGGAACTACATAGACCACGATCCTTTGCTCCATTTCAGTGAAGACTACATGAAGAAATAACAGTTCTAAGCACTTTTAAGTCTTAATTTTTTGGATTAAGTTTGGTCAAGGCATTTTAAGAGGAAAAAGTAGCATATTGACAGTTTTTTTAGCATCCACAAAATATCGCAATATATATTGTACCGTGAGATGTGTATCGTGAAAATATGGTACAGAGAGATTTGGATATTGGTACATCCCTAATCGTGAGCCTCTCCACCATATTGTGAGCTTTCCCACAATATCGCAATAAATATCGTAACGTGAGGTTCATACCATGAAAATATTTGTATCGTGAGACTTAAATATCCTTAAGACTAAACCCCTAAAGACTAAACTTGGCATACATTATTTTTAAACTATTAATTGTATTTGATGCTGTGGATAAATTGGTCCTGAATACAGTATTTTATTTTAATCAAATTTTTATACTGAAATGGTTGACATTCTGATTCTATGACAAATTGAAAACTACCTATATATTGTGTAAAAGGCTGTGGTTATTGATGTAAGCAATTAATGGCAGTCATGTCAAGATTGTTCAAATTCCCAGGCCTCTAGCATTTTGAAAAGGTAATTGAAATTCTAGAAAAACGCCTGCAATCCATGCAAGGATTAAGATAACATGTCAATACAGAGTAGCTAACTGGAGGTCCCTATAGGAAAATACCCTCAAAGACAAATCATTATGCAAAGATTGTGCATTAATCATGACCATACAGCTACAATTATGTGCCATTATCATTCTGCTGAGAGACATATGACTTGGCGTGTCACACTTGGGTGCACTCACAACATCAGCACTATAACTCATTCTTTACATGTAGTTTTATTTTTTCCTGATTTCATCGAATAATTACTTTGTTTTGATTGTGGCGGTGGCATTCAAAAAGGCAGATCTAAAGTGATTTCATAGTTTTGTTCAATGCAGTATATGTCAGTATATCTTGTAATTTTAGGAATTTCACCATTCTTGGATCGGTAGTGTTCCTGAAGACTATAGACTATAGTGCTACCAAATAAACCCATAGATTAATTGTATTTTGAACATGAAGTCAGTTTTATTAAGATGTTTTAGAGAGTTTAAAGGCCCTATATGACACAAAATTGACTCTTGTGAGCTTTTAGAGTTAGAATGTAGTTAGGAGATGCAAGGTTATTATTATTATTGTCTCCTAAGCTCAAAATGCTCTTTTCCACCTAGTGATGTCATGAAGCAGTAATTTTCACATTAACAGCTACCTTTTAGCTTTTGTTCGGTAGAGATTGGCGATTCTGATGCTGAAATTATTCAAGTAATTGTTGTGAATGGCAGATGAAAACATAGTTGAGCACTTCCTGTATTACCACATGACATCACAAGGATGAACAGAGTGTTTTCAGTTTGAGAGAAGTCAAAACAAAACTCAACTCCAGGTATGATTTGACAAGGAAACAACATTATATTCAGAAAATAGCACAATATAAATCCTTTAATTCCATAATTCTTTAAAATACCAATAATCTTCAGTTCACTACATCTTCACTTTAAAGATGCTGCAAAGACTATTTTCCTTCCTTCCTCATTTTGTCCTTGACTGTTCCTCAGTAAATATACAATTGTAGAGTCATTCTGAACATTATGTTTTGATTTATCATTCTGTTGAAAGACATATTGGACTTGCCACACTCAAATGCACTTGCCACTTCAGCACTATTACTCATACACTACATATGCAAATACCTAATGTAGCTTTATTTTTATGCCCGACTTGGTCTTGCAGTGACCAACTGTGACTTTATGGTTTAGCATTCAAACAGTAGACCTGTGCAGCTACTCTTTTTAGTCATGACAGCAGCAATAAGTTACTGCTATATCTGTAATAGTGTGAAGGCCTCATTCAAGGTCTGCTAATGGAGGAGCTTAAGCCGGCGCCAACTCATCTAAAAGGAGACGTATAGCCGTATTTCTCATTCAAATGCTGAAAACACATCTGCATTAAATTATGGGCTATAATGTAGTTTGTAAAACGCTACAGTGTACAGCCTTGGAAGGTTGTGTGTTGGGCAATTTATCATTTTGCGATGTGTCATATTGAAAATTGATTGTGCAGCGTGTGTTTTTGCTTCCGAGGCCTCGCAGGAACATGTACACAAATTGGTGTTTGGAAATGTCATGGGTGCATTTTTATTAGCGGGATATAGGACATAGCATACGGCTAGATGTATTTATCAAGGTAATAATGGTAATATGTTTTTGCCAAGATACAATGGAAAGGTTGTTTTACTCCATGCCAGGGCAAACATCCTATTTCTACGGCCTTCAGAATGAGGAGCTGATTTGGATTTCTAGGGAGTGAAACTAAATATGCAGATTAATATGGATAGACATGGAGCAATAATAACATAAACTAGGGCAGAAGCAATGCGGAACACACAGACAGTATTAAAGCTTGATTCATCAGGTACTGGGTTGCCTTACTTTGCTAATCTAATGCAAGTGTTCTTTTGGAAATCACGATAGATGCAATGATAAAAAAAATAAAAATAAAAATAAATAATAATAATCTTCACAGAATAGACTTTTAAATATGGCTCTATGGTGGCTGAGTGGCTAGCACTCTTGCCTCAAAGCAAGACATGTCTGTGTAGGTTTTGTCTGGGCACTCCATTTTCCTCTTTCAACTGAAAACATGCATCTTAGGATAAATCCTGACCAATGCCAGCTGAAGATCTGAGTCCCCGGGCACAGCACTGCAGTACCCACTGCTCCTAACATGTTTCCCCAACAGCATTTAAACATGGGTCAAATGCTGTGGAGAGATTGCCCTATAGCCAAAAAAATTAAAAAGCTAAAATTAACCTTACCTTTAATACATTTTAATTAGAAGACTTCATGATTTCTCAGTTTTGCTGAGAAAGTGAAAGGGAAGCATGGGTAAGTCTTTTCATGCTTATAGTGTGTGGGTAATGAGCCACAAAGGTAGAATATGCATGTCATTAGTCTCTGATATCCCATTTACCGAGCCTTCATCCAAATATAACTGTAGTAATAATAGTCAAAGAAAACAGAAAAGGGGTGATAGTCTGAGCTTAGTACTGTCTTCAGCTCGTGGGCTGTAGGAACCAAGGCACTGAAACTGGTGACTGCTTTGACAGCAAACATATTTTCCTGAGTGTACGAAAGTAGATGTCAGATGAAGAGGAGGAGGCACTGGCAGCTGCAGCGCCCCCGCTCTTTCGCCGGAGGATTTGGATTTGGTGGCCCGGACGTGTCTGGCAGGCGGGACATTTGGTTTATTCATAACAAGAGGCTCAGTCATACAGTATGACAGGTGCATGGGAACAACTTGACCCACAATGACCTTCAGCTCGCTTCTGCCAGCGCCTTCCTATGGCCACATTACATCGCATTACAAGAAACTGTGTTTACATGGCACAAATTATGAAAGAAACTGTATATTTAATATAATCTGTCAGCACTGTTTGAAATAAAGTCTCATAGATCTCATAATGACCAGACAATAAGATGTATGACTTGCTATCTTGCTATGTTCATTCATTTTTGATAGATAAACAAATAAGATGAATCAGTTGTGTTTCATTGTTCTGTGTAACTACTGACTTACTGTTAACCACCAAATGTTACAAATGACAGACTTACAGTGTTGAATGATCAATACACTATTTTTTAAATATGAAATACAAGTATTTGAGAATCGTCACTGTTGAAGGCTGGCTGAAGTATTCGTACTCTAATAAACAGTAATAACAGGAACTACCATGCCAGTTTTTAAGTGTTGCTAGACAACAGTGAGTGAAGGCAAAAAGAAGACAATTTTATTTTCATCTGACCTTGCTTCTTGTTATTTCATTCCTAACACTTCTCTACTTTTTTACATTTCTATGCAAATAATTACCACATGTTTCAATTGGATTCCAAATGTTAAAATAAACATTAGCACCTAATTACAAAAACATGGTGACTCATATTATTAAAGGTGAAGAGACACAAGCACATCACCTGAAGCGAATGGAAGAATTTAATTAGAATAATAATAATGATTTGAAAATTTAGTGGGGGTGGTGCAAGAAGAGGGCAATATTTAATTAAAACCTTATGTAAATTAAAGTTCACATCCCCCATTCTGTTGCCTATGTTCCAGTTCATTATGAGCAGATAACCAATGAAAGCAATCATATAGGAGGTTACAAGTCAGATTATAAGGTGTATATATGACCTATCTATATGTGTTATCATCTAATAATTCAGCTTTTATGACAACAACAGCTCTTAAAGAAACACAACAAGCTTCAACACAGAAAATTCACTTCATACATTTTCTCACACCGGGTTTCTTTTCCAACCATCTGTAAGAAAGTGCACCAAAGCTCTTAAAGGTGTTTGCATGGTCCAATTAACACCAGATGCTAGCCCTCAGCGAACATAGCGAACCCCAGAACGCATAGGCCTCCAAGGAGCGAGCATGGTCCAGTTAGCACCAGATGCTAGCCCCTTATCGCACTGTCTTCAGCCAAAAAAGAAGAAGAAATGGCAGGGTTAGTGCCGCTTGCTCGCTCTGGTCATCTCTGTGTTTCTATTGTTAGCGTCTTGAGGCCACACCAGGAGACCTTATAGTATAATGGGCTTCCTCTGTAGGATAAATGATACTCTGTTACAGCATTATACCCACTTTAGCAAAATTCCCCATATTTATATTGCTGTCTATGGATCTCGTTATGCAATTTTATGTCAGTTAAGGCAACTTCCACTCTAGGCCGATAGACTGGAAGGCACCACTCATTTTTCATTCTATACACAGTCTTGGATAGAGTTCAGCTGCATTGTAACAACAGTGCTACTGCTTTCTAAAGTTGAAGTAATGTAGTTTTTCTTCTTTCTGTTGATTGTTTTGTACATGGATTTTGTGGCTTACGTTACAGGATTTTTGTAGCCTGGCACAGACTCCATACTTATCAATGCATGGGCTCTGGAAATGTACAGTATCAACTGAAATTGTCATACAGCTTAAGGGTAACACTTTAGTTTAGGGAATTTAATAGCTAAGTAAGTAAGTAATTGGTATGTTAATTAGCTGTTACTTAGCTATTAGTCGGATTAATCAAACACTTATTAATACTGATTAAGATTTCAGAATATGGACAAACACATCTATTGTAATCTCCAATACTTTAATGGGAAGAAAAGAGTTAATGGGTTAGTACTTGCAAAAAATGGCCTTAGACAAAAATGCTTTATAAATACTAACAAAGACATAATAAAGCACTTAGTATGCATTTTATTATTAATGTGCTATTAATATGTGGTCTTTAATCTAAAATGTTACCAGCTGAACAAACACATAGTAAACAAATCAATCAAGCGAACCAGACAGGAGGCCTAAAATGTTACGTAATAATAGCAGGTCATATGCAGTTTAAAACAGAGTTTACTATAATATGATGCATAGCACAAACCATGTGTTCCAGTACAAACAAAGATATTATTGACTGGCAGTGGTGGAATGTAACAAAGTAACATTTTTAGATATATGCGTACATATGTACATTTTAAAATCAGCACAAATCTTTATCAACACATTTATCACTACATTTGAAGTTTATTAGATCTCAAAATCTGTGCAAAAAAAACGACTTTTTATTCTTTAAGTACATTTTTTAAATACTTTTACTTAAGTAGATTTTTCATGTGATACTTTTGCTGGAAGGAGGCCGTGGGGAAGACCCAGGACACACTGAAGGGACTACTGTATGTCTCTCAGCTGGCCAGGGAACACCATGGGGTCACTCTGGAGGAGCTGGAGGAAGTGTCCGGGGTGAAGTCTGGGAGTCCCTGCTCAGACTGCTGCCCCTGTGACCTGGCCCCGGACAAGCGGAAGAAAATGGATGGATAGATGGACTTTAACTTTTATTTTTTTTGCTGAGGTTGCTGTACTTCTACTTAGTTACTTCTACTTAGTTACAAAATGTAGTACTTCTTTCACCACTATTGATTAGGACTGGACATTCTGATGGAAGTTCTAGTTAGTTACAGAGATAAAACAAACTAAAGTGTGTCTTGGTCTGAAGAAAAGAGTCTGATTGACAAGGCTAGCCATTTCCAGTCCTATTCACATGTTTTAAAACAAGTGACTTCTGCAAAACATCAACAGTGTGCGTATTAGAACTTTATGCCAAAAGATCATTTCATTTTGAAGATCTGTCTCAATAGAGTCATTTGTACTGGTACTTCATTTCAGGTGACAAAAAACATGATCTTAATTGTTTTTTATGTAAACCTCAATTCTAATGAATGCTGTAATCAGTCTTGGAAAGCTCCATTCTGCGTACTTACTGAATAAATCTCTGCACAAAGTGAAAATGACTTAGCAGAGAGAAAGACTAATAGACACGGTATTCTTCACTCTGCCATTTGTTATCTTACAAACAGACCAGTTACAGTTAATAAGCCAACATAGACAATAATGCTATCACTAATGACTAAAAAATATTAAAAACGAGGGGCATCTTTATTACTAGACTTCTTCTCATTGGCAGCTGGACAGAACTCAGAGAGAGGAAAGCAAACAGAGGAAAAATACACATTAGTGCCGGCAACAGATGGTGCAATATAAGCAGCCTCCTAAATCAAAGACAACACTGACAGTCTGCCTCACCATGCACACGGCTGGCACCCACAAATGATCGTTCATGGCACAAGAAGTGAAACGTGCAATTAATAACACTTTCTAAGTCACCTGAGAGAGGTGTCCTGGGGGGTGAAAGATGCATTGATCCTGGAAAAAATTATCGGGGTATGTGCAATATGCAAGGCATGAGGACTGAAGTACTTTTGTGTACTTTTGTGGGAGTGGATAACTTTTGCATCACATTTGAACAACTGAGTTTCTGTATTATATATTTTATAGGGAGGTAACAATATCCAAAATATTGTGATATCGTTTTGGCAAGTCTCACAATAATATTGTAAATTGTCACAATATATCGAATCACAAGTTCTTTTGCTTAAATGCATGGTTTTATAGTAGCAACAGCTTATGAAGATTGGAAACTACATATCCCATGATTCATTTCAGTGCAGACAACATGAAGAAATATGTTTTTTACTTGAATTCTTGGGAAATGATGCACACTAAAATCTTGTTGAGGTATTTTAAGAGCAAAAAAGTGTTCCATCTACAATTAAATTAGCCTATTGCATGTCGTGATATCGTACTGTGAGAGTTGCTTACATCCCTAATATTTAATGAAATTATTAAAATATTTTTATGTTACTTCCACTTCTATAGTTACTCTTAGATTATTCTTAAAGGTGCACTGTGTAAATTTTCTGGTTGAGCATCTGCTACTTGCTTGTTTCCATGGAGATATTATTGCTATGCCTGCAATTCTCCATGGTTCAACATTAAACTTATCCATCTATAGCAGCTCTCCACAGATCTGAATTGTAATGTAGTGTAGTGCTGTAACCTGCTGGTCTCTCTCGGGATACATAGGTTTAATACGTACTGCAGAACATTTTAAACATGGAGAAAAGCAGGTGGCGCACCCTCCTTTAGAAATCTTACGCAGTGTGCCTTAAAGCAACAGTGTATAATATAAAACATCACCTGCATGATTTCAGGAAAATAGAGACATAAAACCATACTTTGGGTCATTCACCAGGTAATAAGAGCTGTGTAAGAGCTGTATAAGAGATATAGCTATAATAACCCAGGATTGTGAAATGGACCACTCCAAATGAAGGCAAATCTAAGTGCTACTATACCAGATTTACAAAATACATGCCCTGAGATTTGATTTAGACCAGGTTTATGCTCTGCCATTCACTAAGCCTGATATGGCCCTTGTATTAAGTTAGAGAGCTGCTTTTAACGAGATACAAATATAGCAATGTGGATAAATAATTCCAACCATGTGATGTACTTTATGCCTGAGAGGAGCTCGGACTTGACTCTAAAATTATGCCAATTAGGCTAATGTTGTTTACTGCACATTTTAGCTCTGAATGGCTCATAGGGGTGTCCATCACTGAGGAGAGGAGGCCATGACGAGGAAGCAATTAGCATGGACAGTATCTCCACAACAAAAAAGAACAAAAGTACCACCACAAGGCACCACAAGGCTATGGTGAAAACAATGTGAAGACTTACTGTGTGCATTATACCCCCATGGTTATGCTTTGAAAATGGTGCATCTCTTGGAATGCCCAATAGTGACTTATCGGTACCACTTTATAATATCTCCCCCTTCATTTGCCTTGAAGGTGCACTCTGTAACTTTTTTGGAAGGGGGTCCGCCACAAGCTTGATTCCATAAGTTGCATTTATTCAAGTACAGGTGTTTTACTGCTCAAAAATACTACAAAAAACATGTATTCCTCTCCACAGCTCTGACCTGTAACTTGGCCTGGAGACATTAATAGAGATATGTTTAATGCTGTACTATGGGATATTCTAGACAAAGCAATAACATTTATAAGCAGGAGGCAGACCCTCTACCTGAAAATTACACAGTGCACCTTCAACAAAGTGAGATGTAATTCATAATGAATAAGTAGTTTAGAATAATTTAAAATGATTTAGGAGTTAGGGCAGGAGTAACCCAAACTTTTAAAAGTCATAAACCTTCGCGACCTAAGTCAATAGGCATTATTCATAAATCACAAAATAAAGGTGAATTATTGAACATTAATGAGGATATTTTATTGTTGATCCATAAGTAGGTATCCATAAGTCGCCTATTTGAACATTAAAAGAAGCCCATTTCTTTTTCTTTTCAACATTCAATTGTACCAGCAATACTGGAACAAAACAGTCAGTAAAGTAATTACAAAAAGTTTAGAAATTATACAAACAAATCTCTTAACATTTCAACATTTCTAATGAGATAGGTGGGCCTGTCTGCATTTTTGTAGCGTGTTTCCAGTCCGAGGTGCAGGAGGAAAGCGTAAAATGCAGATCAGGCTCAACATTCAGTCTGTTTCTGTGCTTTGTCTTCATTTTTGTGAGCACAGAAAATCCCAATTCACACATATATGTAGTAGTGAAAGGAATAAGCAT
The DNA here is from genome assembly GCF_026225935.1 of Boleophthalmus pectinirostris. Taxonomy (NCBI): domain Eukaryota; kingdom Metazoa; phylum Chordata; class Actinopteri; order Gobiiformes; family Gobiidae; genus Boleophthalmus; species Boleophthalmus pectinirostris. The sequence continues at coordinate 21,344,084 of NW_026571018.1, read as the reverse complement.
AGAAATACTGGCTCTACTGAGGACAGAATATACTGACGAAATGCTTATCAAGAATGATGATAATATATTTGCTGACTCACTAGCTCTCTCATGTTTCAGAACTGTACATTGAAGACCTACATGCAGACTGTGACCCAGTCTTTGGGAAAACAATGAGTTAGGGTATAGGGTAGTTTCTAAGTCTAAATCAATAATAAAGTGTGTGTGTGTGTGTGTGAATGGTGAGTGGTTCCTGTAAAAGCGATGGTAAACACTTTGAGTGCCTTGAAGGTGGACAAGTGCCATATAAAAAAATGACTGACCACTTGTTCAGATTTTGTCATTGTCATAGAAAACAAGAAAATCACATTTAGAGAATCAAATACTGCATAGTTTTGATGTAAAGGCAATACAACAGTACAAGACCACATCCAATAACCCCAGAAATAACAAACATTATAAGGCTATTAAAAGTGCAGTTGGTATAAAGCACTCTGACTTGTTAAAATTCTTTTGTCTTCTTTGTATAAGCATGGAGAAGTGTGCAATATCTTCAGGTAACACTCATTTCAAAAAGAGCTAACCTTCAGTTTCTCCAGTTGAAATGACAAAACATGGCTTAGGGCACACTATATCAGTCCCACTGTAGCTAATTAATCTTTAAGAAGCTCGGGCTAGAATAAAATGCATGTCAAGTGTATCTCAGTGAACGCTGCTCTCAGTGTAGGAAAATGCTTCTTTTTTCCAGGCTTTTACATAGTGAGTGAGTTTTCCTTTTCATTAGGGCTAAACTGATGGCTGATTCTGCTGCTACAAAGAGCATTAGAAGGAACATATCCGTGCTTGCCAAGACACATGTATTAAATGACAAGTAATGCTAACACGTTGTAGCAGAAATGTCCACTTAATTATTTTATCTAAGCAATCCATTATTAATCAGGATGTATCAGGATGTAGCCTTTATACCACCAAGAGCACAATGTTTTCCTCCTTTTTATTTTTTATTTTTTGGCCATTTACTGACTTCTACCATGGCACTAAAGATGAGATGTAAATGGGTTACACTAATAATAACTACACTTTAATTCACCTTAATAAAGCAAGAAGAAAGACTTAAAGCGTCCATATTATGCTTTCTCTGATGTATGTTATAATGTTGTTTCCTCACCAAAAACAGACCCGGAGTTGTGTTTTATTTCATGCACATATGTATAACACACGGACTGAGATCTTCTCTCAAACAGAAAACAGTCTGTTCCACCTTGTGATGTCATGTTGTAATACAGGAAGTGCTCCACTGTGTTTTGTAATGCTATACACCTTCACAAGAATCATTTCAGCACTGGTTTTAGTAGTCTTAACTGATCAAATAATGATCAAATGATGATAATGATCAAATAGTTTATTAAAAGGACAGTTTGGAATTTTGGACATAGGGCCTCATTTCCGTTGTGAGCCAGAGAGTTGGAGATGTGTGGAGACACTTTTTGAAAAACTCCATCCAGTCCTTGTATTTGCAGAGGTCGCTGGTGCTAGGCTAGTGCATGTCAATGGCCATAGTTAGCCTGCCACTAAAAACAGTCTTACCCACTCCACAAAGCACTCGAGGCAAATCTATTATTATGCCAGACTGTCGATGTGAATGTCTGTGTTGATAGAATAATGTCTGAAATAAAACTAACCTTGCATTGCATGAATCGTCGCATGTTGAGGGACTATTTTCTCATATATCAGTCCGCCACTGCCAAGCGTTCTATCAGGAACTACTACTCTCTGCTGCTGCTCAGACATAAATCCTTCAAATATAATGTTGGTTTTACTTCTAAAATTATTCTGTCGACACAGACATTCACATCGACAGTCTGGCGTAATAATAGATTTGCTTTGAGTGTTTTGTGGAGTGGGTAAGACTGTTTTTAGTGGCAGGCTAACTATGGCCATTGACATGCACTAGCCTAGCACCAGCGACCTGCAAATACAAGGACTGAATGGAATATTTTAAAAAAGTGTCTCCACACGTCTCCAACGCTCTGGCTCACTAGGAAATGAGGTCCTGTGTCCAAAATTCTGAACTGTCCCTTTAATAGTTTCTTTTAAATGAATCAAAAGGGGTTAGGAGTTCAGATATTCATTAAACATTTACTAAGCTTGAACCATTCTTAAAAAAAAATGTCTTTAATTTCTTCCTACTTTATTAAGGCTAATTACGTGTACTTATTATAAAGTGGCACCACATTATTATGTAATGTTATGGTATATGTGTCAAGGTTTCATGCTTTGTTTTGATGGGGAAATGTTCACAATGTCCAGTGGAAAGGAAATACAAAACTAAAATTAGTTCTTTCTTGAGGGACTTAAGTTAGTATGTGTGGCCATAGCTGGTAATAGTACAAATCTTCCTGAACAGATTATTTTTCTTTTGCAGCTAATTGCAGCTAATCTCAACAATTTAGGTCTCACTTTAACTCATTTAAACTTGCTGGGTAAAACAGAACGTCTCAGCCTAGGTTGCAAACAAATCTCGAAACCACTCGTTCGAAACCAGAATTAAAGTTATTGCCAATTAAACTTTGATTGTTCCTACTCCAAGCTTATCGTGGCATTTGTTCCCACATTTGTAAACATGTTGATTCCTATTAAAATAATTGCCCCAACAGATTAGACTCAGTAGACTGCATCAGCGTAGTGTTGTGGTTTGTTAGCTGCCTGTTAACTCTTGATTCCATTGATAACTGCTTGACTGCGTGTCCGTATTTCTCATTCACTTAGGCCTGGGTGGACAGCGGGGGGCTCTCATCTTTCGTCAGCTTGGGTTTAATGAACAGCATTCCCCCCTCCCACTCCCTACACCTCTCATCACTTCACTGTTTATGCCTCGCCTTGGCCTTTCCTAATAGTTTGAGGGAGTGCTTCTAATTCCATCAGTGGCCACTCTCTCTAATGATTAATGCCAGTGAGCCGGTGGCCTGGAGGTTGCGGTACTCATTTGTTGACAGAGCGCTCGGCTGTGATGCCTGACCTAACAAATAGAAAAGCAGCTCCCTGGTTGGTCCGGAGTAGTTTGTATACACATGGGCAGCAGGTGATCGTTGATGATTAACTTCATACGGAGCAATGTGGCATGATGGGAAAATGGCGGTAAGCGGCGCAAGTCCGGTTTGTCAAGAGAAAATACAAGACGCCGGTAATAAACAAGCAGGGTTCATTTCGACGGAGAATGGCTGATGTTATCGGCGGTGTCAAATAAGGAGCGGACAGGAAATAGAATTGCAACAAGGCTGAAAATACCACAGATTTGGAGTGATTGTCGTCCAGCTGACAATGTGCATCACCACAGGACAAAGATCAATTTTGTACTTTTCACTGTCACGCTTTTACAGCTGGGAAATTTGAAGTGTGAAATTTTGGATTTTAACAGGTGGAAAGAGTGCTAGAATGCCCAATTTAGAGCCCAATATATTGCTTTATTTAATGTACTATCTGTGCTTGTTGATTAATATCTGTTTTTTCCTACTCATTCTAAAAGCACCATTGTATTATTCTGTCTGCACCTGTTTTTTGATGTTCAGTTTTGTACCCAATTATGAATGTACACTGTGCAACTTTTCTGGTAATGGGTTTTCCACTTGCTTGTCTCCGTGGGGATGTCATTGCCTTGCCTGAAATGTCCTACATGGCATTAGACTTATCAATCTTGTGTTTTAGTTTTTCTTGCTCAACATGCATTGTTAGTGTGTGGAGCCTGGTGGTGTCACTTCCTTTTCTCCATAGAGATAGATAAGTTCAATGCCATTTAAATGAGCTCCTTTTTTCAGACCAAGGTTTAGTTTGTTTTCATACATGACAGCTTTGACTGCTCACTAGCGGTCTTCCTCAGAGTGGTCACGTGAGGTTGCTGTGATGTGTCTGGTCAGTTGATTTAAATAGGTTTTGGTGCCGTCGCCCTGCATCCATCAGTAGCATGATGTGACCACTTGTGTAGTTGAAACTGTCAGGTATGAAAACAAACTAAAGTTTGATCTGAAAAAAGAATCAAATAAATGATCAAAAGACCAAATGAACCTCATTGGAAGTTTTATGCCATCCTGTGGAAAGCAATACCAAGTCCATGGAGACAAGCAGTGTCCTCCACCAGAAAAGTTACACAGCGCAACATTAATATTCCAATAGCTCCATCAGTCCCATGAGCATTGCTTGGTTCTTTGGAAACACCACTGCACCCCAGACAGACCAAACAACATTATATCTTGGAAAATGGAAAATTACATCAAAGAATTCTACTGCAGCACATTTGCCATTTATAGCCACAATTTTCAGAGCAACTTCACAAATGCCCAAACTTTGAATGTGCCCTTTGTTTGTTATTATAACAGGGGAGGTCCCCACACAGACCAGGCTATACATTATTGGATTTGGTGTGGTTCTCTATTGATTTTGTTGTCACAGCAGCTACACCTTGTCTGCAGCCGGTCTTTTACTAAAGCTCTTTTCTTCATAGGCTGGGGCGATTGTGAGATGGTATGAAGCAAAGTCATCAAACGCACTGATACTTCATACAGAGTCCACACACAAGGTAGATATTACTGTAAGTGGCCTGTGAAAGTACAACAAAACACAAAAGACACCATCAATTATCCAAAACTGTTCTTTCTAGAAACTCTAATATGGTGCACGAAGGTATGGGGTTGTTAACAGTAACATCAGCACAGCTTATTTGAGTCCAAATGTTCAGAGTTCTGGCACAAGCAGCAGAAATATGCAACCTTCTGATGAATAAAAGACATATCGGGGGCAGAAACTGTAACATATCATTTCACTTTCAGGTCCTGATTATAGTGGTAAAATATTTGATTGTTTATGGCTGAAAAATATCTCTAGAGGAAAAACACACTTAACTGGTTGATTTTGTGGTGTTTTACATTTGAGTAGGTTGTAGGGAATGAGATCGAAATCCCATTTGACCTAGAAATAGCCATAGAAGGGAATAGAATAGAAGTACAGAGGCACATAGATAGAGCTTTAAGACCCTTCTGTATCATAAATCAATCAAGATAACTATGCACTTAAAAAACACACACACACACACAAAACACAACTGTTTTGAAGTTATTATACTTGCAGACTCTGAAACTAAACCACAGCAAAACTAACTTTATACGGCTCTATATTATATAAAGAATGATTAAAAGAGTCACTATATATGCCCCCTAACTTAATTTTAGAATATGATAGCACTCCTTATCAGTTTATGTTTGGACATCACTGGTATGTAAAGTACTAGCACAATTTGTTTTTGCTTGTCTGCTGAAATCGTCTGGCTTATCTGACCGATTTACATATTTTAAGCTGCGCTCCCATCTAAAGCACTGGAGTGTTTTTGCATCACGCCAAATGAATAATGCCCCTTCAAATTTCAGTCACACTAAAGCTTATAAAATGCATGACAAACCACCAAAATTGAGCTTGTACAGCACAAATCCACCCCAGGGAGCAGCACCCCTTCTAGTTAGCTGCATTTTCTGAGCCACTGGTTGAGATACAATGCTACAGCCCATTAGAAAATATGAGGAATGAGCGAGACTGAAGGGAGATGCTTCGCTGTCAGAGCATCCCCACAGCACTTTCATCTGTACACCCTGCACTTCTCTTCCAGCCACGGCATGACAACTCAGGCTGCGGCAATATTGGCACAGTCTTGCAACCCCCTTAAGAAATAATGCAGCTACACAAGCAAGTAGCAATGAAATCCTGGAATACACTGAAGGAAGCAAGAGCTGCCTTTATGAAGTGGAAAATAAGAAAGTAACCTTTTGACTTTTGTATCAAAGTGTGACAGTGCTTTGCAAGTTATCTCCTACATGTCTGAAACATAGACTGTATATATAAATGGCTATTGCTAACCTGCTGGCCACCATGTTCCGAACAGGAGTGAACATGGGGGCGTCTTCTTCTGACCCTGGCTCAAATTGATTTACATTGGAATACTGTCACCCCTCACTCTGTAACTGCTGTAGTGAGTTTTGTCATTTTAGTATTAACCCACTCTACATGATCCTGGTGGGGGTTTTTTTTCGCTATTTTGTCTGGTAATAAATTCCTACTCCTAATATGGAATTGGTTCCAAATTCACCCCTACAATCGCTAGCATCGTGAGCTTCTTTTGAGAGAAACTGAACGCTGTAGGTGATGTCAGACTCCCTCAGTCCATTTCTTTATACAGTCTATGGTCTGAAACCATGAACCTAATTATGGTATATTGATGTTGGTGTTCTGTGTGCCAGTGTAACTTCAGCGTCTCTGAAAATGGATTCTGAAACTATATTGCTGAGTAATTTTTATGGAGCACAGCGCTTTGACACAAGCTGCAGTGTACATGGTGAGTCAACAAAGAACAAAATATACTCAGCCACCCCTATGCCTTTGAAGACTATAAAAGCATCAGCTATTATGGCTTCTCTATTAGCGACAATATGGTGCAAAGTTACACTCGAGTGGTCAACATTAGTAAACAGAGCAAATTTGTGATGAGAATAAGAAAAAAAAGTGCTGCATGGATTGAAAAGCGGCCTATTTTCAAATGCAAAACATATGCTGACCATATGACGCCAAGCAGAAAATTAAAACCTCAGAGTTTTTAGAGGATTCCAGGCAACTGAAAATGACTATGGCAATACACAATGAAACACACACAATTAAAATCATCCTTTGTCTTTAAATGAGAAATTAATGGTGTGCTAATGTGAAGGCCAATCATGCACTCTTTCCTTATTTAATTGAATTTGTGCAGAGTAATGTCCTCCATGTTAAAAGTGTCTATTTGATCCCTCTGCTGTACTGAAGTTTTAGGGCAAGTCTTCTCAGTGATAGAATGTCATGGTCTATATAAGGCCAGATTGAAAATCAGCATGTGCAAAAAAGACAGATGAAATTAACAGATTTTTAGATGACCAAAAATGTTCACTTTAGTGGATCATGCTGCACCATTCTAAGCTTTCTGGTAGCATATGTGGAGAAGTAGTTTTAATTCAGGCAGCATTATAATGTAGTGAATTATACCATGAACAATAGATTTAACACACATGGACTAAAGCTTTTTTTTTCAGCAATCAAGGGTTTTGCCACCTCCAATTCACAAAGTATAGCTCATTTTTAAAGGGTATAAGAATAAAGATATAAGAATATAATTAAAACAATTGAATGTTATTACTTTTTTCAGTTCAGGGAGTCCAAAACACAAAATAAATACAGCTTTTGCCTAAATTACATTTTTGGATTAATAGTCTTGACTGCTTCCGGGATTAAACTGACATTCCAGCTATTGTCCTTCGAAAATGAATGCGTTTACATTTAAGATTAAGACGGTGTCCTCTAGTCCTACTCCTACTCAATTCCAATGTGTCTAATAAATCCACTTGTGTGTGCCATTTCTTCCATTGAGTCATCTCCATCTTTTCCGCATTGCAAAGTGTGCCCATAGTAACACTTACAAAGCACCCTGAAAATGGATTCTGCAAATATAAAAACCAGCTCGAGTATATTGTTTTACGGTACGCTGGAAAATCCTCACAAAAACTCCCTGCAAAATCGGTTTGCTACAGTCATTGTGCTCATGAAGTCTGCCTCTTTTCAGTGTAGCAGCTTTAACACTAGTCTCCTGACAGTGGAGCGACAGTTTGGGGTCTCTGGGTTCTTTATAGAAGGGATTTGCTCAATATTTTCTACACCAGTGTACTCTTTCCTAGCGTGATTGCATATACTGTAAGAAGCCTCAAAGCCTTAACAGTAAACTCTTATCTTGTGGGCCAATCAATGCAGGATCCCTTAACACTCCTGCGCCTACCGCAATCTGTACCATTATTTTCAAGGTATTCCAGCTTTGTGCTATTGATTTAAAGGAAGAAAGTGGGGAAGCGAGCAAGCACAATGTAAACAAAAAGTGTGTAATGTGGAAAAGCCAATAGAAAAAGACAGAGAACAAATGACACATGATAATATCTTGTCCCCATTAGATCACTTTTAGTAGTTCTATCTTTTACAAAAAGAGTCCAGCAGAAAACAACTGCAATAAGCAGCTGCAATATAGCATCATAAATTGTATAGGGGACGCTCTACGCTAGGGCTTATCACAACCCAGGTCTTCAAGTTATTATGTCCACAACAGGAAAGGACTGGTGAGGCATCCAACAATGTCACAGAGACAAACTTGCACACACATCAAAGTAAGTATGGAACTAAACCTGGACTAGATCAGGACTAAACCAGTAATAAACCAGGACTAAATCAGGACTAGACCAGGGTGTGAAAATGGGCCAAAACAGGTCTACATCATGACTAAACTGGGCTCAAACCAAAACCAAAGAGTGAACAAACCCTTGGAGTCATTTGAAAACAAAGGCAACCAAGTGACACTAACTGTTGCATAAAATTACACTGTAATTGGTCCGTGTGCACATGTTTGGGTGGAAGACAAAATGAAGAGGCAGAATTCTGACAAACTTCTCTGAATAACTGAATGTGTCTGGTTGGCTGTCTAGGCCAGCAGTCTGGTGGATTGTGAATTCCCTTAGCTGTCTGAAATGCCTCAGTGGAATTATGCCACAATTTTCTAGTTTTTCTGACACTTTGAGAGGTCAACTTAAAACCTTAATTTTCTTTTCTCTCAAATAAATAAGTACACTTGCTATGGGTATGGTCAGTGTGGGAAGCATAGGAAGAATACTGAATACCTGAATTAAAATCAATCAGAGGACTGTTTTCTAAATACCTGAAATACTTGCATCTTGAGTCACATTATATTCCAGTGGAAAACGTGACAGCTTAAAACAGCTTTATGTCTGTTTCATCATTTGCATTTATGTATCACTAATTACTAGAGAAGGACAAGTGTTAGTTACTCAAAATTATCATTCTGAATTCATAATTTGGGTACTTGTATTTAATTATTTCCCAACACTAGATAAATCAGTTGCTTCCAAAGCTTCTACCATTACTTTCTATCTAAAGTAGATTTAAGTGTGGCCTTTTTATGTAGGCCTGTCACCATAACTACTACATCGATTCAATATATGTTAGTTGGAACTATATTTTTGGGGCTCAGTATTTATCTTGTGTACAATTTCTTGCCTTTGGGGCGACATTTTGCTTTTCTTCTGCACTGCAATAAGATCTCTGCAGTAGAAGTTTGTATAAATAACTTCTAACTCTCATTAAAGACACAAAGTAATACTGAAGTGTTATTCTGTTATTTATCTATTGCACCTAATACTCTTTTATAATAATAATTTAATATTGTACATTTTTTTATCGTGCATTGTCTATACTTTATCCAGCATTATATCATACTTCATGACAGGCCTACTCTTCTGGTGTCTCTGGCTGAGGACCCCCCAATTCCAGTTGTCATATGTCATAAAATGAATAAGAACTGATCTCTACTGGACATGTTTTAGGTCTGGTGAGCTTAGCATGCTGTCAGTGCACCATGTGTGTGAATACAGCTAGTGAGACCTGTTTGGATGACCTGTTTGAGTAATGTATGGGCAGCACTGTAAACGGCTCGGGGGAGAGAGAGGGAAAAAGACAGGGAGAGAGAGGGGTACAATCTGAACCTCGCTCGCTCTTTTCCACTGTTTGTATTTGGAAAGCTGCATCCTGCTCCCAGCCAGTTCTCTCCCTGTGTGGGAAGGAGGAAGAGGCGCTCTGGGCTATCCGCATTTCCATTATGTGCTAAACTGAGCTGATTTCTTGCCATGAACAAGACGCAGAGACACACACGCTTGGACGCACACATGCAAAGGCACATATACTACATGCATGCACGCACACATCACAACACCCACCGCTCTGGGCTCCTCGCTTTCACTGGGATAAGCCACAAAAAACAGGAAGTTGGGAATTCTAAACAAACAGAATAAAACAATTGAAACACAAAACATTTACTGAACCTTTGGCCTTTTGTGAGATTGTGTTTGTTTGTAGTGTGAGAATGAGCACTTTAAAGCAGATGGGTTGGACAAAGAGATAGTGAATCAACAAGCTGGGGCCTTAACATTTAACATTCAAAAATGGTTGGTGCAGAGGGCATATTTGGGGAACATTGGTACAGATTTTTAAATTATGATACATACATAAACACAGTAAGGAAACAAGCAATGTAAATGACTGTAAATGCATAACAGCAAACTATATTTCAATAATATATTTCAATGTGATTCCCAAAAACCATAGCATCAATTGCTCAAACATCTTTTTCTTTTTCTTTTTTTTTTTGTAAGTGCATGTCAACACTGTGGGTCTAACTTCTAAAAAATACTAGATATAAAAGGTTAAGGAGTTAAATGTGAACCACTGATGATGTGAAATAGCAACACTACAGTGTGAGATATTATGTGATGGAACATTGAGATTACAACCTCCCTGATACCACAGCCCCATATTCCCTACTTGTTGCCCGGGGACATAGACTTACATGCCACTTCCAGAGAAGCGTTGCGGCTCACGGCCTCGCCCAGATAGTTGCGAGCGATGCACACATAAGTGCCATCGTCAGGTTTGCTTCGTCGCCCGTGGACAATGCGGAGGAAGAAGAGGGAGCCACTGGGCAGCAGCATTCGATGTGAGCGTGAGTTCTCGCGATCTGTCTCCACGCGCTCCCCGTCTTTGTACCATTCCACTGTGGGCGTGGGGCGTCCCTCTGCCTTACAGTTTAGGGTGGCCGGTTCCCCTTTGGACACAATCAGGTCAGATGGGTGCTCCACGATGCGAGGGGGGGAGTCCTCTTGACGTACACGAGACCCTGCAGGGAGAGAACAGAGCAGAGAGCTATTAAGAGACTCAATGGGAGACATAAATAATGCATTTTAATTTTCTTCAGCAGCACAATGGTGATTTCCTGGGCCGTTTGCTATTAGAAAAGCAAACATGGCTGTGCATATAATTATACTCTCACTGACTGTTTTTAATAAAGCAAAGAGTTCATTTTCAATCTCGGACTTTTTGTCGATTCCGCTTAAATTCTGCTGACAGACCCGAGGCAAGAAAACTTTAGGCCGATATCTCTCACAAAAGAGAATCACCCAGATCTGCAGACGTAGTGCAAACAGCGAATGGCATTGTAATCTATAGTGGAAAGTCAATTCTGCCCTCACTTCTCATGGACATCTCTACACAAATGATACTAGAGTCCTCAAGCTTCTCTTATTTACTTTACACAGACAAGAGCTGAGCAGTCATTACATCTCATTAGCTTTTTCATTAACACATCCCATCAAACACTAGCATCATCAAACGTGTTGTCTTAGAGGCTGCTTACATTTGGTACTATTAAACAAGGGCAAACACCATAATACTCATTCCTCTACCCAGCTTCATAAGACACAGATTTTAACCTCACAAAACCTCAGTAAATGCTTTGCAAATGTCACCAATTCCGATAAGTCATAATATGTCTAACCTTGGTCCATATCTTTCTATTCATCTATCTATGAGGAAACCAGAGCCAAGTCTAATGCTGATGTTAATGCCACCTTTAAATGTCACAGCAGAGTGACCCAAATGCATCCGTTCACTGTTTGTTTGAAGATAGGACAACATCACAGCCGTCATCTATCGCACAGTGGGTGAGCACACAACAATATCTCTGTTAAAAGCTCTGTGGATTCTGGTTGCTGCTTGGAAAATAAACTTAGACTAAAACATCATGTTTGAAAATATGTATATATAAGCGGTGGTGGTAGTAGTAGTGCCAGAAGTAGCATGGTACGTATGGATTCACATAGAAATAGCTTGAGAACTTTTGAAATTAAGGGATATATTTTTAACAAGAAAATAATGATGTTTTCTGGTAATTTGCTGTCTTCATACAGGGTTAGAGGTAGCATGTTACCATTACCACCAACTTTCCAATTGGTGTCACAGTGGCTGAATGGATAGCACTGCCTCAGAGCCCCAGACTCAGACCTTTCAGTGTGGAGTTTGCATGTTTATCTTGTGTCTGGGTTGGCATCTTCCAGACACTCCAGTTTTTCCACATCAATCCAAAACATGCAAATTAGGTTAAATCTTCCAGCTAAGATCGTCGTGATCATGCCAAGCTGCAGATTTGGAAAAGGGTTCTGAGCTCCATACTGTGAATAGTATAGGGTTTGTGACTCTAGGGACTCATAAACTTTGTGGTCAAAAACAAAATACTTATTACTCTGAGCGGGAATTCTTGCGTGTTCAACCATTGTTCTTTATAAAATGAAGGCGCTCTTCAGTGATCTCATCTTAAGACCCATGTCTGCTGGGTACTGCATCGCAATGGTCTAGTTTTAAAAGACCTGGATGTATGCTCAAATAACCCGCTTTGACCTAATAAAAGTTTTAAAATGCCAATGTCCACCATGCTCTTATTGAGTGGAATAATTAATAGATGAAAATACCTGGGCTTTTTAGTTGTTGTTGACCAATTCAGACAGTCTTTAAATGTTAAGAGGTTTGTTGACAAAAAGCATTCCATTAACTGGCGCCAACACACTAAACACTGGTGATACATAATGTTTTTAACAGGCTTTTAAAACCTTGTACATATGTCTCAGGGGTGAACAGCATGCATGTGGGTCCCTAGAGACACACAAACAAATACACATTTTGTGCAATAGTCACTCCTTCTAATTGGATGTCCCATTATCTAGCTCTCCACTAATGTACAGTTTGGGATTTGCTCAGCCTGACAAGTGAATATAAATGAGATGATTTGGGTGGCACAGTGGTGGGTATACTCTGGTGTAGGAGCACTAGGCAGAGTTCAATGAGGTGCTGTCACTCTGTTATGGACCGTGATAGACTGAAGACCCTCTCCATAGAACTGCTTCCATTTGCCTCTGTGGAGACCGGAGCCGCCATGACCTTGAATATGAATGAGTGCAGATAGAAGACATGAATGGAGGGGTAATTGTTTTGTCTATGTGGCCCTTAAGGAGAGAGCTTTGCCGCAATCAAAGCCACTAGTCTTGTTGACTTCTACGAGGCCACCACACTCAAAAACATAATGACTAAAACTGCAATATAATATACAAGGAAACAACCAAGGAGCACATCCTTTAAGGCAGTGCAACTCAAATTGGTAATCTTTCTTGGAAAAAAAATAACAGTTTTACTGCAATGGTGAGGAATACCTATCAATGATTAGAACACCTTTAATAGAACTAAGGTGACTAGAGTTTAGGACAGATATCATTTAAAAGTACCAGTGCACTGTAGTAGTAGCCTGATTCATCAGCCGGATTCACTTCATGGAAACCGTCTGACCTCGCAGCATTAGAATTTGTTTGCTCCACGGTAGCCTTTTTTTTTTAACCAATTGCTGCTATTTGGTTGTGACGTATGTAATGTGCTGCTAACAGGGCCCACTGGTATATTAAGCTTTTCCCAAATCCTTTAGGAAGAAGCACAATAACACCTTTCCACTTGATAAAATTCACCAAACATTCTCTTTGTTCCGGTTTTAAATCCTTGAAATTGGGAATCATTACCAACACAGAATGTATGGCTTTTCACTGATTGCCTGGTGCCTGGACACTTCTGGGGTTCTGGTAACCCGTCTGGTGTGATTGTGATTCCTGACTTTGTTGCTGGAGAGAAATGAAATTGAGCAGAGGCACTAGGTGGCATCAGACTGACTATTGTACTAGTACTACAGGTACGGAAAATTAAATAATGCTAAAATACTTTCATTTTTTGTTCTGTATTTTTGTTTTTCATTCAAGATAATGATTAATACAAAAATGGGTACTGAAAAATTGTACTACTCTGGTAATGGTATTGGAAACCAGGTGTCCACCAAAAACAGAAAGATAGCCAGCCCTGCTAAGGTTGTTCATTTCCAGAAAAACAACTAGCCCCATGAAAGAGTGGTCACTTTTACAAACTAGTAACATTTACCATTTAACATCATGCTTGAACTGAGTGTGTCTGTGCTGCTGTCCAAGGTGCTGAATCCCCCCAAAAGCCTACAACACTAAGATTATCAGTATAGAAAAAGATATCTCCCAATATAATAACAGTAATCGAAACTGTAGTATTTGACAATAGTTAAAACATGTTTTGCAAGGCCAAAACATGTTTCTTAATCATCTTGATGACTAACAAGCTGAAAACACAGTGGACGTAATAGAGCTCTGGGCAACTCCAACCTGCCAAACCTAAATCAATAGTGAATCAATGTTAAAGACTTAATCAATACAAATGAGAGCTAAATTTAGTAAAAGTGCAAACCATATCTATATAAAAGTCAGGCAAAACAACAGAGGTACATATTACAGGCAATATTACCCAGAATCCATCAGTTCAGTATTTTTAGAGTTATGAGTAAAATGTACTTGACCCTGTATTTGGACCTAACTACTGCATAGCATTTTGGCGCATTTCTTTCTTTTCATTTATTTGGAAGCCATTATGTTTTGTATTTATTGTGCTATTGTCATTGCCAAATAGCTCAGAAATAAAATGTAATGTCAAGCAGTACTTTGGAGGTTGAGGGATTGTTATTAGAGGCCTGTGCATAAACAAGTCCATCTGAAATAGGAATAAAACACAAATAAAATTACTAGGAACCATTGGGAGGTTTTGACAAAGTAATTTGTGCGACAATGAACATTTGTCCCTCAGGATTGGAATACAACTGCAGCTAACTTATAACAGACATAAATAATTAGTTTACTGATTTTTTATTTTATTTTTTAGCAATCCTTCAGTGCACAAAAAGAAGAAAAAGAGATTCATTCTTATTTGCAACTACATTTTGTCTTAATTGAGGACATAAACAGTATTAAGCTAAGCAATACTCAGTAATTTAAAAAGTAAATGAGCAAGGATCTACAACACTAAAGCAACAAGAGGCTAAAGCTGGAAATCACAGGGTCCCTCACAGTTCAATATGATACATCATATTATCACAATAGTTGATATATTGCACATTATACTATGATATGTTGCTGTTTTATAAGAACAAACTACAATTTAGCAAGAATATTTTTTGTGTTAAACCACTACTTGTGCAAAGTTGATACCAAATATGTCGATTTTAATCATCAGATCTGTGGATATATCAAGTATATTGCATAAACAAGTTTTCTTCCACTAAATAAGCAACAAAATCATTGCAAAAATTGTTAAAAGACACCCAAAAATAAACGGCAGCCCACGATAACGATGCTGTATCACCAAATTTAGTATCACAATGTTTCTATACTTTTGCACACCTCTGCAACAGACAGTTTCACCTCCACTAAAGCACTAGCTCTATCTTGCTATGGTCTAATATACTGCTCATTTATAATTTAAGTATACCATCAAACTATATAGAAAACTTATATGACAGGCTGTTCTGAAATCATCACACAAGGGCTACTGATTCGCTGTCCATGGTGCTGAAGCTGACCCAAAGCTAAAAACTTTACATAATTTCCCCCCATTTTAGGAATTAGCTTGTCAAAGTAACAATGTCCTCACTGTCCTTCGGTGGTATTGGCACTGTTTTACTGCCACCTTGACAGCTCTAAATCCAAGTTATTGAAGTGTCCTTTGTCATTTTGTATTTTACGCTGAATGAATGATGCTAATGTCAATATTTCCTCATTAAAACATGGTCGGTTGTAATAAACAGCGTGTGCTAATTCTTTAGTCGACTGCCGATAAAACACTTGGAGAAGGGCAATGCAATGACGCAAGAAAGAGTGTAGACCACAATATACTTACTGCATCAAGTGGAGTGACTGAAAGTAATTATTATTTATATGCAGGAAATGTCACATATATTCACCTCTATTGATATTTTTAATGCTTCTAGGGGATTAATATTCAAGGCTAGCTGGTGATTGGCTCCAGTACCAAACACTAGTGCCTATCAGTAACTGGAAAGCGTGTATAGGACAAACACTCATCCTCCCTAACGGCCCATAGATTATCTATAGTGTTGCCAAAGGAATAATCAGTCATGCGCTGCCAATTAACATATCCTAGAGGCGCCGTCTCA
Source organism: Boleophthalmus pectinirostris (assembly GCF_026225935.1). Taxonomy (NCBI): domain Eukaryota; kingdom Metazoa; phylum Chordata; class Actinopteri; order Gobiiformes; family Gobiidae; genus Boleophthalmus; species Boleophthalmus pectinirostris. The sequence goes on along the minus strand of NW_026571018.1, from coordinate 21,328,090 downwards.
CAGATGTTTCGCTCAATTGGAAAACACCAAATCAGGCTCAAAATGTTTACCAAAATCCCTTCTTAATTAGCAAAACTGCCAAATCTGCAGGATCTTCCTCTAATAACAGCACTGAGATTAGGCTGTATTGTTCAAATGTATCTGACAAAGCTTTGGATTTTGGGTTGCAAGACAATAACAGTGTTAAGTTGTGTTATGAGTGGGTAGTCCATTTGAAAACATAATACAAAGAATGCAAATGAAAATAAACATTGGTTAATCTAAAGTTGGTCTCAAAAATCTAAATTTGGTCTCAGAAAAGCCGGGAACTGCAGACAGCGGCCATAGGCACCACCTAGATCCATGTAACACACTGACACACATTCTAATTGTGCCACTTCTGAGCTGAGGGGGTACACAGCATTTCACAGGGAGAACATTGGGTAGTATGGAAGATCCTAGCAGTAGTCTATTTAAACACTTAGAAAGACTGTATAGGCCATACTTGAAGAAACAGATCCCAATAATCAAATGCATACTGTCCATTTCTTGGCAAATACATTCAAATTGAAGAAAAAGGCAATTTTTAACTGCATGTCTCAACACAGCAATGGTATGACTCTGCATTATACAAAAACACACATTAGTATGTAAAATCAAGATATAAGGTTTAGTTTGATAAATATTTAATAATGCACTTTGAAACAATACAAGAGCATGGTTTATATAACTGCCCTGATGTGGTGCAAACAAAAGCAATAGTAAAGCTGTCAGGCACTGTATTTAAGTAATAAATGCGTTCAATTATGGCAGTCCTCATGAATAAATAAACTTTCATTAGCCACACAGCCTCGCCTGGAATCACGTCTTAAATGGGACTTAATTAACATTGCTTTTGTGCTTTTAAATTGTCTCTGTAGAAGAATGCACAAGCAAGATTTTCAATACACTAAATTCACTGTTGCGTGTGGAGTGCGTTATCTCCGAACACTTGACCATGGGCGCGTTGGTTTGCTCATAACTATAGGTTTTTCTTCGGAACAAAAAAAAAATATATTGAACTGAAATTAATTGTTTGCAAGAAAGGTTGAGAACTTACCTTGTGTTTGGGTGTACAGAAGTCCATAGAGAAAGATACAGTGTAGAGGACCCATTCTGGCATATTGGCCCCGTATCAGCTTATCGGTGCATGGATTCCACTCCAACGAAAACAATCAATTAAGAAATCAATCCCGCTTTCACTCGCCTGACTTTGGACCGTTCAAACTTAGTGAGCCAAAACAAGCAAAAGACTTAAAATCTAACGCTAAACGACATCTTCCATGTGCCCATTCTTCATCTCCGACTCTTCTATCTCCAGGAGCGCACGGCTGAGGGTCTGCTCTGTCTCCTACTCTCTCGCGCGTTGGAAATTTCTGCAGTCACCAATTGTAAAAACATTCACCGTCTGACGCCCAAAGACATCCCCAATTTACAGCCGCTCACGCGCTTTACGACGTCCTCCACTCACTTTGGAGAAAACAACAAACCGCGGGAAAATGTGTCCATTCTGGCGCGGGACAAGTTGGGGAAAAAGAGATGAAAGAGATGGGAGCGAGCCAGAAGTGAGTAGTAGTGGCTGCACCGTGAAAAGGCACCAGCAGCAGCAGCAGTCCGCCAGTGAGCCAGCCCCTCCTCTCTCCTCTCTGCTCCACACACGCCGCCGCCGCCGCCGCTCCCGCAGCTGCCCGGGGAGAGGCGAGTCCTATCAGGATGTGTCTGCTGCGAACTGCGGGTCCCCGAGTCTGACCCGGAGCAATGGGCAGTTAACGAAAGTACAAGCCAACGACCGGAAATTGGAAGTAGTTTTGGAGATAGCGTCGTCTGGGGCAAGATTCTAGCCTGTTTTACGAAACTATAAGGAATTCCTCAAATTTTCTCAAGTTTAAATATTCATAATACTGTGCATATTATGGAACTACTTCGTGTTCAGTAAGCAATACTCATTATATTATTGTGGGAATAGGTGCAGTAATTACCTGTCAGTTTCTATATGCAAGATAAACCACGTTGTCTCCTAAGAACATATAAACAACATCAAAATTATAATAAATAAAATAAATAAAATAAAAATGAAAAACAAGCTACCTTCGTTATAAATGATCTGAGTGTATTTGAGTGTATTTCTTGCATTGACCAATAGCCTATGCATACCCAGCTCTCATACTGAAGCTCTCATTGGCTGCTCAACATCATTTATCAACATTGAACAAGATCGTATTGGAGGTTGGGACTACAGATAATAAATAAAAACATGACATGTTTTGACATTGTTTATCTTTCACTGAGCCAGAAATCACTTGTATCTTCCCAAAAATCTAATCAAAAAGCAATTCTCGACAACCAGATATTTTCTTTCTTGACATATTACTGACCTTTGAAGAAGAAAATTTGAATAATACAACTGACTGTTCGAGTTACCCTAACCTTGCACTTACAAGGTGCCTTCCCAATTTTGATGTGTCCTTGATCAACTCAAGCAAAAACAAACACAGAATCAACCCAAGGAAAGAAATATTGAATTGAATATACAATAATGCCCCGTTACTCATATGTACTTTTTAACTGGCTATTACACTGCACTTATGCCTATATTACTGTATAGATTTTCAGATCTATGTTATTATGTTTTTTTATTCACATATTTAACACAAAAACACAGCTTATTTGTATTAGGCTTAATTGACATATGATATGTTAAACTATTTAAAATATCAATACAATATTTTAAACTATTTATTTTAAACTATTTATTCCCATTATTATTTATGTTGCTGTGAACCTGGGCCTGAGTACAGTGTTTTGTTTTGTGTATTTTTCATATTGAAATGACAAAAAAAAATAAAAAAAATAAAAATTCTGATTCTGATTCTTAATTTTTTTTCTCAAGCAGAAAACACTCTGTTCCACCTTGTGATGTCATGTGGTAATACAGGAAGTGCTCCACAGTGTTTGGAAACTCTACATATGCTCACTAGAATCATTTGGATAATTTCAGCCCTAATTGCCAATTTCAACTGAACAAAAGGTAAAAGCTTTTGACATCACAAGGTTGAACTGAGCATTTTAAGCTTTGAAGATGTAAACAGACTCATTCAGGGTTACTTGAAAATGTGTGAATGAAACAAAACACAACTCCAGGTATGTTTTTAATGAGCATTAGAACAACATTGTAACATGACTTAAAGCTCACAAGAACCCATTTTGTGTAATACAGGACCTTTAAGATGCTGTGGTGCGTTCAAGGCTGTGGGAGAAAAAGCTATTACAGTGGTGTGCAGCTGTGCGGACATGGCCCAGCGCTTGGGGTGCGTTTCCTAGCCTGCCTGCGTCAATAGCGCGTCAATATGGTCAATAGCATTATAAATGCCGTGTCTGGGCGTGAGATGAGAGTGAGATGGACTGTATCAGGTGCTATTGATCAGCAGAGTGAAATTAAACCATTTTGGGCCCGGTGTTCACTGCAGTAGATCGAATCATAATTGTAGGCGATGGCTAAATTGAGTCTGTATGAAGAGGTGTAAAGTGAACGCAATCATTCAAATTGAAAAGATCCATCCATCAGGGGGTGACTTCTGAGCAGATGTGTTTTTTGTGCTACGATTGTTCTTTGGCAGGTGACAGGTTCCTGATGATGGTAAAGTCCAACTGGAGTTTTTTTTTTTTTTTTTTAAGAGAAATCAGTATAGTGCAGGTATAAAGCATTAAAATGGACTCTTATGAGCTTTGAGTCATGTTACAATGTTGTTAGCTCTTCAGAAACATACCTGGAGTTGTGTTTTGTTTCATTCATACATGTTTGAGTAACCCTTTATTGTCAGTTTGTGATGTCACGAAGCACTGGTTTACCTTTACCTTTAGTTCAGAGACTGCAATTCCAGAGCTGAAATCATCCAAAAGATTTCAGTGAAAGTCTATGGAGTTTAAAAACGCAGTGCAGCACTTCCTCTGTTACCAGATTGCAAGGTGGAGCAGAGCATTTTCAGTTTCAGAGAAGAACTCAGCCTAAATATGCAGGGTTTTTGTGTTAAACAAGTGTGAATGAAAACAAAACAACTTCAGGTATGTCTTTGATGAGAGAAAAAACATTATAACACAGATTAGAAAATAACAATACGGGCCCTTTACTGTATGCACTGCACAGATAATTGCACAGAGGGACAAATATGAACAGATCACATATAACGCTATAACTTGAAGGTGCCTGAAGTTGCACTGTATAACTTTTCTGATAGAGAGTCTGCTATCTGCTTGTCTCGGTCTCCATATAGATCTTATAGCTTTGCCTGGAATGTGTCACTGTATGGCATTGAACTCATCTATTTTGAGACAAGCAGGTGGAAGTGGAACCTCCACACAAAGTTACAGGGGGAAGATCTGTGAAGAGCCAACTCCATTCAAAGTAAGAATGCATGTTTTTGTATATATGTATTTTGAGGAGTAACATACCCTTGATAAAATTCATTCTAGATAAATGAAATGCATAACTGCCCAAAAGCAATAACATCTCCATGGAGACAAGCCGCAAGCAGACCTTCCACCCTCACACAGTGTACCTTTAATATGCAGACCTATCCATCTGACCCACTCCTCATTGTTCCTTATATGAATTACTTTTGATTAATACTGATTAGCGTAGACATTTGAAAGTGCTCTAATGCCTTTCAATTCATTTCCAGCTCTAACTTAAAAAAAAAAAAAAAAAAAAAAAAAAAAAGGTTATACTTATAGAACAGGTAAAACTGGGTCTTAAAGAGGCACTATGTAACTTTTTGGTTGGGGGTCTGTCATTCAGATGTCATTCTTCTGCCTGGAATATGCCACTGAATGACATTAAACATTTCTACCTTACATTTATTCAGTTACAATTCAATTTATAGCTCAAAAATACCTAAAAAGACAGCATTTGCACTGTAAGCTGAGTTGCCTCTCCACAGATCTGACCTGCAACTTGGTCTGATTTGCAGATAGAAACGTTCAGTACCATACTGTGAAATTTTCCAGCCAAGTACACTAATTGTCAGAGCCAGGTATCAAAGTCACAACACTAAATCTGAACAGCAGTAAGCCTATAGATTAGAATGTGGGCGGTCGATTTTGCAGCACATTACACTGCAGTTTTGCCTCGTACAGCTTAACAACCACCTTGAAGACTTAATGTTTGCTTCATCTTCCACTCACTAACAGGTGTAATTATAAAAGTAATATGTGGTTTTACTGCTATAATGTGTTCACAATGCTTTTACAGACCTTGTAAGTTTAATAAACACTTATTAGTTATCACAAGGGTTCGATTTGGCCTTTAACAAAAGCACATCTTGTCTCTAGGACACCAAATCTCTCAAGGTGCACTTAATCTGTGAACAAAACATAAAAACATAGCGTTAATAATTGGAAAAATCTGAAGAGGATGTTTTCTTACCATTTAATTTTTATGTCTAATCAAAATGTGACCATGACCTTGTCCTTTTCTCTCCATCTGTTGCTTAGGGAAAAAAACATCCTTGTATTGCATTCAGCATTAATTGTACACTGCCTTGAAAATCAACACTGAAGATAGAACATTTTTGTCATGATTGTGAATCTGAAAGCCTGTTATATAATGTGACACTTCTATATTACCACAATAATATAGCCAAGAATAAAACTGCATCCACTTATAGTCAGACAAGGAGATAATGATAATACACTTTTTGTCTAAATAAATGTTTTTGTTTTTTCTAGTGAGATATGTCAACTCAACTTTGAACTTTGCTAAATGACTTGATGGAGGTCTGCACTCTTATAGCTGTAAAATGAATCTGTTTGTGAGGAGTTGTCCTATCTTCTCTCACAGCAAAGGGGAAAATAAATGTTTTTGAGGCCTCAAATACTTCACCAAATTAAATTTCCCAACCTGCACCACAAAATATCTTGAACATTTGAAATGTCCATAACTGACTATATTCATGGCAGGCTTTGATATGAAAAAGAAGAGCTGGCGTGTGGTATAAATAAATCAGTAAATGCATTTGATGCCTGGAATCAGGTCAGAAAAGAGGGAAATTCATATGGCAAGGTGATTGGCTGTTTACCTTTGAAGTTGAATAAGATAAGAGATGCGTGGAGAGGCTGGTGCACACCAAGACAGGCATGTATCCAGGCAACATGGGATCCCGCCGCTCTCCGCCACAACACCCAAATCAAAAGGCCCACTGGCTCTCATCAATCTCACCCTCTCTTCCCACAGCCATCACAGGGACCAGACAGAGTCAAGGTCACAAGTTTGGTGCGCACCATTACCTACTCATAAGCGTGTTTGTCCAAGCCAGGAGCGCCGGAGGTAACAGATGGTGAGTGTGACACCAGGCAGCGGCACAGAAAGGGGACGTGGAGGAGACATGTGTCCGGACTGCAGCCCAAATCTGTCTGCAGGCAAGAAGTGAGGTGGAGGGACTGCACTGTCTGCCTCAAGTACAGTGGAGCTCAAATATAATAAGGTTCAGTTCAAAGTAATGTTCTTACGATACTAACATTCACTCTATGATTATTACTGCTACATTACTCCAAATCATAGACTGTATAAAGAAGTGGACTAAGCGAGTGTGACTCCACTTTAATGAGGCTCGCGATACTAAAGGTTAGGCTCTACATTATGAATAGGATTTTTTTAAACTAACAAAATAGCAAAAAAAAAAGAAACACCAGGATCACGTAGAGCAGGTTACTACAAACATTTTAAGACCAAAATGATGAGACTCATTGAAGCAATTACAGAGAGAGGGGCGACAATATTCCAAACTTCCAATTTGGAACGCGCCAGCTAGTGTGTTATTTATGCCCATTAATATATACAGTCTCTCAAGTTGAGCTCATTCACATCATAATCAGTCATAATGCCCTGTTAATTATCTTTTTATTCTCTGTTTACAGTGTAATCTGACACTTTTATTATTGACAAATCAATGATCTTGTGTCAGGCCAGTGTGAGGAGAGGAAGAGTCAAAAGCGTCTCTCCTCTGTGTCCTGCAGCCCGGGCATCACAGCAGCATCACAGCCGTATACCTTCAAAGTATTTCCTCTAGAAGGTCTCTGAGTATTTCCTCTAGAAGTTCTTCCTCTAGAAGTTCTTCTGCTACATTTTAAAATTAGCTTTCAGAATTTTTCAAAATGTTGTGATTTATATTGCAGTTATACAAAAAATGACAAACATAGATGAAATTAAATTGATGTGAAATGTTTGACTTTAATCCTGGTATTCCCATCTGGTGAGACATGTTGCATCTGGTGTATCATGATCAAAGGAAAACAAAGACAGGAGCTCATATAAATGACAGCTGAGTACACATAGCACTGGATTTGGATTCATTTAGAGAGACCCTTACTTCAGTTTCAAATAAATGATTCCATGTTTTTTTACATACATATTTTTTGTGATTTTTATGACAGATTTTGTTGTCTTCACTGTCCAAAGAACCTAGACCCTATGGCCTTACATTCAGGCCAAACTGTCAGTCCACTTGGTCACACAATTGTCTGTCATTCAAGTTTAAAATGGTGAAAGTGTCATCTGGAAGCTACAGGGGTCTGAATCAATACCTGAATGCTCCGGCAATCTGCTCTAACAACCATGTGGTCAATTGTAAAGCCAGGGGTGCCATTTAATGATATTGCCTTGGCTGGACCTTCCTTCTTGTATCAAAGGGAGTTAGCCTATATACTGCAGAGGTTTGTATACAGGGAATTCACTATTGTAATGTTTGTTTGTGGTGCTTTAAATCTGATTGCAGTCTTTAGTCAGTCTTAGATCTTTAAAGATTGGAATGATTTTTCAAATGGGCGCTTTAGATGTGTTTTTGAATTCTAATCGTAACATGCTTCAACTGGCATTTCCGAAGTAAGCAAAAGGCTCTTAAAATCAAAGCTACAGCATGCATATCTCTAGAGACGTGTGGTTCTTTCTTTCAGATGAGTGCTATTGTCAGAGCTTTGCAATCACTTTTATTCTGTGTGTGGTGGACGCCATTGCTTCCTGTGTATATACCTTCATGCTCCACCAAACACCATTGAACTCCTGACACACCTAGGTAAAGTGGATGCAGAAGCAGCTCATGCTATAGTGTCCATTTAAGTGCTTTCAAGGTAAAAAGGGGCCTATTCAGAACATAGGAGAGGTACTTTGGGCGACACTGCTGAGATGTGATTGTTTATGTGTGGAAGCTGGAAGCAAAGACTGCAGTGTAATCAGGCACAAGGACATTCACACCATTTGTTTTGCACACAGGAAAAATAGAAAAATAAGCGGGAAGATGCAGAGAGAGAAAAACCATGGAAGTGCTGCTCTTAACAGTTGCAAAATGGCTGATAATAGACTTCTCCCATCCGTGTACACATCGCATTTCCATAGAAATGGCCTCTTTTGGGGTCTCACGCGGGTAGTCATGCAGCACTCACCTCTTAATCCTGTTACATGTTTTTATAACTGCACACATTTCCTAGAATAGAAAAAAAAAAATACAATAGTGAAAGGTGCAGACTTTTGATTTGAAACATAGCATGCCTATATTAGAAGCTAGTGGAGCTGATATGTTCCCAAAAGTAAAGAGGAAATTGCTACAACTTATACTTGAAACAGTACTATATATTAATACTATACTTTACAGCCTTTGTGCCCTTAGTTGCTAGGGTTGATTACATTTTCTAAAGTGTCAGATTATATCAACATCACTAAACATATATTCACAGATCAATAATAAGTTATAAAAACAAGTCAGTTATTCGATTTCTATTTGTATAGTACTTCTAAAACAAGATAAATATATTACCTAGGCTTGTTACAATAACATTTTGAAGCACAATATTCTACAGTAATATCACCATAAAGGATACTATTGAGACTGCTTTATGCCACTGACACAAAGCAGAATAATAAGTAGAAAAGTAGAAGTAGTAGGTCAGTAAATCCATTTTAAAATAGACAGTATCATTAAAACACATGAGCTGCAACAAAAAGCCATAAAAGTTACATATTTAAATCCTCTACAGCTCACATCTTATTGTATCTGGAACAGAAACTATTGCAAAGAAAAAGTACACATGATAAATCTTGAGCTCAGAAATATATTGTTCCAGCTTGAATGAAGTGAACAATAAGTCAGCATAGTATTTATTGTGACAGGCCTAGTATTAGCACATCGTCTGTCTACTGATGTTGTTTAGTCATCCCATAAACAGGTAAATAATGGACCAGGGGGCAGAGCCAAAGTCAGTGAGGTTATGGAGATTGAGAAGCATGAAGCATGACGGTCATCCTAACCTCAGTCATGGTAGAGCAGTCCAGTATCATCATTGTTATGGCTTTAAAACACATTTGGGAAGAACATATCTCAGCCTCAGCCGTCACTCACAACACTCAATAGTCAATAGTCCAGGGACTACTCACCAATAGGAGTTCAGGGCAGTATTATTATTTTTTCTGTCAAAGTTGCGTAACGATATCTGATTCATCAGCCAGTTTCACTTTGTAGAAATTGTTGCAGTGTTAGAATTTGTTTACTCGACGGTAGGTGGGTACTTTTTATCATTTAACCAATCACTGTTATTTGGTCGTCACGTATGTAATGTGCCACTAACGGGACTAACTGGTATATTAAGCTTTTCCCAAATCCCCTAGGAAGAAGAGCAATAATGTCTTTCCCCTTGATGAAATTCACCAAACATTCTCTTTATTCCGGCTTTAAATCCTCGACCTCAGGAATTGTTGACAACACTGAATATATGACTCTTCGCTGATTGGCTGGTGCCCGAACTTGCACTTCCAGGGTTTTTGCAAACCGTCTATTGTATTTTGACTCCTGACCTAGCTGCTGAAGAGAAATGAAACTGAGTGGAGGCACTAGGTGTACAAATCTGTAGTCATTCTATAAATCTCCACCAAGGCTAATAACAAAAATGGGTTTTCCTCTTATTGGTCAATCTTGCTTTTTATTTATTTTTTTCTCAGATATCATTTGTAGTTAAAAATGTATGTAAATTGCTTTCAATATTGATTACCTGATCATTGTCTGGAACAATTCAGACTTTTAAAGCAACCAGTCAACAAAAAATTGTGAAATTTCCTTTGAACTCTGCTCCAAACCACATGCTTTTACAAACAGAGGACTGATTGTAGACCTCTTGATTATAAAGGCCCCAACATATAATTGATGATTAGAAATGACTGATTAATTGCAGCTTTAAACAGTCCCAGACCATAATGTATGAAATTAATTATATAGAATCTTAAATTCAATCCCAAAATAAATCTTTTAAAAAACCCCAAAAACTAAGTTCTAATTGTTTTCCTGGCACTTGAAAAATGCTTTACTAATGTGACCCATATGCTGAACAGTTTTGCCAGCGTGCAAACCAGCCATAGATCACAGAAACTCATTTTAAAGCTGTATGCGTCCTCATGTCATTACTCCATCAGTCTAATACGTCTCCCCCGCAAATGTTCCAAACTTAATACGCACACCACAGGAGTCTATCAAGTCTTTCCTCTCCCTTTTCTACAGAAGATAATCAGATTATGGAGCTGGGACCTGGGAGCTGGTGCGTACATTTGCATATCAGAAAAGAAAGGATACATTTAAGTGCACTGGCATTACTTAACTTTCTGTACAATGTGTGGTCTGCTTTCGATAAGGTCATAACATACCTGGTGGTTTACCCTTCCATTCATTTTGTATAGGAGACATTTTTACTCTGGTACTGTATTAAAATGCTTGCAGACATCTTATAAAAATATGACAATGTTAAAATTCAAACATACTAATAATAAAGTTATGTTATTAAAATCAACCAATCTAACCATTATCATTTTCAGCTATGATATATAAACAAATTGTAATTATTTTTCGGTATTTGGTATTATTCCTTACTGCAAGGGTCTTTGTGGCGATATGGTTTTATGCTTCTTTACGTTCCTATATTATGCAAACTTAAGTCATGTTTTGTTATTACCTCCTCAAAAACATAACTGGAAGTGTGGTTTGATTCATTCACACATGTCTGAAGAACACTTCATTATTAGTCTGTCTACATCTCCAAAGCTCAAAATGCTCCATTCCACCTTGTGATGTCATGTTTTGAAGGTAACAGCTTCCTTTTACCTTTTGTTCAGTAGAGATTGGGAATTCCAGGTCTGAAATTATCCTAATGATCCTAGTGAAGGTGTGTGGAGTTTAAAAACACAGTGGAGCACTTCCTGTATTACCACACAACATCAATAGGTGGTGTTAAATGTGTGAATGAAACAAAACATACTTCCAGGTTTGTTTGTGATGGGGAAACAGCATTATAACATTGATCAGACGATAGCATAATATGGGCCCTTTAATGCTTTGGCCTCATGTTTTGTAAAATATTAGTGGAGCTTGACCTGTACAGCTTCTGATAATTAACTAGTGTTTTAGTTTCATTAAATAATAAAAATAGAAAGACCACAAAAATACAGTTTATGCAAATGTATTGTGTTGGTATAAAAGAAGCATGCTTAGAGGAATAGCTGTATGCCTCTTCTTGCTCTGACCTCAGTTCTGTGGAGTTGTCGTGCGGAGTAGTGACCGTTAGCGTCGTATCCGCTCGACCCGGAGCCTTCTTGACGGGGTGAAGAGTTTGATGATCCAGAAAGACCTTAGCCTCCTGCTGCTCTTTCACATTTAGACGCTCTGTCAGGAAGTCCAGACTGCCTCCCACAACAGCCACTTTGGATCTCACAAATCCACTGACAAACAAACACACAGAAAGAGTTTATGCTATTCCAACAACAAGCATGTATTTCTGGTATGCAAGCATAAAAAGTGACATTAGATTAGTTTATGAATATGTCCTTTGTTGACCTTGTTGGTGAAGATGGTGATGGGACAGATTTATGAAGCTGGTGGAAAATATGTGAGACATTTTCACAGATATTTTGCTATAGCATTAACATAAATGACATTTACCTACATTGTGGCACTTCCGGCTGTTGTGAAAAAGGTCTATAGCAAAATAAATACATGAGGATCATGTAGAACATATGAACATTTAAAGACCAAAATGATGAAACTCACTGCAGTACTTAGGGGTGACGTTTTCCAATGTAAATTCAAGACTTGTTGGAGCCGGAAGCGCCCCCATGTTCACTTTCTATTTGGAACACAGTAGCTACTGTAGCAGGTTAGCTATGTGCATTTATATACAGTTTATGGTTTTGATTAGTATGTATCTAATAGTGAAAAAAAGTAAAGCAAAAAATGCACTTAAGACTTTTAACCAAATAATTTAGAAAATTTGAATTTGATTAATTATGTAGAGCACTTTTTGCCAAGCACCTTCAGACTCATACTGTAAGACATTAATTTGGTTTCAAAACTGTATTGAATTTCAGACAGTAATTATCCAGCAGAAAGAGAAAGCAGATATTTGTGTCAAAGTAAGATATACTAGCTCTATGATTAATGTTCCTGGAGAAAGTCTAGTCGGAGGTGCTTCACGGGCCTATAAGAAAATAATATTTTTCTGCACTTGACGTTTTGGGTCGACAAAGTTTCTTCTCATAGAGTCTGGTGCAGCACACTCGCTAAATCTTGTCAGAGGTGCACTTGAAGGACTGCACTGCATCCATCACTGTCCCAGGTGAGGACAGCAGCAGAGCCAGGATGGAGCTGGGCTAGTGGGAGATACACAGCTCTAAAAATTCAGTAGTTCTGATACTCCAGCAGTCTCTAATGAGCACTATACAGTAAGGTAGTAAGGTTTCCAAGCTAGTCATTTTCACATTGTTTTGATGTGATATCATTTTCAGTCTGATGATACTGGTCAGGGCTGGCATATTCTCAGAGAGCAACAAGCAGCCAAGTGTTTAAATAAAAAGGACAATACAATCGATCTGAGCCCCACAAAAAAGATAAAACAAAGGAATTAGATCAATGTTCTGTGTCACTGATGAAGGAGTGCTAATGACACGTGCACATTTTTATGACTATATTTAATCTCAGTAACAGCTTGTGAAAAGCTTGTATTTCAGTCATTCCCATGGACTGTATGTAGTGTATATAGTGGTATACTGTATATGCAGTGTTGTGCATGAACGAGTTCAAAAGAACGCGTTCATTGAACACGTTCATTTTTCAGTGAACTTTGAACTGAACGCAACACTTTTGTAAATCAAGAACTTGAACGTGAATTTGTTCAGATTATGTGTGATGAACGACGTACGTCACTGTTGGGGTTCAGTTAAACGTCGGAATTTGTTTTCACCTGACGAGTGACGATCTGCTCGCACTTCACCTCGTGAAACCACAGCCGCGTGTCAACGCGAAGGCAACTCCACCGGCAGCTTTAGCGGAACATACGGGCTCTTGTGTCTCTCAATGGGAAAGTCAATTAAACTTGACTGGGCGCGTTTAGCTGCTTGTATTTACCTTCTGTACAGGTTGACCACGGCAAACGCAAGGATTTCAAAAGTTAATTTCAAAGCACTAATGAACAGTGTATGTGGATCTGGGCTCTTTCACATGATACACAACTGCCCAGGGAGCACAATGTGCTGATGGTAAATGCACAAATACAACAATAGATTCATGCTCTCTGTGGATTTTGACGGGGATACGCGCCTACGCTCGTGTAGAGCGTCAAAAAATAGGATGGATCCTATTTTCTGAAATCTACACGCACAGGACGTGCTGCTCCGCGCGCGTATTATTTTACTTGGTACAAATGTCAGTAACGCGCGTCACAATGCTTTTTTAACCTGGATTGAAATGGTGGGTTTTTCGTTTTTCTTCATACAAATTTGCTAAAATCACCGCGATATCAGCAGCGGTGAAACGCCGGAGGTGCGCCCGCGTAGACCGTGATCCTGAGCGAAAGGACCGACGCAGAAGTCCGCGCTCCACCGAGATAAACGCAGCTGACGCCCGACCGCACTCGGGGTTCACTCAGGGGCGGTCCTAGATTCCAAGTTCTAGTCCTAGTTTGGTCCTGGTTTAGTCTTGGTTTAGTATTGGTTCAGTCCTGGTTTAGACCTGGTTCAATTCTGGTTCAGTCCTGGTTTAGTCTTGGTTTATTCCTGGTTTAGACCTGGTTCAGTCCTGGTTCAGTTCTGGTTTAGTCCTGGTTCAGTTCTGGTTTAGATCTGGTTCAGTCCTGATTTAGACCTGGTTTATTCCTGGTTTAGACCTGGTTCAGTCCTGGTTCAGTTCTGGTTTAGTCCTGGTTCAGTTCTGGTTTAGATCTGGTTCATTCCTGATTTAGACCTGGTTTAGTCCTGGTTTAGACCTGGTTCAGTTCTGGTTTAGTCCTGGTTCAGTTCTGGTTTAGACCTGATTTAGTCCTGGTTTAGACCTGGTTCAGTTCTGGTTTAGTCCTGGTTTAGACCTGGTTTAGACCTGGTTTAGTCCTGGTTCAGTCCTGGTTCAGTCCTGGTTTAGACCTGGTTCAATTCTGGTTCAGTCCTGGTTTAGTCTTGGTTTATTCCTGGTTTAGACCTGGTTCAGTCCTGGTCCAGTTCTGGTTTAGTCCTGGTTCAGTTCTGGTTTAGACCTGGTTCAATCCTGATTTAGACCTGGTTTAGTCCTGGTTTAGACCTGGTTTGGACCTGGTTCAGTTCTGGTTCAGTCCTGGTTTAGACCTGGTTCAATTCTGGTTTAGTCCTGGTTTAGTCCTGGTTTAGTCCTGGTTTAGACCTGGTTTAGACCTGGTTTAGACCTGGTTTAGTCCATATACGGCGCAAAAGTTCAGCATCTTAACCGTTCTTTTGGTGAGAGTAAATTAAAAGTGCTGCAATAGTCGTGTAATGTTTTACATTTTAAATACAGTAATATTGTAATGTAACAAATGACTTAGAAATGACAGTAACAAGTCATAAATAACACATTACAGTTTTAAAGTCACTTGTCCAACAGTGGATCTTGTAAAGTTGTTGTAAACTAGAAGTCAGTTTGAAAAATAAAAGCAGCCTTTCATTTACAGATCTCATCTAAATATAAAATGAACTGAACTTTGAACTAGTTCAAAATTAAAATTGTGAACTATGAACGTGAACTATTCACTTTGAACAAGTGTGAACTGAACTTTGAACTAGTTCATGAAAAGTGTGAACTTGCACAACACTGTGTATATGGTATATGACCATTAGCGAATTGTGAAACAGACCTGAAAAAGGCAAAAAGAATCTTTTAATTCCATAGTATGGAACATTCTTGGGAAAGCAATAACATCTCCATGGAGACACAGGCAAGTGAAGAAGGACTGTGATCCAGGCTGAGAGCATGCTCATGGACAAAGAGGAGCAGGACAAAGAGTACAACACTGAGAAGGTGTGCATTCTTGACAAAGAATAGTATGTGATAGTAATAGTATGTAATATTAGTAGTAGTAGTAGTAGTAGTAGTAGTAGTAGTAGTAGTAGTGTTGTATCTGTGAGTGTGTCATTGTTTACTGCCATATCTTGTACATGTTGTCTATTTAAATATTATGAAATGGAATATACACTGATGCCCCTCCCAGAAAAAAGAAAACACAAGGAGGACTGTTAATACACAACCATCCCCACCACAAAAAAATAAATAAGCTGAGCCAAAGTCACTAAAAACAAGTAAACTCTAAGAGCATTGGTCTAATACACTATTTACACTGCACTGAGTTAAATAAGTCCTACCCCTAAAGGAGGAGCTCTAACCTGAAATGTCTCTGCCCTTGTTTACCTGCTGTACTCTCCTATGAATAATCCTACACGTACTGTGATCTGTCTGTCTGACTCTCCTTCACTGTTGTTAGGTGTGAGGATACTGCTGTAAACAGAAGGCAAATTATACCATAACCTACCATTTCTGTTCAGAGACACTTTTTTTTTTTTTTTTTTCCACAACCACACAGTAAGTACAAGCACTTGAGAAGAGTAGAGATTTGTACTGCAATTGAAAAGACTATTATTACTATTTAAACATTACAAAACTCTGGAAATTCAGATTTTAAGAAGACTCGGTCAGTGGGTCACTTATGACAATTGCAGATAAGATAATTAAGGGCTTAAGTGATTAGCAAAACTTCACAGACTTTAAAATTGCACAATGATATTCCCAAATTACATTCAAATGAGTACTGTTTTAAGGTCAGAGGTGCATTACAATTTACATAATCATCCAATGATTTGATAAGGCAAGCACAAGGAGCAGCTATGGCTAATTAAACATGGACTTAGTGAAAAAGTGCAATTGTATAATCTGGTAAATGATTTTTTTTAACTCTATTTATTTTTTAGCTATTTAACAGTTGAATATGTGCGTGGGCAGTGTTGGAAAGTAACTGAATACACGTGTCAGAATACATTTAGTTGATATGTACTTAATCACACAATGTAGGCTTCAAAGTGCACATGCACAGTAAGAAAAATATAAAACACTGCTGTTTTTAATCCTGTGTTGTGTCTTTGCAGTGCTTATAACTGAACTGTCATCTTATGATATATCTTGATAATGTAACTACATACATTTTGAAAGTGTTCTTCTCATCATGCTTGCTGTTGTTTCTTGAGAATTCATAGTTATCTTACTTCATACTTTATACTTTACATGCTTAACCTACTTAACCTACTTTAGTAGGTTAAGTAGGTTTAGTAGGTTTTACTTTACATACTTTAAGAATGTAGTATGCATTTTAGTTGATTTCTTTTTGTTGGTCTTCATCAGTTTCTCCATGATACCCAAAAATGTTTTTTCTCTGCCATGAACCAACACAAGGTTGATACTGTACACAAGATTCTGAGTGTTGGACTTCATACAGGGCCAGTCCCATGTGACCCTGGCTGTATCTGCAGAGCTAGAATCTAGGGTGGCCACCCATCCCTCTTTTGGTTGTCCAGCACAGTCAAGTGTGCCACTGTCCCACACTTATTTAGAGAATGTCACACCTTTTACATGTGAGATTTGCATAGACAACAGATTAACATATGTTGTGGTAAAAGTCACAAGTTTTATCATGTTTTGTCATAATATGATGTGATGCAGTGTGATTCTAAACTCTGTGTTTATATCTATAAGTCTAAAAGTATCATGTTCATCCATCCACCACATTGCACAACATTCCCACTTTTACTGCTACAGTATTTGAGGTCAACACACTACAAGGGACAAGTTCCACAACTGAGAAAACCTGTTCAGAGTGAGAAATACTGCGGTGGAGTGGTGACATGACATTTTGAAAATGTACAAGGAACATAATACTCTTAAAATGAGGAAAGATTGATGGCTGTGTGTGAGGGGATGTTGGGGAGGGTAAATATAAAGGATGAACAAGAGAGTGAGCAATGACACAGTTTTTTTTTGTTTGGTTTTTTTCCCCCTAAATGTCTATTGTCTAAATGGGTTTTTATGTGAATTCTGTACATGTTATGCCTCCTTGTTTTTTTCTGTCTTTGTTGAATATGAAATACATACTTGGTGGGTTAAAATATACAAAATCCTGTAACAATTCTAGTCACACCATTTGAGTCTTGCTGGTGTTCGGGTGAAGGCTATGGGTGCATAAATCTCTGGGCAGGTTTGGTCAGAGAGAGAAAGAGGTGAGTGGGCGTGCGAGGGGGATTAGACAGCTCTTGGTAGATCTTCATTAAAAAGATCAATGTCTGAGGAGAAGCTCATTAATGTGCCTAAATCAGGTTATAAACCAGCACCACCAGATTAGTCGCCGCTAAAACAGTCAAGAGCAGAAATTAAAGTGGAAATAGGGACAAGAGGCGAGTGAGTGGTTATCAGAAATCTAAAAGCCCACAAACCAATTTATCAAGCCCGGTAGGAGACTGTTGTGATGGCCGCAGCTGTCAGTACATTGCATTATGGCTGAACTGCAGTTTTCTATTACGTTGATGTGAGGATAAAAGAATGACAGATCTGGCCTTAGAGATGTAAAACAGTTAAGCGCCGTAAATGGTAAATGTCATTCCGATACAACCTCAGAGTTCTGAATAGAAAAACTGACATGCTTTTATTATGCAGAACAGGCACAAGTAACAAGTTTGGTGTAGGCGGACTTTGTTTGAAGGAATGATGAAGGATTAGTTCTTTTTTGCTGTGTTGCCAGAGAAACTTTACATGGATTTCAGAATGATGACAAATTAGGTCTGTCGCCATAGCAATTAACAATATTAAACTAAATATTATGTCTTATGAATGGTGAAATGTCATCAAAGTGTCACATGTAAAACAGAACTGAAACCCAGCTAGAGACAACATAGAGGTGCACATTAAAGTTAAAGTTGTGTGGAGGTGTAATCGGGCCCGTCTCTACACAGATCTGCTCTGTAACAACTATCTTGTCTCCATGGAAATAGATACGTTAAGTTTATTACCATGGTACATCCCAGACTCACCAAAAACATCATAGGGACAGATATGTGCCGAATCCTCCACCAGAAAAGTTATACCCCTTTAAGCTATAGGCCTAGAACTGAATGTTGTTAATGTCACGTACAGCCTGGTAATGGAGGAGATATTTATCCATTAAAAGGTTAGGCCTATGGTATGATATATTTTTAGAGATACACTTTGCAGGAAATAGGAAAAAATTGCCTTTATTCCACGAAACGCATTTTGAAAGTGATAACAAAAAAGAGCATGAAACATTGGCAGACAGAGAATGTATTGCATTAGCTTACCTGCTCTAGTGCGAGCTGTTGTTGCCTCATTTGAATCCTGGCACTTGGCCAAACTCAGGACAGCAATTTGAACTTTTCTGGTGGCTGAAGTCCACGGGATTACTCTCTCTCTGAACGTTGGAAGAAGAAAATGGGTTTGCTTTAGAACTTTAGGTTCATCTTCTAAAAGTGGAAGTTAAATTAATCACAGAGAGCCCAAGGTGATTAAGTAAAAGACAAATCTACACATTTAAACTGAGCATATATAAACAAAGAACTACTGATTAGTTATTTCACCATTGTTGAATTCTAATGCTACGAGTTTCTTGCTGTTTTTGCTACTTATTTTGAACCATTACCATTTATAAATAAAGTTTATGTAGTCTCAGAGCATTTAAACTGTATAATGAAATGGTTCTTGTTGCAAATAATGCAATACATTAAATGTAAAGTAAGTCTAATGTAAATTTCTGTACTTTATATTTTGATTACAATTTTCACACAATGGACCACATGAAGGCAGAAGATGCCCACAAGTCCACCACATTTCAGAAGTGTTCTTTGGAGGAGGAGCAAAGAACAGAGGAGGGGAACTCTGTTGATGTGGAGCACAGGAAAAAAAAAAAAAACTGGAGGAGGACCTGCATGTGGTAGAAAAGTTCCATCCTCTGGAGCAGAAGAAGAACAAGTGGTACAGGAGACTGTTCAAATGCTCTAGATCTATGCTTCAACCTGTTATCTTCTATTATTAAAGCAAGAAAACACACATTAGGTTATGTCATGATAAAGACCAAAAATATGAACAAGGTGTGTAGAATATACCATATGGACAGTGGTCTGATAATGGTTTGAAAATGACTTCTGGATGGCCATCGAAATGGACAAAAACATTCTCTAAATGACCACCTTTAAAACCTGTTGTGGCGTGATGGAGCTCTCCTGGACAAATGAGGGGTCGGAGGGTTTGTCATCACTCCATTACTGACGATGTTGTTTGACTGATGGACATTTTCAGGAAGCTGTAGTACAGAGTGCTTGTATTAACGCATTACCGGGAAGTCAGGTCAGCATTGGAGGAGGTAAGCCATCACATTTCTTTTAGCCTACAGATGTGTAGCTGATGTCATCAACATTACTTGGGATGCTAACTGTGAGCACTGTTCTGTCTGAGGCTTCTTAGACTGTAATCTGACTTAGGCTACGTTTATATGGTGACGGTCTGAACAAAAGATGCAAAAGTGGCGTCGCTTCTCCACTTTTTATTCTGCGTTTAGACGAGGGTTTTTGGGAGGAAATCTGTGCGTACGGTGAAGCAAAAGTTTGTGGAATTCAATTGGGTATGCATGCCATTGTTTCTGTGTACTGTATGTATGTGACGTAAACACGTACACGGAGTAAGCAGATCTGACCAGAGTTTTGCGTCTTGGGCAGTATAGACGGAAACGCAACTGTGGAGCGTATTCAACTTTTCCACTCTGGAGGGTGCTTTCAGATTTTTGCGTTTTTAAGCCCCCAAAACACCGTCACCATCAAAACCCAAACTCACTTCCGATAAAATATTTTGTTGTTTTTACCCGTGTCCTCATGTAAACAGGCCCTTAGTTGGAAATACAACAAAGCTGATTTGTGCTGTTAAATAAGTCCAGTTCAAAAAAAAACATTACAGTCCAATGTTAGCCAGCATTAACCAACTGTTTTTCAATGAGGCATTCTCTCCTTTTTTTTGAAAATTAAAAAATACCATAAATATTCGCAGTGATCACTGGCTCCTGAAAATATAGTTTTTCTTGAGCTTTCAGACAATCTTAAATGTATTTGGCACTGTTTGCTAATGGGCGCAATGTGTCTTTGTGGTAACTGGTGAACATTCCAACCATACACATACATGTAGAACACCCTCAGCATCAATTATCAATAGGCCTTCCATTAATAGTGCATAAAATCATTTGAAAATGGTTGTGTACTGTACATCTTAAGTTGTTGCCGTGCACCTTTGAGCTGGTTTGTTCTTAAGTTTAGTTACAGCCCTTATAGCTCAGACTAAAGGAATGATTATTGCACTTTCTCAAGGTCAAGGAGCACTCCCCACCCTGTAAGATAGTGCACTAAACCCACTTGTGTCGGGACAAGCCCACTTCAATAACGCCTCTATCCTACACATGGCTCGGAGGCAGACAGCGGCTCTGGAATATTCCACAGCTCAGATATTTGATTTGTGAGAAACGTGGAGGAGATGTAAAGTGGGTAAGGATTTCATTTTCCCCTCAGGCACACTCTATCATTTGGAGAATTACAAATCTTTCTCCTGCTTCTTTGCAAATCCAGAACTTAAGAATTGAACACCCATTGTGGTGCATATTTTGCTACTGGTTTGGAAGTATTTGATCGACTAGGCCATGGGGTTATGGTAGTGCAATTCCAGGAGGGAGTTCGCATGTTTGTTAATGTGATTTTGAGGCTTTTTTTATTTAAAATTTTTTTGCAGATGAGTTATTTTCAAATTACAGGCAGCATTCATGTATCATCTAAGGATTTTTTTTCCCCCCAACTCCTCCTGACTTTTCATTAATACCTGTATTAGCTCCATGCTGTATGTGTATCTAGGTAAGGCCTTCCATTTTGATGATAGTACTACATTACCCATAAGGCTGGGTACCATTAAGAAGTTACCGATACGATATATACATAGGCCACAGTCCCATACATATGTCGATACAGTGAGCTTTCAATTCGATACGATATATTTCAAATCAATTCGATATGGTTCAAAACAAAAATAAAGGCTAAATCATGGCTGTGATACTAAGTCTTTTTTAAACCACTTTTTGTGCAAAGTGATTATGAAACACAAACATTTTAATCGTCAAAACAGTGAAAATGTCATAAACGAGTTTCCGTCCTCTGAACAAGCAAAAAAACTGTAGTGCTGTAACAAAATAATTTAGTACAATATACCAAAAAATACTCTTAGAGATATATCAATACAGCAGCCCACGATATCTATACTGTATATTACACTAAACGATACGATATATCGATATTTTGATATTTTTCCGCACCCCGAATTACCCAGAATGGAAGTTAATTTGTGGAATTTGTTCCTTGCAACATTTATTACAGGATTTATTACAACTTTCTTAAGACAATATGACCATAAATAACTGACTTAGCTGAAACTACTAGGGATTTAACGATATCCAAATCTCCCGATATGATATTTTCACGTTATGCACAATATAATATTTATTGCGATATTTGAGGTTGAGGCTAACAAAACTGTGAATATGTGAATACTCACACACTTAAAAAAAATTATAAATAAATTAAAAAAAACATACTGATACTGTTAATAATGGTACTGTTGTAATATGAAGAATTAAGATTTAAAAGTGTTATTAATATGAAGTCTCCAATGACAACACCAAAGGATCATGGTTTATGGAGTTTCCTCATTTTTTTTTTATTATTATTTTTTTTTTTTGTAGCTATTGCTGCACCACACCAATGAATTTAAGTAAAGAGACCTGTAGTTCGATATATTGTGACAGTCCTGAATATTATTGTGAGATGTTTGACAATACAATATCACAATATTTTAGTCCAATGAGATTCATTTGGTCTTCCGATATTCTATGTTATTAGGTTCTTTTTTTCAGACCCCGAGTGTTATTTCATACCTGACAGTTTCGACTGCTCACTAGCGTCTTCCTCAGAGTGCCCACAGGACTGTAAACCGGGACGAGGGGGCTTTTTTACTCTCACACGCCTGGGATACTGTCCTGAGGAAGTCGATGGCGCTGTCGTCCTGCCTCCACGGGTAGGAAGACAGCGCCAAAACTTGTTTAAATCAGCTGACCAGACACGTCACAGAAACATCACGTGACCACTCTGAGGAAGACGCTAGTGAGCAGTCGAAACTGTCAGGTATGAAATAACACTCTGGGTCTGAAAAAAGAACCTAATAACATTTCACAATATTTTGGTTATTGTTACATCCCTAGAAACTACTGTACAACAGGTAAACAGTTTTTCATTTATTCACTGTCATTATCACAATCAAACCTAACTAGGACCATGAACACTCGTATTCATGACAGGCTTTTGAAAGTGTATTGTTTAAATCCATTTTGTGTGTTTTTTTTTTTTTTTTTTTTTAGTTTTCACCTAATCTTAAAACTTTTTTGACACTGTTTGCTAATGCGTGCATTGCCTCACCATTCCACCATTAAAGATACATGTAGAACACCCCCAGCTTGAAGTCACTGCAAAGCATGAATATGTTGGTTGCAGTAGGCCTAGATATTGTGTACTTGAATCCATGTATGCTGATAAGTATTTTAGTCACTCCAAACCTGGATACGCACCTTTAAAGTGTTCTTCGTTAATTGAATGGTTATAAAATTAAGTAAACTAAAGACTGCAGACTTCCACCCACTTTTTTGTGAACTGGAGCTTTCCTCAGATTTGAGTTAAGCTGCGGATAAGAGGTGTGGATTGAACTCTTGCACCAGTAAGCCTTTTGGATACCCTTTGCACATTAGTTTGCTCCTGTCCAAACCAAGAGAGCACAAGAGCATGCGACACACCATTTCAGTACAATACAAATCATACTGACTTTAATTATCATCAATAGGCTTTCCAGTTTGGGCTTTTGCTTATCACTGTTCCACATTCACTAATTTGGCCATTTTAATATATTTGGCATCACTTAATAAGCACAATACTGTTAAAGCTTTGTCACAGGGGTATGTCTGTTTTGCTTTTTCTCTGTTGATAATCTTCTCAATTCGGAAATTATTAATGTCACGTTACATTACCATACTGCCCCCTATCTTAAGGCAATGGTAGTCAGGGAATGTATTAAAGGTGGACTATGTAACTTTTCTGATGCTGTTTGCAGAAAAGGTTTGTCTTCAGGGATATGTTATTTCTTTGCCTGGAATTCTCCACACATTAAATGTATCTGTCTCCATGAAGACGAGCAGGTGACATGACACCACCAGGCAGCAGAAGCAACACTGTTTACAGGAAAAAGGAAATGAACAATAAAAACAGTGGCGATTTAAAGGCCCTATATTACGCAAAATGGATTCTTGTGAGATTTAAGCCATGTTATAATGTTGTTAACATTGTAAAAACATACGTGGAGTTGTGTTTTGCTTCATTCACACATATTTGAGTAACCCTTTATTATTATGTCTACATCTTCAAAGCTCATAACGCTATGTTCCACCTTGTGATTTCAAGTAACAGCTACCCTTTACCTTAAATTCAGTAGGGATTAGCAGTTCTGGGGCTGAAGGTATCCAAATAATTCTAATGAAAATGTATGGATTTTAAAAACACAATGGAGCACTTCCTGTATTACCACATGACATCACAAGGTGGAACAAGGCAGAGTGTTTTCTGTTTGAGAGAAGAACTCAGCCTAGTTTGTAATAAAGAAACAACATTATAATAGAGATCAGAAAATAGTGTAATATAGTCCCTAATGCTATATTATGGAACATTTATGGCAAAGCAGCAAAGACTAACCCCCACCAGAAAGGTTACACAGTGAAGCTTTAAGTATCATCATTCTGCCTTCTAGTCAAAGATGTAAAATATAACCAGAAGACTTTTTATATGCAGGACTTTATGTGAACATTTTTACATTTACATAAAAATCTCACATTCTTCTCCAAACAGTGTACAAAAGTCAAGATGACAGACACCTCCACCGTCTCCAGCGGGGCCCAGACACTTGTTCATTCAGCAATGTTGTTTGGAGTGTCAAACAGACAGAGGGAGAGAAGATACATCACGTACAATAGCAGGCACGCTCAACACTGACAAACCTACAAAGGAATATTATATCCCACACATTTGCATTCATTCCCAGGAGAGGAATATTCACCACATACTGCACATCCAACCGGAACAAAAATGGACTATTCTTAGATTTGAGGTGTTCAAAAAGACGGCGTATATTAAGTGTACTGTGTTACGCTTGGATGATGTCTTGATGAGTAGCCGCAGCTGTGGATATATAAATCAAGCATCTGGAGGAGGTGGGTAGAGTGGGGGGAGTAGAAACTTACAAGGTGTTTTTGAGGAATAGTGTACTTATACTAGTACTAGCTTTAACAGCGGTAGTTAACGGAGTTTGTGGTAATTAAAAAAGAGGGACACAGATATGTAATTGTTCTATAGTAACAGTAGTAGAAGTATTATTGTTGTTATACCCATAGTAGCAGATGCAGTGGTAGTAATAGTAGTAGTAATAGTCATGGGTGTAACGATACCCAAGTCTCATGATACGATATCGTCACAGTATGAACCTCACGGTATGATATTAATTGCAATATAGTGGGAAAGCTGACAATATGGTGGGAAGGCTCACGATTAGGGATGTAACAATATCCAAATCTCTCGGTACAATATTTTCATGATATACATCTCACATTTATTGCGATATTTTGTGGAGGCAAACAAAACTGTGAATATATTATATTATTTTCCTCTTAAAATGCCTTGACAAGACTTAATCCAAAGAACTAAGACTCAAAAGTGCTTAGAACTGTTATTTCTTCATGTAGTCTACACTGAAATGGAGCAAAGGATCATGGTCTATGTAGTTCCCTCTGTCTTTTTTTTAGCTATTGCTGCACCATACCTCTTAATTTAAGCAAAGAGACTTGTAATTCGATATATTGTGACGGTCCAAGATATTATTGTGAGAACTTTGACGTTTGACTATTGTTACATCCCTAGTAATAGTAGTAGTAATAGCAGTAGTAGTAGCAGTAGCTGAAAACATAGTAATAGTAGGGATTGTTATGCTAGTTTAGGTTTTGTCAAATAAACACATAATATTAGTAGTAGTAATTGTGATGTTTTAGTCAAATTAACATGTAGCAGTAGTTGTAATATTAGTAGTAGTAGTAGTGGCGGTAGCAGTAGTAGTAGTAGTGATGGTGGTAATACTAGTAGTAGTCGATACATTTTTAGTAGTAGAAATAATATTTATAGTGTGAGTAGTAGCAGACATAGTAGCAGACGTACTAGTAATAGTAGCCCATTGTACTAGTAGTAGTAGAGGTAGTAGTAATCAGAGGTGGGGACTTGCAAGTTGTGACGTAGACTCGAATCAGACTTGAGTCACTATTTTTAGGACTTGAGACTTTTCTTGATAAAATGGACTAAGACTTGGAACTCGACTTGGACTTGAGGCCTGTGACTTGAGAAGAACTTGAATTCTTTCTATTCTGATGATAATGATTACACTAAGATCCTGTCAAGACATTTAAAAAGGAAAAAAAAAAACTAAATTAATATCTACAACTCAAAGCAGACGACTTGGACTTGACTTGGACTTATGGGCCAATGACACAAGACTCGACTTGGACTTGCCTGTATGTGACTTGGGACTTGACTCGGACTTGAGGTCAAAGACTTGAGACTTACTTGAGACTTGCAAAACAAAGACTTGGTCCCATCTTTGGTAGTAATGCTGGTTGTACTAGCAGTCATTACAATTTTAGTTGTAGAAATCATATTTGTAGTGTAATAGTAAACATAGTAATCAATAGTAAAGTAGTAGTAGACACACGTAGTAGTAGTAGTCCATAGAAGCAGTAGACACAGTTTCTGTAGTAGCATTCCACAGATAAGTGTCAGTCAGTAAACTCAATTTTCACTTACTAATTTATTCCACTTTTGCTTTGAGCATACGTTTTACCATAAACAATCAATAACTGCACACAGGGATCCCAGAGCTTATTCGTCTTAATGAAGCCCATATCAAAAATCATCACATACTTGCAGTAATGATTAGGAGCTGGGAGACCAAAAAACCTCCATCAATACAACAAACAGCTCAGTCATCAGTGAGTTCAGAGACGCTTACAGACATCAAGAGTCTCATTTTGGCTTCCTTTTACCCCTCCCCCACCCTCCACCAAAAACCCCATCTCTTTACATGTACCTAATGCTTCAGAGAATGAAACCAAGTCATCTGAAATATATCCACTGCTGCTGCTAGTTCACTTCTAGGATTTAAAACTTGATTGGAAATGTAGACATACTGTATTCATGACTGCAGTAATTTTACACAATGGGGACATTAATTCACCGTTACCGGCCATATCCTGGCATGTCGCGGGAGATTGAATTTTCCCTCTGTGATGTATGTTTGGAGATGGATATTACACAGCAAGAAGGTGGAAGCCATGTCTCCAGGGTTTAATCAATGTCTGTGTGTAAAGGTTATTTTGAAAAGATTAATATGGGATGGTACAAATGACTTCTGTTGTAGCAGACCTGGCTGCAACTACAGCAATGTCTCGGTTTTAACATTGTCTAATGAAGAAATAAGGCTCTAGAATATGTCGTAAATATCAATATCTTGTAAGCCAAATTGGAAGATTTTTTACTTGATTCAGTTGATTCATACAGTGCACAAATGTCAATACACTTAGATGTTTTCTTTTGTACATTCTAGATTTATGTTGCACTATGAGATGAAGAATAAGCAATGGAATGGAAGCTACTACGAATCACTGGGTTTCAAAGACTGAAAACAGTTGAATGTTTGTCCACCGATCTGAAGGTTGCTGGTTCGTATCCTTCTCTCGGCATAAAAGATCATTAGTTGAGCGGGCAGATCCACTGACCCAGTGCAATTCCAGCTCCTACAGATGAATGCTGCCATTGTGTCACTGGGCAAGACATTTAACCCACCTCACCCCTAATGTCTGAGTACAATCTTGTATGAGTGTGTGCGTGAATGGGTGACGTAAAGCATTTTGAGTATAAAAAATGTTGTTTGAATATAAAAATGTTAACATTTCCCACATACCAAAAATGAACCCAGCTGCCATAGCAATAAAAACTTGAAACAAAATATTATAGCTGCTGAATGAGTCCTCAATCAAATCAATCGAATCAATGCATAGACTCACTGATGGCAGATATAAGAGCACATTCACCTAAATGGTTATTGTCATTGTTAAATATCTGTCAATCACAAAGAGAATATGGGGTAAGTGGATCTGGGTTTCAGATCCCTGATATGTTTGAGGACTTTTTCACATTAAAATTGTTAAAGGGCTGATATTACTCTATTTTCTGATCTATGTATGTGTCTATTTTTTATTTTCCTCATCAAAAACATACCTACATAGTTGTATTTTGTTTCATTTACACATGTGTAACACATAAACCCTGCATATTTAGGCTGGGTTCTTCTCTCAAACAGAAAACACTGTTCCACATTATGATGTCATGTGGTCATACAGAAAGTGCTCCACTGTGTTTTTGAACTTCATACACCTTCACTAGAATCATTTGGATAATTTTAGACCAGGACTTGCCCACTCTATTAAACAAAAGGTAAAGGGTAACTGTTACTTTACTTTAAAATTCCCACAACATGACATCACAAGGTGGAACAGAGCATTTTGAGCTATGGAGATGTAGACATGCTGCTACTACTACTACTACTACTACTACTACTACTACTACTACTACTACTACTACTACTACTACTACTACTAATAATAATAATAATCTCATAATCATAAGTTACCCAGACATCTGTGAATGAAACAAAATGTATGTATGTTTTTGACGAGGTAACAGCATTATAACACGACTTAAAGCTCACAAGAGTCAATTGTATGTAATATAATTGTATGTAATCTTAATTTGTCATAGTTGTGAAACCCATACATATTTATACATAATTCTATAGGCTTAGTCATGTCATTGACTCACAGACAAGATTTCCTTTTCAGTTTAACCAGTTCACTCTTTCTATATTGTCACATGCATTGACATGCCAAAGTCTTTTGCCTGGTACTATATGCTACTGAATAACTACTTTGTCATTTCATCAAAACAGCGGCGGCCATAATAATCGGTTATGACAGTCCTTTTGTAAACACGGAAGAGTAAATGCACACTTTGGTAATTCCATTTTCAGCTCAGACGCTATCTGTCAGAAACATCATCTTTTGAGCCAAGCTGATGTGTCACAAATTCTCCTAATTGCTAATTCTTCCTCCAGTAGCAGTTGTTTTTGCGTTTTGACTGAGGAAGGCAGCAGCTTTTGTGTCACCTCCTTAATGCCAGTGAATCTGCATATCTCTACAACAGCCCCATGTCTGCTCCTCCAGTCGAGCCCTCTGTAAAGTTATTCAGCGCACAGAGCAAGAAAAGTGAAAACTGCTACAGCGACCAAACAAAAATAAGCACAAACCAAGAAGTGCGGTTTTTCTAGTAAATGTTGCTTTCTACAGCATGGGTCAGATGTCTCTACAGTGATGGAAAAGTCTAAAAAAGAAGAAGCTCGTGTCATTTCAAAACATACAAAAGAAGTAGTATTAGTAACACATTTTGATACCACTTCATTATAAATAAATAATAATTACACCTTAATAAGTCTTAGCAAAGACTTAAATCTTAATTAAAAACATTTATTAAGAATGATTCAGGTTTAGTAACTACATAACTAAGGGGTTAGAAGCAAGGGTTAAATAGCTACTAGTTCATTACAACTTAAATCTTAAATCTTAAGTGAAGCAAAATAAAAGCAGTAAATAAAGTGGCACTGATGGTTTTAAATACAAAAAAAGTTAGGGTGATATTGATTGTAGTGAAATCTATTTGTGAACAACACCTTAAGGGCATTCTCTGCTTCAAGGCACTAGCTTTATCTCACAATATTATGTACATTAAAACATATATATATATATATATATATATATATATATATATATATATATATATATATATATATATATATATATATATATATATATATATATATATATATATATATATATATATATATATATATATATATATATAAATATTGGTCGGACTTCATGGCCATGGACACAGCAACGATAACAAGTGTATGTAAATTTAAATAATTTTACACATAGCTCTTTATTGGAAATGCAAAAGGTCCTATACTATGTAAATTTTGCTCTTGTGAGCTTTAAGTCATGTTGCAATGTTGTTATCTCATCAAAAACATACCTGGAGTTGTGTTTTAGTTTCATTCACACATGTTTGAGTAATCTTTTATTATTAATCTGAATACATCTCACACAAATCACAAAATGCTCTGTTCCACCTTGATGTCATGATGTTCTCAAGTTAACAACTACCTTTTACTTTTTGTCCAGTAGAAATGGGCAAATCCAAGGCTGAAAGATTCTAATGATGGTGCATGGAGTTTCAAAACACAGTGGAGCACTTCTTGTAGTACCACATGAAGAGAAGAGAGAACTCAGCCTAAATATAC
Source organism: Boleophthalmus pectinirostris (assembly GCF_026225935.1). NCBI lineage: Eukaryota > Metazoa > Chordata > Actinopteri > Gobiiformes > Gobiidae > Boleophthalmus > Boleophthalmus pectinirostris. The sequence goes on along the minus strand of NW_026571018.1, from coordinate 21,298,142 downwards.
AGGATTTGTTCTAAACATGTGTGATTTAAACAAAACACAATTAGGAAACAACATTATAACCAGTGTTGGGGAGTAACGGATTATATGTACCGGCATTACGTAATCAGAGTACAAATTATGAGTAATTGTATTCAGTTACAGTTACTGTTTCAGTGAGTGGTAATTGGATTACAGTTACTTTGCTTAAATAAATAGATTACATGGCGGTATTTTCCTGTTTTCACATTTTGGGCTAAACCAGGACTAAAACCAGCAATAAACCAAAACTAAACCAGGACTAAAACTATGTCTAAACCAGGATTAAATCAGGTCTAAACCAGATCTAAATCAGGACTAAACCAGGTTTAAATCAGGACTACAGGTTTAAACAATATGACACTAACAGTAGGTGGACATACTTTAAGGCAACAGTGATCTTATATAAAAATCATTTCTCTATCAATAATATTTTTAATATGGTTAAGGAAAGACTGGGCTTTTTATTGTCTTTTAGCGGATAAACCATCTTATGTTAAGATTCTAGTCTTTGCTACTTTACAGTAAACAAAAGCCTGTTCATGGAGACTTGGGCTCAGCAAATTTGAAGAGAACAAACAAGAATTTTCAAGATGTGGTTGCTAAGTTCATGTAGTTTTAAAAAGCATGACACTATCAAGTAATCCAAAATATTCAGATTACGTTACTCACTTTAAGTAATTTAATGGATTACGTTACAAACTACATTTTAGGGTATGTAATCTGTAATATGTAGGGGAATACATTTTAAAAGTAACCTTCCCAACACTGATTATAACATAGATCAGAAAATAATAATTTAAATATTTCTGGTTGTTGTAAAACAGACTAACTAATGCTATTTAAAATACCATGTAACTCTTCTGAATTCAGATTATAGGTAAAGTTGCAAGGGAAACTCACAATTCTCAAGCTAAAATACACATCAGTACATTTAAATACAACATTTAACTCAATATTAACATAAAAAAATACACTGTACATATCCTGCTGAGGGCTATATGACATAAACACGCCTGGGACAGAATACATAATGGAAAAAGTGGCTCTAAAGATGAAAACACAGAGAATGCAATATATTAAACATAACACAAGAGAGGATCGCACTATTAATAAAACTACAGGCATCTCCGAGGACACTCTCTTGTTCCTCACAGTGCCAATTTGACTTTGCCATCAAGCGTGACAAGCCCCCTCTCCCCTCCACCGCACCCCCCACCCCCCCTTCCCCAAGTACCACCAAGTAGCACCCATAATACAAGGGCCACTACGCGAGATATATAATTCTTCACGGTAGGGTTCACCACACACAGTAACACATCCCCCACTGCTTAATCTAATCAGTTCAAATTAAGTGTAATACAGTCGTCGGCCTCCGGGGTTTTTTGACTGCGCTGGGGCCAACTGACACACCTTGTAAAAGTTGCCCGCGTTCCCCGCTGAATGACGGCCACATAGACTAAGTTGATCTGACATGTGGTGCTGGGAGAAAAGTTCATTTGGAGATAATTTTGACAGCATAAACTTTCGATATGTGGGGCTGTAAGTTTTGAATTATGGAGGTAAAAAGATTCAAGTGGGTTTGGAGAGGTGTGGTGTGTTTATGTGACAGGAGAAAGTGGGGCGTTTAAAGTTTGCCATATATGACCTCATTGTGGAGAATCTTTTGCATTATTCATAGATGTCAGAGATGGGTAATTCATAATGGCTTGTGCTTTTGGTTCAGGTCAATTTCTCTCTCTCTAAACAAAAGTAATCATTTGTATAATACAATTTAAAGTCTGAGGTAAGTTTTATTAAACTATGGTGAACAAAATTAAAATAAAAGCATACACGATTGATTCTATTTGGCAAAAGAAATGTTAAAAAGCATAAATTAACTATGCTAAAAATAATGACTTAATTGTGGGTAAAAAATGTGTTTATGTGTTTGTTTAAAAATGAGTTTATATTTGATAGTGAATATGCTTTCTTTCTATCAAAACTGACGTTGTTTAAACATGGATTGGTTTTCCTTAATTTTGTTGTACCTGAGTTTTAGTTTTCTGAGCTATTTAATTATTCACTGCAATTAGTTTTTCAGTGCTTTTCAAACTCTCAAAACCAGTGCTGAGTTTTGCTGTTATGGTAAATCTAACAACTAGCATGCTAACGCACACTTCCTTATTACCAGAAGATGCCTCATGATTAGATATAGACAGTAAGCGGAGTACTTATTTTTTCCTCAGTACAATATATTTGTACTGGGGCAATACAGATTTTGCTCAAATACATGGGAAAAGTGAGAGCCTTTAATATAGCTGTAGTAGCCATAAACTACAAGGACTCTTGAAGTATTTGCCGGGGTGCAAGGTTAATCTGAACACAAGAGAAATAGTAATAGCATCAGTCACATTTAGCTTCCAGAAATGAACATAGTAAAAACCTGTTTTGAATGCATGAGGGTCTTTGCCTGTAACAGTTTAATAATATACATGACATTGATATATAACACCATTACTTCTCAATTTTCCTAATTTGTTTATAAAGGTATGATGAATGTGTGGCTTTCAGATGCTCACATTCACGGAGGAATGAAAAACACTGCCAAACTCTATGGTGAAAATGGATTTGAAAGCATGACCACTATTTGACTTGATGACCTGTTCTTAAAGTCTTAATTAGGCCCAGTGGTCTAAGGTTTTAAGCATAGTCTAATATTGTTCACTCATAAAAAATCATACCAGGTTTCATTCATGCATGTTTCTGACATATTTAGTCCATTTACTTCTCAAGAGTTCACAAGAGTTCACTCCACCAGATGATGTCATACAGTAGTGTCCTTCACTTGGAAGTTCTCCTCTATGTTTTAAGTTTGTCCAAATACCTTCCACTACAATGAGTGTCTCTTGAGTGCATTTTAATGATAAAAATGCATTTGGTTTATGCAGTGCTTTTGGGACAATGGCATTGTATTATTCATTCAATCCATGGTGATGGTCTGCTGCCTTGTGGTACACAATGGTTTGTGGACATCTCTGGGTCTCTTGCCAAAAGACACAAGAATAGTATGCCTTGGTATAAGCAGGACATGATTTTTTTGACTTTCAGATTGATGCATGAGTGCTGTAATTTAGCCACTGCTGAATTATTTTCTCCATAATTAAAGAGTATTTAAAAATGCCAAACCAATGTTAAGGTGTCCTTGTGTCTTAAAATACCTGTTAAAATCACATATGTGAAATGATAGTCCTTTGTAGGACCTGCAGCATCCAGATGTGAGAATACAGAAGCTATGGAAACATCAAATCATGTGAGTATCTGTGTATCTCCTCCGCATCTCCTGAGCCTGGACACAGAGTCTGACTCCATCTAATTACAGCAGCTTATGAGAGCACAAACACCAGTCACTCTACAGGCCAGGGGTCAGCTCTCAGTGTGAGCTGACATTATCCATGAAATATTTATCTGAGCATGGATTTAGTACTACAGCTTTCTTTAACATCAGCCGTGAGCAGCAGGGCGCCTCCTGTCTGAACACTGTCCTCATCATGTCCAGGGATGTTGACTTTTAAAACAACAGTAGAGCTGGACCTGAGCATTTGAAATGTTTTGGATTTGTTACACAGGTGTTAAAAAGAAAAATATACTTCTAATTAGCGTTACTTGTCATGGTACAGCACTGCCCAGTAGAAATGAAAAAGATAACGATAACCATATTGGTGAAAGCGTAAAATTAAATGAATTACATTAGTGTCTATATATTTCTAAGGAAACACATGTCCTCCTGAATTACTGAATTCATATTAGGACAACTGTGGCCATAGCACCTTGCCAATGCATGATCTTATCTGATGTGGGCAGCTATGCAGGGTTGCACCATGGTTAGTGCTTGGATGGGAGACTGCTGGGAATACCAGGCACCACAGTGGGGCAGCAGTGGCTTTAGAGGAAACTGTTGTCGTGTCCTTAGGCAAGACACTTCACCCACATAGTCTGGTATGAATGTGGTGTGTGAGTGAGTGCTGGTGGTGGTCGAAGAGGCAGATGACACAGAATAACGGCCTTGAAATGTGAAATTTAGTGTCTTTGGTGCGTTATTTTTCTCATAATTTAGTTTGTATGTATTTGGACAAATGGCTATATTCCTGGATGTCTTAAGAACTGACAGTTTTACTCATAAACATTCTTCTCAGCAGTAGAAACCTATATATTCCTACTATATTCGCACTCATGTGCTTTGTCATTTGCGTACATCTTTCATACATTACAGACAATAGGTTAATGCGCATTGGCTTCAACTCAGTCATTCTGCTCATGTCTTCAGCTGCACTGCCATCCAGTGGTGGAACACCGTCATTGATCTGTGCTTCACCTGTCTTTGTCATAATACATTACCACCCCCCTTACATCTGCATACACGCGCTCTTTCTCTGTTGACATATGATTTTTGCAAAACAACAGATGACAATTACCTTAAACTTTTACCCCGCTGTAAAGACAGAATAAACTACGTTGTAAAAAAGCAAAAAAAGCTGACTTCATTTGCATTTTTATAGCATTGGCAGCACAGAGGCCAGTTAAGATAGTGTAGAGCAGCAGATGGTGACAATTAAGTGTAAAGACTAAAACTACTGTACCCCAATGCCAGGCTTGTTTACTCATGTCGTTACAGCAATGCGAGGAATGAGGCATAGGCCAAATTGTGCATCAGCAGATAGATACAGAGTGGGGAAAGCTGCTAATGTAACGTACAGGGGAAATAGGCGTTGACACTGCATTGCATCCAAAAAGAGAAAGAGAGCACAATGAAACGGATCAGCCAGTCGTCTCACACAGGGAGAGGAAAGAGGCGAAGAGGAGTTAATGTTTGCTCCCATCTGGTGGACGCATGGGGATATTACATGCAATGATCATTAGCTCCACAAAGTCAACTCATTTGTTGACTTTATGGAGGTGAAGCCGTGGTCAGCCGTGGGATTTCTTTATTTGCTAAAAAAAAATGTGTTTATAATAATGACAATGCCACCTGCTTGTCTGCATGGAGTTAGACGCAAGCGGGTGGCAGACTGTCCGCCAGAAAAGTTACATAGTGCAAGTTTAATTTAACAGAGAGAAAAAACAATCTGGAGCGTGAGAGACATATGTTTTAGACTACATTAAAGGGTCAGGATTACACTTTTACATACTAAGGAAGGAGTTCTCTCAAACAGAAAACACTCACCTGTGATATCAGGAGGTAATACAGGAAGTACTCCACTGTGTTTTAAACTCCATAGACCTTCACTAGAATCATTTGGATGATTTCAGTCCTGGAATCTCCTTAAACTTAAAACTATCACTTCATGACATCACAGGGGGGACAGAGCATTTTGAGCTTGGGAGATGTAAACAGACTGATACATAAAGGGTATAAAGGGTTTAAATATAGGAATAAAGGGTTACTCAAACGTGTAAATGAAACAAAAACACAACTTCAGTTATTTTTTTGATGAGGTAAAATATTCTAACAGGGCTTGAAGCTCACATAACTCAGTTTTGCATAATATATATTGTATTTGTTTGATTTATGTCAGTTTTTTATTACACCATTCAGCAGAAAGTGTGCAGGACCAAAGCTCTTTTCATAGCTTTTGGTACCTGACAACTAAACCTGACTTCAGTTTGATTGTCTGTCTTTTTCAGAGCAGGTTTTGAATTTTTTAACATTGTGTGTTAAATGCAGCATTACCTTCATCAGTGTTTTAAAAAGCCCGCTTAGACTTCTACGTGCATACAATTCATTAATGATTTCCTTGTGTGTCTGATAATATCTTTGTAAATGTAAGTCTAAAAACTTGGCCATGCCTGTTACATCTACTAGGCCAACCCCACCAGTGTATCTCAGTGTGGGCAAATCTTCTCTTTGGGGGGGCTGGCGTTTGGTTGCGCCTTAAACCAGCAGGAGGCACATTCACGGGCCCTTATCATCTGAAGACAGCAGAACCAAGACTGACAGGGGAAGGCGTCCAAATCAATGTTGTTTGTTCCACCAAAAATCCCAGTCCTTGTAATAAACAGAGCAGTCTCTATGGATCGCAAGTAACAACTTAAAACTCTTATTAAACTCCATCACAAACGGCTGACCTTTTCCACGGCTCTGCGATCTTTTCATATCGTTTTTATGCCATGGCGCTTCACAAGATGGTCTGGGCGACTGGGAATAAGTCAGTTAAAAATCTAGAGTAGAGGGACTTTGATTTGGGGCCACGCTCATAACTGAGGGCGCAATGGTGGGTTTGTGTGTTTCTTAACGTTTAATTGGCGTTAACCCCGCGTGGGACGGGCAAGGTAATTGGCTGAAATGAAAGCATCAGAGGCCAAGGGAGAAGAGATTGAAAGTGACAACTGGAACTATAGTGCTGTTAAAAATACTGAGCTGAACTTTTTTAATGTTAAGATTAAGTAAAAACTTGGGAGCAGACCACAGTTACTAAGCATGGACTGTATATATGAATGGGCATAGCTAATAGCTGGAGACGTTTTCACCAGAGCGGTAGTTGGTGTCTACACATTAAAAAAAACTAGACAATGACAAATGACAAACTTTTCTAAATTCCTGTCTTTCACAATTCACATAATTGCCCAGCCATGACCGCACACTTTCACAAAACTTTACAAAGACAAGTGGATCTGGAGTTGTATCCCATCTCACTGATTTCAGAGGGCATGTTTGGTTCAAGTCAGAAACAAGCATGACTGCTTACACGTTAAAAAAAGGAGAAAAACAAATTAAACAATTAATTAGGACTGAGAAACAGCACGAGTTTTCTCAGAATCAACAATCAAAGCACCAAACTACTTATTTCAGAGAATTTTCAATAGGAAATGTCTTCTGTGTTTCTGTGTGTTCTGTGAGCACTTTGAATTACTTTGTGTACAAATTGTGCTATAAAATAAACTTGCCTTACCTTTGAAAGACATGTGATACAAGTTAGCAGCTGTGGTTGGACTGTCTCAGGTTTGGATAGAGGTTTTTCAGGTTCTGTTGTGTGGTCCAATTCCAGACTCATCTGAATCTGGATAGAATGAAGAAGGAACTGGCTGCTCCGGCAAATTCACATCACCTGAGAGCTACGAAAAAGAACAAAAGAAGTTTGAATTATTGTCAACGTATGGGCTTGGTTGTTTTTGTGCCACAGCCCCTCACATAAGTCTGTATCTTTGTCCGTTCTGTTTTCAAAATTCACAGCCCATGTACAGTCCACTAGACTAGAATCAGCATAAACTTGCTGTGTCCAGTCTGGGCCCAGCCTCTGTCAGCACAGTCAGCTGCTGTCTCAGTAACACCTGGTGGCTGCTCTGGTTCTGGTCTGGTCAGCACAACTTACTTACTTCATTAATCATCTCAAATAGATGCAACCAGACATGTGAATATTTATCATGTTAGGTTAGGAATTGGAACTTTTCTGGTGGAGGGTCCGCCAGCTGTTTGTCATCATGGCGTCGCATTTATTTATCTTGCATTTCTTCAGTAACAAGAGCTTTTATTGACAAGAGAAAACCATGAAAAACTCTCACTGAGAGCAGAATGACTTCTCCACACATCTGACCTGTCACTTGGACTAAACGTCTTAAAGTTTAATGACGCACTGTGGTCAACAGTCCCGGCAATAGCAGCTCCATGAAAACAAACAGGGCCACAACCAGAAAAGTTACATAATGTACCTTTATTAAAGGGCCCATATTACGCAATTTTGTGTTTTGTTTCATTCATACATGTTTAACACACAAACCCTCAAACAAAAACACTCTGTTCCACCTTGCGATGTTGTGTGGTAATACAGGAAGTGCTCCAATGTGTTTTTAGATACATCTCGACTAGAATCATTTCAGTGATTTCAGCCCTGAAATCACTTTATTAGACAAAAGGTAAAAGGTAAGCTGTTAACTTGAAAACTACAGCTTCATGACATCACAAGGTGGAACAGAGCATTTTGAGATGACTATAGTTTTGTGTAAATATATTATCTTTAAATAAATAGTCTATTAGACTGAATATAGTGGAATCAGACATTGCACTCACTCATAATAATGGCTGTGAATTATACCATCTATCATCAAGGCAGCAATGAAACAAAGCCGTGTATTTGCCTGACAATCATTTTTCTCCACATTACGAGGTTTCTATAAATATTTACTCCTGACTACAACTCTTGAGAAAACCTTGTTAAAAAGACCGGTCTGTGTCTGGCTGCATATAATTAGATGTAATTTTGTTGACAGTGCCAATACAAGTAGCGCTACTGTAAAGATTAATCATAATAAGCTGGATGCACTCAGAGCACGACTTCCAAGAGCTGTTTTAGTGAGATTATATTTGAATCTATCATTTTTTCAGATGTTACGAAACACTGGCACTGATTTTATTGGATTATTCAAAATCATTTGTCATGTTTTCCCTCAAGTGCAATACTCAAGACTCTTGCACTAAAATAGAAAAAGCTATAGGTTATAAAACTCTCTTTACTGAGTCAGTTAAAGGGCCCATATTACACTCTTTTGTTGATCTATGTTACCCTGAATATTTGGGCTCAATTCTTCTCGCAAACAGAAAACACTCTGTTCCACCTTGTGATGTCATGTGGTAATACAAGAAGTACTCCACTGTGTTTTTATACTCTATATACCTTCACTAGAATCATTTGGATGATTTCAGCCCTAGAATCATCTATCTGTACTAAACAAAAGATAAAAGGTAGCTGCTAACTTGAAAACTATTGCTTAATGACATTACAAGGTGGAACAGAGGATTTTGACCTACAGAGATGTAGACCAACTAATAATAAAGGGTTACTCAAACATGTATCTCTGGGTATGTTTTTAATAAGGTAACAACATTAAAACATCGCTTAACAAGACAGTCTGGAATTTTGGACACAGGACCATTTCCTGGTGAGCCAGAGCGTTGGAGACGTGTGGAGACACTTTTTAAAATATTCCATTCAGTCCTTGTATTTGCAGGTCACTGGTGCTAGGCTAGTGCATGTCAATGGCCATAGTTAGCCTGCCACTAAAAACAGTCTTACCCACTCCACAAAACACCTGAAGCAAATCTATTATTATGTCAGACTGTCGATGGAAATGTCTGTGTTGACAGAATCATTTTAGAAGTAAAACCAAACTTGCATTTGAAGGATTTATGTCTGAGCAGCAGCAGTGAGTTGTACTTCCTGATAGAAAGCTTGGGAGTGGAGGAGTGATATATGAGAAAATAGTCCCTCAACATGCGACGATTCATGCAATGCAAGGTTAGTTTTATTTCAAACATTATTCTATCAACACAAACATTTACACTGACAGTCTGGTGTAATAATAGATTTGTTTCAGGTGTTTTGTGGAGTGGGTAAGACTGTTTTTAGTGGCAGGATAACTATGGCCATTGACATGCACTAGCCTAGCACCAGCGACCTCTGCAAATACAAGGTCTTCACACTCTGGCTCACTACGAAATGAGGTCCTATGTCCAAAATTCTGGACTGTCCCTTTAACGCTCACAAGAGTCCTCTCAATAGTAATAACCTGCTTGTCTAATTGACTTGTGGACATTGATGTTTTACCTGAAATGTTCCACAGTATGACACTGAAATTACAGTTGTAGTTAACCACTAGACTCTAGACCCTGCTTTGTTTGCATGTTTTTCAAAGTATTTTTCAGAAATCAAAAGAAATATACTTGAATTAATGCAAGACAGTTCAGTGTCATATGAAGGAACATTCCAGGCAGAGCACTAACCTCTCCATGGAAACAGACCAAAGTTACATGTAACTCTAAAATAAGGTTCAGGGCATTTCTTAGACAAAGTCATATTCAGAGAATCCACAATTTCACATAAATTAGTAATTGATTTCTCCTTCTCTCTGGCCACAAAGGGAATAATCTTGTTTGCCAGAGTTTTGGTGCTTGTCCAATGACATTTTTGGGAAAGGTCAGTAATGGTCCAATAATGAGAATGTTTTTGGATTCAAGAATGAAGGATTATGTAAACCAAATGCAGCACAACTACTATAAACATATGGAACACTGAATATAATTATCTGGATCTATATATAAGATGTTTTATTGTATAGAGTTGCATCTTGTTCTCTGCGTTGTAAAATTACCTGACCAGGCAGAACCACACACTTTGACAAAACTTTACAAAGATGAGTGGGTCTGAAGGGTGTGATTGACAGGCCCATTAACCAATCAAAGAGGTGCATGTTCTGTTTACATCAAAAACAAACATGGCTGCTTAAAGTATACATGTCAAAAAGGGGGGAAAGCAACATAAAGGACTGAGAAACAATGTGGGTTTTCTCAGAATCAAAGCACCAAACTATTATTTATCTCTCGTAAAACAAAATAATTGTCGAAAGGAGATGTCTTCTGCATTTGAGGCTCTGGTTGGATTGTCTCAAGAATTTGGACATAGGTTTTTCACCCTCTATGGTCCAGTTCCAATTGAATGTGGAAGGGGCTCCTCTGTGTCTTTTATTTCTTTTTTTTATTTATTGTTTTTTAGCACTGCTTTTATGTATTGATTTTATTATTTTTGTTCATTGATTTTATTATTATTATTTTATTTATTGATTCTTTTAGTTTCCTCATGGTTGAAACATAATTCTGCATTTTTTTATTTTTTTATTTTTTTAAGTAAAATGTTTTACATTGCTATGTGAAGCACTTTGGAAGCTGTCTTGTTTATAAAATGTGCTACACAGATAAAGTTGGATTGGATTGGACTGGCTGGTCTAGCAACTAGTAAAAAATATACATACAACATTGCTATAATCTGGTAAAAGGCGTCTTTCCTTCTTTGGTTAACACTGCACACTGTTACTGAACAAATAAAATCGCACCATACCATACTATCCCAATGATAAAAGATATGGTTAGTAGAGCCCGACCGATATATCGGTTGGCCGATATTATCGGCTGATATGGGCAACTTTAGGCATATCGGCTATCTTGCTGATAGGGGCCGATATTTCACGTGGGCATGTTTTACCTCGTTATAAAGCTTAGACTCTCTACATTCTGTTCATTTAATCCAATTTACAGACAGATAAATGTCATAATATGTGGCTCCACATCAGTATTTATCTACGGAGTCATTTGTCTGTGTGTGTCTGTACTGTCCCTGAACACACCACAGAGTCGCGTCACTCACGTGTGTTTGTTTACACCTGCAGACACAGATCCAAACACTGAGATTATATTCTTTTTACGGACAATCGGTTTGAGTCTGGATTAAAAGGACATTTATTAGTGCGGATTTGTGATGTGAGGAGGAGCCTGTATGAACGGTGGGTGTTGGAAATATGTCGACTCTGAAGCAAGTTTTTGTCATTTGTTATGGGTTAGCTGCTGTAGCTCCCGCACATAAACAGACTGTTTTCTATTGGTCTGTTCTAAAGTGACTATATTGGCCGTATATTTGCTACTGGACCTGCACTGATATGTAAATGAGCTGTGAACAGACGTGTGAATTATGACATTTGCGCATATAATTAATTACTGCGGCACACACGTATTTACGGCTAAAGGCTAATAGCGCTAGTTTCTTTACTAGTTATGGGTCCGTCGCGAACGAAACAGCTCTTAGAGCCGGCTCTTTGAAGGGAACGACGGGAGCCTGATCCTTATTGGGAGCCGTGTTTTCTCTTTCTCTCACTTTTTTTCTCTTCACGCCGCGTGCAGATTCGTGGTAGTTTGACAGCGGCTGAAAACGAAACTTTGAGAAATTTGCGTGTACGTAAGATAAAAAAAAAAAAAAAAAGAGCATATTTGACTGTAGTTTAGCATAAAATAAATAAGTCCCGGTTTAGTCCTTTTTTTTAGTCCTGGTTTAGACCTGGTTCAGTCCTGATTCAGTCCTGCTTTAAACGTGCTTTAGTCCTGCTTGCAACAAAACAATCTGAAGAGCCACTTGGGAGCCAAAAGAACCAGCAGCTTTTAGTGAGCCGAGCCAAAAGAGCCGGTTCTCTAAAAAGAACTGGAATACCCATCACTAGTGTCTAGAATGTGATGCAAAAATGCCATTAAGCCAACCTACTGTCTGTAAATATGATGTAAAGAGGCAGAATAACAATAAATGTTGCCTAAATAAACCCAATTTAAAATCCACCAGAGCCAAACCTAAGTTTTTTAAACAATTCAACATTTACAGTGAATTTTTACATCACTAAACATATCGGCGATTATATCGGCAATCGATAGCTCCAACTTCCATTATATCGGTTTCATATCGGCCACAGCAAAATCCATATCGGTCGGGCTCTAATGGTTAGTGTTTGGGATTATCTGAGAGCAGTACATTTGACACCTGGTTTGATATGTATCACCTTAAATGTCTTTTTAGATGTGTGGCAAATCAAACATTGACAAAATGTAGTCAATAGAAGTCAATAGAATGTGTATTATTATTGATCACCTGTGTTTAGAGCCCTAATAGTGTGGTCAGCTGTGACGGATGGCCAATAATGTTGCCTTTTACACTCTTTCCATTCGATAGTCTTATATTTGACTTTGTATACATTATTAAAGAGCAAAAACACAGATATTTAGCCCATGAACGGATTTACTTCTCACTTGAATTATTTAGTTAAGTCAATGGTGCATGGCGTGATGGGAAACGACAACTGCTACAGCCACACACACACACACTCCTAAGACTTGCACAAGATTTAATCACATTCAAATATATGGACGATCGATAATTGCAGCATGCATATTGTTGACGCGTGGACTGATGCCTGCGCTCCACCCGATTTGTAAATAGTGCTACATTTTCCGGGTCACGAACTATCTGACAAGCACAGTGACATTTTGATGTCTTAGTGAGCGTTCATATCACAAGTGTACATAAATCGCGGTTGTGCATTAGTCAGCCCACTGTAAACTACTGGCAGCCGAGTGGAAGAGAGGCGAGCTGTGCCTCCTCAGCATTCATCAAAGGACAGTGCTACCCCCAGGTCTGCAGTAGAATGTCATGGATACTGTAAGTTAGACCACTGGATCTGGCAACGCAGCCGAGAGAGTTGATCAACTCAAATATGATTCCTTATTCTTGGAAATGCATGACTAATAGTTATTGTTTGTTGAAATAATAAGAGTTCTTCATCAGCATCTCAGAGCCAAACAGATACTTAAATAAATTGGTCTGTAATGGTTGTATTTGAGGCAGCCATTATTCTAATTTGAATGAATGATTGGAGCTCACTGTAGTTTAATGGTCTTATATTACAGAAAATTTACTCTTGTGAGCTTTAAGCAGTGTTATAATGTGGTTACCTCATCAAAAACATACCTGGAGTTGTGGTTTGTTACATTCACACATTTGAGTAACCCTTTATTATTAGTCTGTCTGCATCTCCAAAGGTCAAAATTCTCAGTTCTACCTTGTGATGTCATGAAGTGCTAGTTTTAAAGTCAGCGACTACATTTAATCTTTTCTTTAGTAGAGATTGGCAATGGCAGCACTGAAATGATCCAAATGATTCAGGTGAAGGTGTATGGAGTACAAAAACACAATGGAGCACTTCCTGTATTACCACATGACATCACAAGGGGGAAATGTTTAAGAAGAACTCAAACAGAAAACAATATATGCAGGGTTTCTGTGTTAAACATGTGTGAATGAGGCACAATTCCTGATATGTTTTAACAGAAAATAGCGTAATATGTGTCCTTTAATACACCAGACAAGCCTTTGGCCAAGACTCACCATTCTCAAACTGGCAAACTGTTTCTGTTCAGCACTGAGGAAGCCACTTGGATGGGTGGCAAAATGCCTACTGTGATTTCTTATGGTTGTACAATATGATTATACAATCTCAAAGCATTTTTGATGAAAGCTACACTCATAAAATATTAGATATTAATCTTAAATGTAGTTTTATATATGATTTGAATGACTGTATTTTCTTGTGGCCTCATGGTGAGTCACAGTAAAAGGGAAGACAAATATTACATTAAACACAGTTAAATGCAGCTGAGATGTTCTGACAGAAACAAGTGTTGTTTTCATGTTGCTTAATTGACTGTCTATGTTATATTATTGTCTTGACTACATTTAATTTCTCTGCCTAACACTTTTTCCAGTCATTTTGGTTTCATGAACTCAATAGCACTTTTGGAATAACACATAACGTATTATATTATGCAGTAATAGTACCGAGACAGGCATGCTAGTTAAGAGGTTCATGCCTGGTAGCTCTTCATAATGAATTTTTAATATCCTTCCTCTGCTCACAGATTATTGTGAAAAAGACAATAAGTCCACTCTCACAGGCATCGACACAGATGCCCTCCCTCTGCTGGGGGAATCGCAGTCTACTATGCAGTAATGTTATTATTCAAACATGCCAAGGCCATTACTTATGCAAATATACCTTATGGCCATTCTAAACATTTGACCTTTTAAAACTGGAACTAATTGGAGATACAGTATATTAGCACTGTCCAGGGGTGGGCTGGTAATCTGCACTGTCTATCAATAAATGGCAGCAATAATAAAATATTGAATATATTGATGTGTGCTGGTGTATGCACAGAGCACTCAGAGAATGGGGTCATGGTAAAGATTAAATAAAACCGCTACGATTCCCATGTTGTGATTTGTATTCAGAAATAAATGCAACTTTGAAATAAGAAAACTGTATACAGACATGATAACACTGTGAATGATCACTATTATTTGTCTTAATCCATTATCTTCCTCTTTATGGCCCATGGATGAAGCTCTTGAAGGTGTTCTACATGCATGTTTATGTATCAGTTACCATGGTGATGCAATACACATATTAGCAAATATAGTTTGACAAGTTTTTAGATCATTTGAAAACTATAGAAAAAATACAACATGGATGTAAACAACACATTTTCAAGAGCTTGTGATCAATAAGAGCATTCATGATCCTGTTTAGGATTTTCAACAAAAAGGTGACAGTGATTAACTGAAAAACTGCTGGCTAAAGCTTGCTAGCTCTTGACTGTAATGTTATTTGAGAGTGACTTGCACAAATCAGCTCGCCTGTTGAAGTTCCAGTCCTTTATGGTTGGATTGTGTTAAAACAAAACTCAGATTAAAGTCTACCAAAGCCTCAGACAGAGCAGAACCCACAGTTAATATCACACCCCTAGGGAATATTTTTTATGATATCAGCTGCAAAGTATCACTTACACAATAGAATCATAACTTGTGTAAATAAAAAAAATAAAATAAATAAATATGTGTTTGGTGAATGGACATTGAGTAACAATAATCACCATAATGTAACCTCACAGAGCCAATGTAAATGGGCACAAAAGCGTGTATATTTCCCTGTCTCCACTGATGCATGTGGTCAGACATGGTTTGTGTGCTGCTTATAAACATGTCTAATTAATTTACAGCCCACTGTCAAATAGCTTTTAAGGCCAGTAAATTCAATCGCAGAACCATTTTGGAGACAGCTTCACTGACCAGGGTCAAGATGATAAGAAAGTCATCCTTTGTTCAAACGGCAATCACAGTATTTTCTTATTTTGTTCTGTTAATTGTATTTTTGAACCTGACAGAAATGTGACTAATGTACTGACTATACACAAATATATCAAGGCAGAGCAATGCTTCATCTGATATTATGTTGGGTCTATACGGCTGCTGACCACATCCGCAGCCAAGTGACAGCTCTGTGAAATATTGTTAATGCGCTGCTGCTGGCTACAACTAGATGGCAGTGTCAGCGGAATTTTTTTACGGCCCAAAAACTGTAAATTCACCTGCTCCAATAAAGTAAATCAAATATCCTCCCCCCAAAGTTTGCGCAGGTGTCTCCAAATCCTATGCAAATGCTGACCACGTGGGATGTGCTTAGTGCTCATATGTTTCCACGGTAACAGAGAGAAAAGAGGACACTTATGAAGATGGTTGGAGGTGATAAGATGAAAAAGATAATATAAAAGTATGTATAAAATAAGGAGTCAGTGCAAGATTCAAGGCTTGTAATGTATCTTAAAGAAAGGTGTATCTTAAAGTTAAGAGTCCAGGTTAATCCTTATATCTCAGCTAATAAATTAAAACGGATGTCAAGGCAAAGTGAATGACTGCATAGCTCCTTAAATGTAGATAGAAATTATGGAACGGAAGCAGCTGGAGGCAAAAGTGAAATGCAGTTTCAGTGGGAAAACAAGAATTAACCATAAAACATCACAAAATATGAAAAGTCAGGATGGCTTTGGTAAATGAAAATCACTGAGCTACATGTGATATCAGAGCCTGGTTTACATATGTATATGAAAGTATATATATTGTTATTTGTTTATTCAGTAGGAGATTGTGCTAGACACTAAGCCTTTCAAATGAAAGAAAAATATTTCACTACTGAGCCTGCTATAGTTTTTCACTTTATCTTCAGATATATTACACATTTCACCATAAATTATACTTTTTGTGAAGCTCAAATTGCTTGAAAATCATATTTTTTCCAGCCTTATTAAGAGCGAGACAAACTAAGTGATATTTCACCCTGTAAATTCAAAGTTGTTGTGGTTTATTTTTGTTATAACCACTTAAAACCATAAGCATTTGTTGTCCGTTAATCATAAAAAACATATTATTTCTGCCTCATTTTGCCTCTCCTCGCCTACACTCTATCTTCAAATATTGGATACTATTGTTTTTATGCACTGAAATCAGAAACACAATACAATCCTCCGTGGTCCAACACTAGCAAGATGCAAGTTTGGAGTGCCTTCTAAAGAACAGTCTTGCATTTAGGTTCATTACATTTTAGTCATTGTAAAAATGTATCTAAAATTGCTTAACAATAGAAACAGGCCTATTGACTTGCAGTTCAAAACTGCAGAACTTCGTGACATTTCACTGTAGTATTTTCATTTGCCTACTGTTGAAAAATGGCTATGTGGTATTTTTTAACCCTACATGTATGACCTGGACTCTGAATTTTTTTCATAATTGCAGTACAGAGCAGTGTGCGGTGAGAGGGGGTAGGAGAGAGGCAGACATTTCGTGACCACTCAAGCCTCAAATACAGGACAAAAAGCTTTACTCACAAAAACAGGCATGAAAAAACAACTCAAAATACCACCCTGAGTAATGATGAGCAAACACTGTTTTAACATGGTTAAAAACATATGTTTTTTAGCAGTGGTAATGGCAAATCACATGGTCCAACCTACAACAAAAGCCTTCATATCATTACTAAAACATGGTACCAGTCTGCAAGACATACACTGTTTTAAAAAGTGGACTAAGGGAGTGTGACATCACCCACAGCTTTTGGCTCCAGTCAAATGAAGCTCACAAGGCTAGCAGTTATAGGAGCAAATTTGGAGCCAAGTTCCACAATAGGAATAGGAATTTCTTCACGGGTAAAATAGCAAAATAAAAACACCAGGGTCACACAGAGCGGGTTAATCATAGACTGTATATATAAATGGACATAGCTAACGCGCTACCCGTCGTGTTCCAAATAGGAAGTTCGCATACGGCGCTTCTGGCTCCTTCTAACCCTGGCTTCCAGGGACTTACATTAGAATATTGTAGCCCCTCGTTCTGTAACAGTGTAGTGAGTTTCGTCATTTTGGTCTTAAAATGTTTGTATTAACCCAGTTAACATGATCCTAGTGTTTTTCTTTCTTGTTATTTTATTTGTCAAAAAAATCCTATTCATAACATAGAGCCTGGCTCCAAATTCGCTCCTGTAACCATTAGCATTACAAGCTTCATTTGAGTGTCACTGAACGCTATGGATGACATCACACTCGCTTAGCCCACTTTTTTATACGGTCTATGGGGTTAACACAAAACCAAACCAAAATGTCGAGGCTCACTGCAGTTAAGCTGTTTTTAGGCTGGTCAGAGCGGTGCTGGTGCCATTTCCCGCACCAGTTCCACTGGGAACCAAAGTGCTCACTGGTGAACGACCCATGTGCATACCATTTACGTGAAACCATGACGCATCATCGACAGAAGGTGTGGATTTACCACCAAATAAAAACAAGGCCTTACGAAAACAGATGGAAAATAAAAATCATGGATCACATCAGCAACACCACTTTTCGGTTCCTGAACGCTTTGATTTCAGATGTGAACACGTGAGTTGTTCAAGATTAGGTGTGGGAACCGGCACTGGCACGGTTCTCTGTCGGCCTGAAAACGACCAGGGAGGGGCGACATTTTTTCAATGTAAAGTCAATTGGATCCAGAGTCAATGGAGCCAGAAGCTCCCCCATGCTCACTTCATATTTGAAATGCAGCGGCTAGCAGACTAGTTATGTCCATTTATATATACAGTCCATACTTGTTGTAGCAGAAAATATAAAAACAACAACAAAATCTCTCTGTACAAAGTTTCCCTAGAGAGTTGCCATGTGAAAAGTTTATTCATTTGCGTTCTGTAGAAAGAAGTTATAGCAAACTAATAAACAGAAGAGCAAAAAAATAAAAAATAAAACAAAATAAAGAGAAAAAGGCTGGGGAACACAAGATGAAAGAAAAGTGGGGACAGAAGTAATAGTTACTGCTCTTTGCCTTTGTAGGGCAATAAACCAGTCTGCGGTGAATTGTTGGAGCTCAAAGGGAGTGAGGGATGGCAGCAAGAATTCGGCGCTGGCTATCCCAGAACACACTGCTGTTTTCTGGGTCTCCGTCAGAGCACAACTGCTGTCTTCTCTTCTTTCACCAGAATATATCATGTCTCCAGGGCCCGGATATCCTTCTCTTATAATTTCAGTACAGATGCTGGTGTGCTGTGTCAGAGGGAGAGGAACTGTCCATGGTCCTGAATTCACTCTTCTAACTGTATAGGGGAGGCCTGACACGAGACAGTGGGGAAAGATATGGTCCATGGCAAACGTTGCTCCACAGAGAGGCACATTTATACAGAGGTAACAGTCTATACAATGGCTCCTAGGACTATATATCGAACCAGTGTCAAAGATCTGGACAAGTTGCAGAGGTGGGGTAACTTTTCCTAATATAATATAAATACGTTTTCCAAAGCAATACTTTTGTTGAATATGCTGTGGAAATATTATAAGCAATAGAATATATATATGTATATATATATATATATATATATATATATATATATATATATATATATATGTATATATATATATATATATATATATATATATATATACCTGGTGTCTCTGCCCGATACACTAGATGGTTTGCAAGTCCAGAAGTGGGAGTCTGGGCACCAGCCAATCAGCGAAGAGCCATACATTCTGTGTTGACAATGATTCCCAAGATCAAGGATGTAAAGCCGGAACCAAGAGAATGTTTGGTGAATTTTATCAAGGGGAAAGATGTTTTCCTTCTTCCTACAGGATTTGGGAAAAGCTTCATATACCAGTTAGCCCCGTTAGCGGCGCATTACATACGACCATACAGCAGCGATTGGTTAAATTAAAAAAGTACCTGCCTACCGTCGAGAGAACGAATCCTAAAGCTGCGAGGTCAGACCGTTTCCACAAAGTTAAACCAGCTGATGAATCGGGCTAGCAGACATGTGACATGCTAATATTCAGAAAGTTACCAACTATCACTTTAAACGTAGGTACAAAGTAAATATTTGTAGAGGTTACAATTTATTGGTAGTAGTAATGTAATTTAGAAGCTTGTTGTCATAATAGTAATAGTATTTCAAAGTATAAGTTGACAACCCAGTGAAAGTTCAAATAGTATTCTTTATATATTCATTCATTTTTGGGATAGTTGCAGCACAAGTAGCTGGAAGTTTTAACAATAAGAAGTATCAAATATATATGTTGTCACAGCTTTGTAGAATCCTTTCACTTCTACTTGAACTTCTATTTTAAAGTATTTTATTTAATACAATGCCATTTTCTTCCATGTCTGTAAATCTAGTGTGTCTCTCACCACCTCAGCCCTGTCCAATATGTCTGCCACACTTTGGTGACCTTTATTTGGTGCCATTAAAAACCTGTTGTACAAGCCTCACTCGGACTGACAACTAAAGAGATTAACCTTTCTGTGTGCTATAGAGTCCCGGTATATGCAGAAATGGAAGGAACGGCTTCAGATAAGACAAAAAATGCGCAGAAAAACAACCAAAAGCGCCACGGTAACAAGTCCACAGACAGAGTTTGAAGCATCCGGAGGTGGTAATTGTTGTGAGAAGAAACCTTGGCTGCCTTCATAGTGCCAAAGAAAAACAGAAAGAAAATACTTCTTTCCATTAAACCAGCTGCTATATATATAGGCCTTGAATCATACATCGGGGCTAGAAAAAGCTGTTACTTGTATGTTTTAGAATGGTACCATACAGAAACAAAATAACATTCTTTTTTCGACAGTATAGAGAGTAAAAAAGGTTGAATTCCGTGAACTGGATAAAGTTAGAAATGTGTTCACACTATCTCAAACATGAATAACTTGGTCCCTTACAGCCACGATCCCTATTTTAATAATACTAGCAATCAGTGGTAAAAGGTAACAAAGTAAAAGTAGTAATTAAGTATAAATATTTGGTATCTTTAATTTCATTTTAATGTTGATACTTTTACTTGTACTTCACTCCATTTGAGACCAGGTATCTGTACTTTCTACTACATTTCTGAAAAGGACTGAAAAGTAAAAGTAATTTTTATCATGGTGTGAGACCTGCAGGGAAGCCTGAGGGGTTTAATTTGAACACATTTGTAGTTTGAGCTAATAAAAATATACAAATAGAAACATCTGAAAAACAAAACAAAACAAAAAAAAAACAAACAAACAAACAAAAAAACAAAACAAAACACACAGACACCTGACTCAGTTGTTTAGAGAACAAAATTCAGTACAAATGTTTAGCAACATTTCTATATTTGAAGCTTTCTTAAATGTAAAAATCTGTGCACAATACTTTAAGTACATCTTTAGAAGAGTACTTAAATAGTTTATGAGTTAATGGTCTTTACATTGAACCACAAAATAAAGACATTCCACATTGATAAAAAAGTCAATAAAATTCAAATTTAACCAAAATATATAAGTCAAACTCAAATTCACAGAGGGCCTAAATTAAAAACTGGGACTAAGTCGTGGCCAAACTAAATATGTATTGAACATTTTCAACCACAATTGCATGTTTTCTGTTATTTCAAGATATGTAATGTTAAAACTTTTCTTATTAAAATGAATGTTTAATAATAATTTTGCTTAAACATTGAATCCAGAAAAAGCTAAATATAAAATAATAACAAAATTTTAAATAAATGATGTCTCTATAGCCTATCTATAGCCGGTGGGCCAGCTCTAATACATGTTTGATATGATCTCAAGGGCCAAATATAATTATATCGCGGGCAAAATTTGGCCCCTGGGCCTGAGTTTGACATGCGTGATATAAGTCATCAAAGTTTAAAAAATAATGCTACTAATAATATTTTATATGTATTTTTCCCCATACTGATTTATCATAACTGCCTTTACTTTGCAGTAGTGAGGTTAGGGTGTTTTCTTTTTCTTCCAATCTTTATGTTGATACACGACACCTACTATACTATAATGGAGTGTAAAAATGCATGAAATTGAATGCATACCTTCTCTACCACTCGGAAGTGAATGGGTCTGACCGACTACATGATACTTTAATTTGACCATGTCCGGTGTAGCCATGGTGACGCAAATATGAGTGAGCGCACAGGGGCCGAATGTAATTTAAAACATCAGATCCTATGTCCACACTAAAACATCTTCTTAACAAATCAAATAGGAGCCATGTCTGAGGGTATAGTGTGAAGACCAGCTGGAGAAATATATAACTTATAAGATTCTTTTGTCTAGCCGAGGGTGTTGCATTATGCGGTGTTATGAAATCATTTAAGTGACAGGTGGAAACAGTCTATTAGGTCATAAAATGTTATAAATATTGCACCGGCCTGGTCACAAAGATTGATGATGTAGAGGACTGCAGGCAGACGCAGCCATCTCTGCAGAGCTCCACAGAGGAAAGCAATAACCAGAACTGCTGGAGAGCTTACAATAGCAGTGCAATGGTAATAGTGGAGGAAGATATGAGATAAGGTAAGCCAGAAGTACAGCTGGCACTTTGGAAGAAATATGTAATAGCAATTTTTCTGACGAGTGTAGTGATTAGATTTGCCATTTAGAATTCTCTTAAAGGGCCCATATTACACTGTTTTCAGATCTATGCTATGATGTGCTTTTCTCATCATAAACATACATGAAGTTTAACACACACATCCTGCATATTTAGACTGACCTATTCTCTCTTCCACCTTGTGATGTCATATCAATACAGGAAGTGCTCCACTGTTTTTAATCTCCATACACCTTCACTAGAGTCATTTGGATAACTTCAGCTCTGAAATTGCGAATCTCTTCTGAAAAAAGGCAAAAGGTAACTTGGCTTGAAAACTACCACGACATGACATCACAAGGTGGAACAGAGCACTTTGAGCTGTGGAGATGTAGACACATTAATAATAAATGGTTACTCAAACATGTGTAAATGAAACAAAACATAACTCCAGGGATGTTTTTGAGACGGTAGCAGCATTATAAGACCATAAGAGTTTAATTTGTGCAATATAGGACTTTTAAAGCCAGGATTAAAAACATTTGATAGAACACAATTAAAACTGGTAAACTAATCCAGTAATACGTGACTGGAGTTGGCAATAAGAGTAGATGTTTTGTTGTTTGTGGAGGAAATTTTGTTGGCAGTATTTGCTAATTGTGCCCATCAACTTGTGATATCTATTTGATAAATATTGCAGTCCTTGTGATTTGTTTAATGGTAAGTAAACATGTAGAAGCACGACTGATAACAGCAATTGTATTAACGGTAGCTGTAGAAGTACAAGAAACAGCAACAGTGGAATAAAGAGCATAGTGTAGTAGTAGTAGGAGTAGTAGGTGTAGGAGTGGTAGTAGTTGTAGTCATCGATGTGCAATTGTAAAAAATTGTGCTGAGTATTTTCAATTATTCTATCATTTTAGTGGCAAAGTTTACACACATCTGATTTGTGGACCTTTAAGATTATTTAAATGACATGCAAACCACACAATCTCATGTGAGTGATCAGAGGGACCATGATCAGAAAGAAATAAGATGATTTTGTTGTTTACATATTAATAATCCTGTAACTCCAGATATCTGATACCTGCGCACACAGAACTGCAGCCACTGTTTGCAAACCAGTAAGAGTAGTGCATATTGTTGTTATTGTTATTTCTACAAAAATGCATTACATGTAACCCGAATGTTGAAGTATGTTTTCCGGTTTAGCTTTTGCTCCTTGACATTCTGGATAAACACGAGGCAAACACAGGACCAGGAAATAAGCCAAAGAGCATTAACACTGTTGTAGCTCAGCATGGGGGAGAGCGGGCGGGGGTGAGAGAGAGTCCCCCTCAGCACTTTCAACAGCCCTGTGAGATTTAAATAATAAAAGCAGTGGGCCTCTGAACAAACACTATAATTATGGCCTACAGTCTTCCTGTCGCTCGTCTGGAACAAGCAAGTGGAAAGGAACATGCTATTACCACTCAGGGATGCAGCCACAAGAATTAGCACCAATAAATGTTTCATGCTCAAAGATGGCTTCACGTGACTCTCTCCCGCCAAATCAACACCAAATGCGTTTGTTTTTGTTTGGGCAGAGACTGGACGTGAAAAGGAACAGTAAGGTTCTCCCAATATGAGCACTTTATTCATTATAGTTTAATCGATAACATAATAGTAAGATATGCGAGTCTCCATGTCAAATACTGTAGTTTTACTTAAAGATGCATTGTGTAACTTTCTGGTGGAGGGTCCGTCACCTGTTTGTTTCTATGGATATGTCAGTGCTCTGCATGGAATATTCCACAGTATGACACTAAACACCTCTACCTTACATTTATTCAAATACTGTGGTTTTAAAACTCAAAAATACCTAGAAGGAATTTCCATGGAAAAAAAGCATTTGACAAAGCCTCCACCAGAAAATTTACACAATGCATCTTTAAATAAAGTATGCAATAGAAAATAAAAAGAAAGAAAATATAAAATCAACACAGATAACACACCCAAACAAAACTTATGTTGGGTCAATATATATCGACAAATTGCTTTACTGCATCATTCCTTTCATAGGTGACATGTCTGTGCCAGATTAGCATGTACTATGTATATGTTCTTGGAATCAGGCAAAGATTCTGGGAAGTATTATGCAACAAAACCTAATAGCTTTTCCTTGAATTATGCACTGATATTTGATTTCATCAAATACAGGAGACATTGTTATTCTGTTGGGGAGCTGCCAATAAAAAGCAAGGATTCATATTAGCTTTTGTTTTCCCTATAAAACTTAACATAACATCAACAAGTTTTCTTCTGTAAGTATGTACCTTGAGGTAATGCTGTCTGTAACAACTCCTCCAAGTTTGTAGGAGAAATAAGCATGGAAACTAATTACAAGGCCAATAACTTTTACTTAAAGTGTTACCCAATACATTTTATTTCTTTAGTAGATTGTTTAATGTCCATGAACCGAAGTCTTCTATTGTACACATTGATGCTCTTAGTATTATCTGAGGAACTCTTACAGCGCAATAAAATACCCCTTTTTCGCATCTAATTCAAATGGCCGCACAGCAGACTATAGTGATCAGGTCAGCCAATTGAATCTTTGTGGTACAATAATTGTCTGGATGAGGTGTTCACAGTGCGAGGGGGAGGGGGACTGAGACCTCTGTTCTGGGCTCTGTGCATCTGGCACAGTAACGTTGGAGGAACAGATGGTACGGTAATGGAAAGAGCTTGTCTGCATTAGCTGCACTGTCTTCTTTCACATACTCATTCACATCAACAATCAGCTTCCTCAGTACTACCAGCCTGACATAGCATAACATTGTATATGACATTTATATTTGACACCAGAAAAAGCCCACATAAGTACCGCAGAGCTGGAGCCTTTGATCAAATAAATGTCTTATTTTTCCAACATGTTGCACTGAATAGGGATTGTAGCAGGATTAAAAATAAAAATAAATAACTGAATTGAAGTTATGTTATGCAGATGCTTCCTAGTTTCTGAAATTAGAGGACCTTAGTTCACAGATTTCACCTGTAACTTGACCTGGAGTTGGCATCACCTGCTTATAAAATAGCAGACCGTCAACCAAAAAAGTTTCATGGTGTACCATACAATTTGTTCAAAAATAACTTTATGAATCCAAACATGGTCAGTACACAAGTTATTGTATTGTCTTTGTTAAAAGACAGTTAGAAAGTTTTCTTGAAAAAGAGCAGCTCTCTCAGCAGATTCTCTGTAGAATTACAGGTCAAACTGTATCTCATGAGAACACAAAACAGACCATATCAACACATTTTTAGCCCAGCCAACATATTTAAGATGTACTTTGTATGGGTGTCCAGTGGGTCCTTCACTGGATACTTTATAAAAAAAAGTTATTTTTCCCACTATTTTGTAACCAAGTTAACAATTCCTATCAATGTTCAAATTTTTGAGTGCAGCTTAAACAGCAATTTTTCCATTGTATATTATATTCTTAATTATACTATCCATTGATTAATAAACTGCACTATTAATTAGTGCAAAAATCTATTGTAGCTATTATCCAGCTATTATTCTACAACAAAACAAGCCAAAGAATGACCTCATGATTCTAAAAGAGTGAAACATGTTTGGTAATTTTCAAAGAGTGGAACATGTTTGGTAATTTTCAAAGAGTGAAACATGTTTGGTAATATTCAAAGAGTGAAACATGTTTGGTAATATTCAAAGAGTGGAACATGTTTGGTAATATTTTAGCAGTGAAACATGTTTAGTAATATTCCTCTGTGCACACTGGAGCTTCAAAAGTGGACTGTGGACTGAAGAAGCCATCAAGCCTTTTTACTGTAAATTTAATGAGCCGCATGCTTTTATTCAAATGTCATGTGCGTGCAAGCCCAGTTTACATCCTTCCATATTTAACAGGGTAATGCAGGAAGACCGTTCTATCAAAAAGAGGCACCTTCACCAGACTGTGTGGATTAATTATGAATGTGCTTTCAGGGCAGCACCATCCAGATGTCTACTGGCAATCTTAAAATAAAGTACAAAAATCTCTTTAGCTTTTTATTTTCATATTCAGATTGTGGAAATCCCCAATGAAGTTCAAGGGAGTTGTTTCCACTGGCCAATTAGCATTTTAAGCAATTAGAGCGGCATAGGGAACCAGCTCACCAAATGTGAACCTGGGGTTAAGACGCAGTGTGCAAAGGAGGACAGACATGAATGGAAAGGAGCAAACACGCCTCAAAAAGCACAGTCGTCTCATTTGTGGCGTGTGAGAAAGAATATTTATGCAGAGTTATTTTTCCGAGCGGTTTCTTGTTAGTGCCTAATGGGGAGGTGTAGTAAATGACACAGGAGTGGTGTGACAGATTTTGCCTCCCAGTCGATC
Organism: Boleophthalmus pectinirostris; assembly: GCF_026225935.1. Classification (NCBI taxonomy): domain Eukaryota; kingdom Metazoa; phylum Chordata; class Actinopteri; order Gobiiformes; family Gobiidae; genus Boleophthalmus; species Boleophthalmus pectinirostris. Next base: position 21,271,689 of record NW_026571018.1, on the reverse strand, counting down.
ACGCTATTGATTCATCGCTCATTACCGTCTTTTCATTTCTTTTGATGTTGTTGTGGAAAAATAATGGCTTTTTGAGTTAGATTTAACCTTCATCTAAGCAACGACTGAGTACCCTGAGTAGTCTGTGGCTATTAGCGCCCAAAAAACAAATATGCAAAAACAGAAAAGAAAATAACAAAAAGAACTGATCTGGGTTTATTCACAGCAATAGGAGCGAGTTGTGATGCAAATCCTGTGTATGTAGGCTATACGCAATGAAGCTCCCTCACAGCAGGAAGTCCAAAACTGCCTCATGTGCCTTATATTTGACAGCTAATTATGGCATCGCATTTGAATAAAAAACACATTATTTCAAAATTTGCATGATAATCTTAATGTATATGTCACGCAATTAGTCTGTGTTTTCAATCTTCCTCTTACAATTTCATTTTGAGTTAATGAATGGTAGGGCAAGTTGTGGGAGAAATAATTATTGCATGAATGAGGTATGGAAATGTGATAAGATAAAAAGCTTTCTTTCAGTTTTCAATCAACCTCCATTGTCAGGAGCACTGTTACACAGGAAGGAAATGTGAATTGATTGATACATGTTCCAACAATACATTTCTTAAAAGGTCCATATTACATTGTTCTCTGATCTACTGTATGTTATTATAATGTTGTTCCTTCATCATAATGTTTTATTTCATTCACACATGCTCTTCTATCAAACAGAAAGCACTCTGTTCTATCTTGTGATTTCAAGTGGTAATACAGGAAGTGCTCCATGTGTTTTTACTCATACACTCCATACACCTTCACTAGAATGATTTGGAGAATTTCAGCCCTGTCTTTTCAGTTCCCAATCTCTACTGAACAAAAGGTAAAAGGTAGCTGTTAACATGAAAACTACAGCTTGATGGGTCTGAGCATTTTGAGCTTGGGAGATGCAGACAGACTAATAATAATAATAATAATAATGTGTGAATGAAACAAAACACAGCTCCAGGTATGTTTTCGATGAGGTAAAAAAAAACAAAAAACATTTTAACATGGCTAAATGCTCACAAGAGTTTTATGTCAGATAGGAACTTTAACTTTTTGTAAACAATGTATTACTGAAAGCACAGTCATAGATTTCGCTCCATATCTTTGGGCAGAGACTCACTCAAGTCACTCGCAAAACACCCAGCAGATAAAGATGCAGAGTAAAGATGGAAACATATGCATCTGGTCCAAAGAGATTATCCTATCAGCATTATGTGATATTTGTGAATTTGCAGAGATCTTGATACCAATGCATGGAGGAGTTTAGTAAAAAATGAATGGACCTGTAGTGCTTAGTTGCCATGTTTACTCAGATTGTAATGATCCTTTTAACTATCATTCACTTTCCTGCTGCAGTCCTACACCCATTTGTGAACTCTCTCACCAGAGACTCCACTTTGAATCCCATGTGCTGAAACTGACCCTGCTGTTGAGTACATAAAAGACCTAAAATATCAGCATGAATGCATCTGGACAATGGCAAAACATTTGACTGTGTAGATGTTATTGATACTTTGCAGTGACATCACGCTGGGGGTGTTATGCATCTGTGTGTGTGGCTGAATGTTCAGAAGTTACCATGGAAACACAATGCAAATATTAGTAAGAAGTTTAAAGATTTGAAAGTTTAAAAAATACAAAATCGATTTAAACAGCACAGCATGAGTCTGTTCAGTCTTTCTACTGTGACCACAAGACACAAACTTCAGTCAGATTAAGTTTGAACCATATTAGGCTACGTTCAGACTGCAGGGCTTAATGCTCAATTCCGATTTTTTTGTGAAATTCGATGTTTTTGCAAGGTCGTTCACATTTCCAATTAAAAACGACTTGTATGTGAACTACAGTGTGAACATTAAACGGCCCGAAAGTGTCCCAATGGAGGACACGATGACGTCATCCACATCGAGCGTGCTCTGTGTTTACGGAAGTTGTCCAAACATGGACGCGAGCATTGAGCACCTGGAGATTTTAAAGTTTCTCTCGTACCGGAGCCAGAACATGAACAACTTACTTGTTTTAAGGAGGAGATTGAGAAGGAGAAGGACGAGGTTTTTGGCCGTGGTGTTTTGTGGGACAGCGGCAGCGACGTCCGTTGAAAGGAACGTGTGGATGCGCAGATGTAGCCAAGAGTGGTGAGTGGTGATGTGCTTCGCTTCAGTGACACGGAGTTCATTAACAGTTTTCGCCGACTTCAGCGCAGAATAGTGAATAGTGAGTGTTTGTCGCTTGTTGATAACGTGTAGGCCAGATGAATGCGCTTCGGCCGTTCAGACTGAAGTCGCATGTCAAAAGATCGGATATTTATCGGTTTCAGGAGCACATATCCAAGTGTCCTGGGTCGCATTTGAAAAAATTGGATCTGTGTCGTTCAGACTGTCATCAAACGATCAGATATAGGTCACATAGGGGCCAAAAAATCGGATTTGGGTCACTTCAGGCTGCAGTCTGAATGCAGCCTTAGAGTACAACATTATGGATTGGAAAGGGATAAGCATAAATGAGACAGAGGACAACAAATGTGACACTGGACTTTAAACCGGGACGGGCCCTTTTCACTCTCACACACCTGGGATACTTTCCTGAAGAAGTCAGACCTGCAGATTGTGCTGATGTCCTGCTTCCACCAATAGGAAGACAGTGCCAAAATCATGTGACCACTCTGAGTAAGTAAAAACTTTCAGGTATGAAAGTAAACTAAATATACAATATAATACACTGAGACTATATTCACCATGAGCCAGACTTTTGCTAGCCGCTTGTTATACCAGTTTAACATTAACCTACTCCATATATTACCCATAAAACTCTCAGATTTTACTTGAAGTACAGATATATTTTCGCCATCTGAACCCACTGCAAACTAAGTGAACAGTTCGATCAACCTTACAGTGAGCCAGTTTCGATTTTCATAACATCAGTTGAGAATCAGTGGTAAATAACAAATTTCCCACATACACGACATTATCAGCACTGGACTTCACTGATCAATGATAAAAGAATAACTAATAGCCCCAAAGTGACAGTGTATGTGCTAAATCGATATCCTTATGACCTTTAGAATACCATCCACTTCCACATTCACATATAAGTCAATGAATATTAGTGTTGGATAAAATGTAAGGAAAGATTATTGTAGAGAAGTCTTCCATTATTATCAGATCAATAGGACAGCCCGCCAAGGCCAACAGTAATTTCAGGATGCTTTATGTTATCTTTGAACATGATTATTGCCCTTGGACTAGTAGAATGTAGTTGGTATTGAATGTTTTGCAACGGTTAACTCATCCACTGTATGCTGTACAGTAGAAGGGACTAAAGTAGGCCAGAATCATTACCTGAGAGCAGAGAAATCATTAAAGAGAAAGGGATAGATCAAAATCCTTCAAATCAATATGACGCTGAGATTTGGAAATATACAGTAAAAACGTTTGCGGTACTAAAGGGTTCTGTGCTCTCAGTGCTCTTAGCAGATATAAGTGTGGAGTAATTTCGCACAGTGCCAGTGGTCAAGAGATATGATGCAATATAACATCTTAGCAAAACATTAGAGGAAGAGACTAATCTTATATTTTTTCCAAATACAAACGTGACTGAAAGGGCCCATATTACACTATTTTCATCCATGTTATAATGTTGTTTCATCATCAAAAACGCACTTGGAGTTGTGCTTTGTTTCATTCACACATGTTTAACACACAGACCCTGCGTATTACATGCTAAGTTATTCTCTGAAACAGAAAACACTCTGCTCCCTTTTGTGATGTTCTGTGGTTATACAGGAAGTGTTTTTAAACTCAATCCATTACAATCATTTGGATAATTTCAGATGTGGAATTGCTAAACTCTGCTAATCAAAAGGTTAAAGGTGGCTGTTAACTTGAAAACTACTGCTTCATGAGATCACGAGGTAGAACAGAGCAGTTTGAGCTTTGGAGATGTAGACAGATTAATAATAAAGGGTTATAATAAAGGGTTACTCAAACCTATGTGAATTAAACAAAGCACACCTCGAGGTATGCTTTAGCCGAGGTAGCAGCATTATAAAATGACTAAAAGCTCTCTGGAGTCAATTTTGCATAATATAAAACCTTTAATAATTGAGAGTTTGCATGGAAGTTACCCACATTGTTCTTGAACATGATACGTATCAAAGACATGCACCTGGAGTAGTCCCTGTGTCTCTATTAGGTAAAGTTAACTATTGTGCAACTGAACCATCCTTCATTGGCACACGGAAGAGACAGGAGCACCTAGAATGGATGCTTAGGTTCATTCACTCTAACTAATAAGGAAACTAATAATTTAGTTTCCTTAGAGAGCCCTTGGAACTAGAGTTAGTCTTTATTATGGTAAACACTGCTTGATTTATTTTTCTTTCAACATTGCTTCGGACCCATGCCCTCAAGGCTCCCTTGGTTCACTGCTTTGTAGTACTACCACACAAGTTAAATAATGCATACTATTTGTGTGTTTTTAATTCTTATTCTTCAAAATGAGAAATTAGAGCACCCCAGCAACAGCACCTCAATGTGTCAGTCGGAGATGAAATGGGCCATTCTTCAGCCACATATTGTGCCTGTATCCTCCATGGAGCGCACATAAGAAAAGCAGCTGTGTCTGGAATAAGTTACCTAACCCCCCTTTACAAAACACTGTATGCGACTTACATGGTGTACGAAGCAGAACTGCACATTACTAAGTGGGCCCTGGACGCCTGGTAACACATGATGTGGTCGGTAATCCTTCATTGGAGCTGACACATTGTGGATCAAGCTGGGGTCCCAGTTGTCATGGAGACACTTACAGGGTGTTGCACCATTTCATTGGTCATCGTCCAGAAGACATGCAAGACTTCCAATCACATATGGCAGAGTTCAAATCCCTCTTGTTCAATGGTCTTCTCAAACAATAATTATGAGACAGTTACATCATACATGAGCCTATAAACCGTTTACAGTTTATAGACTCATGTATGATGTAACTTTAGACATGCCACTTCCCACAACTTTCCAATAACTGACTTGGGACACTGTGAAATGATGTATACATCTTGACTTACATCTTGAAATCATCTTTTGACCCCCAGCCCAGTGCCTTGGAAACCACCAGAGTGAACAGTGTGTGGCACAAGGGCAAAAGCTCTCAAAAAACATACAGTGTAAACAGAGAAGGACTAGGATCTATTGAAAAGGCGAATAAAATTGTCCGATCACTCCCAAAACTTCAGAAAATTCAATCCCTGCTTTCTTTTTTGCTGTTGTTGTCCATAAATTCTTATAATCCAAATAAAATAATGAGTCGACCAAGAATAAGTTTAACACTCCATCAACTGATTAATTGGCAAACTGACTAAACGACTACAGCACTGTACTGTATTTTGGACTTCCAGGCTTCTTCATAGGAAGGATTAAATGAGCAGCACGGTGGGGTGCGTGCTGCAGGTTTTTTTTTTTTTTTATAAAGATCTTGTCTGAAAAGCCGTGGTGTTGCTGAGTGAATGATTAAATTGCCTCACTCTTAAATCATTAGCAGCAGTTGCTCCACACTCTTTGAAGGTTTTAGCCTGCTGTGCATTCATATACTTTCAGTGGCTTATTTAGACTCAAGTAAGTGGTGCTCTTAAATTTTAAATTGTGTCAGAAAAGTGCTAAGTACGTTTCAATTTGATGTAGGGTCCAATGAGAGCATTTACAAATATTTGAAAACATTTAATCTGATTATCTGAATTCTACTGGGGTGTGCAGCAAATTTAAGAAACACTAACCAACTCCTGGATTTTTTGGTTGTTTGGGGGAAAACTGCATAATCCCAGACCCTACTCACTGTATATATGTGAACTGTGTATTATTTGTGTTATTAGAATCCTACGACTCCATGCAGTGCCACATAGTGAGATGTAATACTGCATTCTTTGTGATAAAATAATTCAGTTTTGCTGGAACCGGTATTGTAAAAAGAAGATTTGGAAACAAGCGATTAGCGACTGGATGTTAGAGACATATTTACAACAGAATAATACGGTGGCTCCACTGCTCTCCACAGGTGCAAGAAACAAAAACACATTGTTTGTGAGAGCAGCAGTGGCAAAACAGAAGTAACAAAAAGGCAACGTGAGATTCAATGTAAAAGTGCTGCTTTACCTGGGTACATTTTAAAGTGCGAATGATTAAGAGACTGATTAAGAAAAGTGAAAAATATGTTGAAAAGTACAAAAAGTAGAGTTGATGACATCATGGAATGAAGAGCTCTATCCAAAAATAACAATTTACACTCTACTAACACATTTTTCCTTTAAACATTATTACTTTAAACATAATTTCGACAAAATAAAGGTTACATTTTTATATGGCAAATATGAGTGCTGTCAGTCAATTAAAATATTTAATCACTATTAATCTCATGAATGTTATAGTTAACTCACAATTTATCGCACATTTTTGTCCTTGAATAATCATTTGAATACTCTTATCAACAAAGGAAAGTGGATAGGCTGACTTTTTTTTTTTTTTTTAAATAGCTAATGTGTTTGCGACAGTCTTTGTCTGCGCCAGTGTCAGCTGTACTAAGGGCGATGACATCATCACACGGCGCTGTTTGTTTACATGTCGTGCAGCAGAATAAATAAGTCCAGCGGCAGAAATATCTATTAAATAGTGAGAACGTTATGAGTCCTGCTGTGAAACACACTTCTCTGTGAGTTTATGGATATAACAACTATCAGAGCAGTGACAACAGCCAGAAGAGAGAGCTCGCAAAACGTCTGTTGCTGTCACAGTCCTTATCGAAGGTAAGTGCGGATTTGCCATCTGTTTTGGAGCGGACTTTATTTTATATTTTCCTCAAATAAGTAACATCAGCACACCTGACAGGGCTTCTCAGTTTCATACTAATTGTTTTGTTTCCTGTTTACAGTACAATCTTGTAGTTTTTCTAATGTTACTAGCACTTGCCACAGCTTTTGAAAAAAATAAAAGAATGCCGTTAAAATAGTTTTGCATTAACTTATTAATAATGTGATATTTTTGACAATTTTTTAGCAATAACAAATATAAATTTCTGTGTACACTTAAGGAGTTTTGTCACAGTGTACAATATGGTTGCTAAGTAACAGCTATAGAATTCTCCAAGCAATCTGAAATCTGAAACCTTAAAAGCAGCAAAAAATATACACATTTTTTGTAAAATCTTAAATATAACAATAATAACTTCTGTGTGTTTTAGTAAAATGAATAGTCCAACCTGTCATAGACACTTTAAAGCAAAAAAAAAAATAAAAAATCCAGAACTCCAGCCAACTTGTCTCTGTGTAAGAAAATACATTATTGAACTAATGATTGAGTTTACATGTAAAAAAAAAAGTCACAGGCCTAAAAATACCAACGCCCTCTATATCAGTCCACACGGGAATGGAAGAGCTAAGTGTTTTCTCCCTAAATAACACACGTATATTGATTATTCAGAGAATTTCTAATGCACCCGAGACACATGTTTTCAGATTTCTCACTCTTCTGGACTTAGGCTGAGTGATGCTGGGAAGAATGTGATCTCATCTGTCTCTTTTCTATCAAAATGTTTCGTATCCGCTTAAGACGAGCTGTAGTTTGCAAGTGCTGAGAAAGATGCTGCTTTATGTTGCTATTTTCTATTTTCTCCTGTCATTTGATTCTCATGTCCACAGTTTGCTTTGACATACACATTTTTACCTCTATTATATGATGCTAGCCCTGGACATGTGTCATTCACTTTCATTTTTAATACAATTCACTTTGAGATGCTATTTATTCTGCTTCATATGCTGTACTGTATATACATATTCATAGCCACTCAGCGTATATAATCATTTTGTAGCCGTATGTTTATATAGTGTTGTGTGTTGTTTTATATCTTCGTGGTTTTTTTGTATCTTAACTCAACTATTCAGTGATTTGAGTCTAATTAGTCTAGTTAGTTATCTCAATCAATCTCATTTTCTGATTGCATATTTGCTTTCTTACTTCTGTTTTTGAACTTTGTGTTGCAACAATGGACTCTCATCCTAGCTTAGTGTAAAATGCAGTGCGTGTGTGTGTAGCCTCTTGTGCCGTATATAAGTAGAAAATGTAAAATATTCTATAGGACTCCAAACCTTCAAGTCTAAATATAAAGCACAAGATTCAGGTAAAGAGAAATGCATTGGCTTTTACTACTGAATTCTCTGTAATATGCAGCTCACACAATGGACACCAGGCCGGGCTCTGATCGTCACATCTGAGTGCTGTTTAGTGCCCATAAAGGGATCCTTCTGCCTGTGATATTGTCTAGTGTGAAAAAGCAAGTTTGATTCTCTTCAGCAGATGAATTTTGCCAGAAGGATTGGTGAAAATGTGGCAAATAAAAAGGTATTTGTGGCTTCAATGCACCATTAAAGTGTGGCTTTTATTTCATAATTTAGTCCTCGTGGATCAGTGGAATGGTGGAATGTGAGGCCCCTGACCTACTGCACGTGTTCACATATATGTACATTGTGTTGGTACTTTGTAGTGACATCGCGCTGGGGGTGTTCTACGTGTATGTATACGGGCGGAATGTTGACCAGCTACCATGAAGACACAACACACACATTTGCAAACACTGCCAAATACGTTTTAAGATTGTCTGAAAAAATACTTAATGGATTTAAAGCACACATTTTCAGGAGCCTGTGATCAACACAAGCGTTCATGGTCTTGTTTAGGTGTTTGATTTTCAGCAAAAAGGTGAGAGTGACAGAAACAGGGTTGGTTAACTCGTGATGGTAATATTATACAGTATGAGAGTTTCATGGTGCACATCAGCTCACCTGTTGTAATTCCAGTTTAGTCAGTTCTTTATGGTCAGATGGTAAAATAAAACTCAGATTAAAGTCTAACAAAGCCTCAGACTGAGCAGTGCCTACAGTTAGCATCGCACCCCCAGGGAATTGATGACACCAGCTGCTTGTATACAGGATTTATTTGAGCAGAGAGAAAGTCTGTATAATTTTAGAAGAACAGGCATCTTAAAAAAAAAAAGATGTTGAGAACTAAGATAAACAGTGATTTCTGGTGGAGGGGTTATGGAACAATCTGAGGGATGATTTTAAAAAGTCTAACACCGTAGACGCCTTTAAAAAGGGATATAAAGCATTATGTTTTGAAAGCTGTAGAGCTCTGGAAAGAATAAATTATGCATTCAGGTTTGTTTGTTTTAATGTACATTTTGTCTCTTATATATACAGGAAGTCGTAAGTGAAATTGTAAATGTAAACTTGCTGTTCATACAATTCTTTTCTTTCTTGGAATACTGACATTGTTTAATAGGTTTAAGCATTAGAAGTACTTTTTTACTTCAGCCTAAATCCTTTCAGTCATGATCTATGAAGCTGTAGTCTATGCTTTGTAGTGTTTTGTAGTGCTGCAAAATGACCGAATTAACTACTACTACTACTACTACTACTACTACTACTACTACTACTACTACTACTACTACTACTACTACTACAACTACTACTACTACTACTACAACTACAACTTCTACTACAACTATACTACTACTACTACTACTACTACTACTACTACTACTACTACTACTACTACTACTACAACTACAACTACACCTACAACTACAACTTCTACTACAACAACTATAACTACTACTACTACTACTACTACTACTACTACTACTACTACTACCACTACTACTACCACTACTCCTACTTCGATGACAACTACTACTACTATTACTACTACTACCACTACTCCTACTACTACCACTACACTACTACTACTACTACTACGACGACCACTACTACTACTACTACTACTACTACGATGACCACTACTACTACTACTACTACTACTACTACAACTACCACCACTACCACTCTACCACTACTACTACGACGACTACTACTACTACTACGATGACTACTACTACTACTACTACTACTACTACTACTACTACTACTACTACTACTACTACTACTACACTACTACTACTACTACTACTACACTACACTACTACTACTACACTACTACTACTACTACTACTACTACTACTACTACTACTACTACTACTACTACTACTACTACTACTACTACTACTACTACTACTACTACTACTACTACTACTACTACTACTACTACTACTACTACTACTACTACTACTACTACTACTACTACTACTACTACTACTACTACTACTACTACTACTACTACTACTACTACTACTACTACTACTACCACTACTACTACTACTACTACTACTACTACTACAACTACCAACTACTACTACTACTACTACTACTACTACTACTACTACTACTACTACTACTACTACTACTACTACTACTAAAGTATCAATATTAACATTACTTGTATACTGTACATTAATTAGAAAATCTTAAAAAGAGATATGATCTGTTTGCCTGGAATATTCCACACTGGCATTACACGTATCTATTTCTCTCATGGAGGCAAGCAGGTAGTGTTCCCTCCTTCAGAAAAGATCCATAGTGCAGCTTTTATTTCCTCTTGGTACTTACTTCTGTTTATCCATGTTTGGCTCACTTGGATGGACTATTGAAAACAGGCCTGTTTACAAACAAGACCCCCCAAAAAATAATTAAAAAGTGATATATAAAAAAATACATCCGTCATTTGTGGTGACTTTGTCCGTATTTCTGTAATTTAGCATGCTACTGACCCCATATTTTGGTGAGCCCCCGTTGAGTCCTGGGCTGCATCCACTGCTGCTAATCACATACGAGTGCAGTGGGCGTATTAACCATGGGAAAAACTCAATAATGCTCTTCTGCATGTGGGAGGCTTTAAGGTTGATAGCTGTGATATTGGGTAATTGGCCACATTCTCGAAAATCAGGATTAGTTTTAATATGCTGTAAATATCCTATGTGATATGATACTCAGGAGGGAGTCTATGAAAGTGACGCTCAAACACACATGGCGGATATGTCCTTCCAAGAATTCTTAAGAGACTGTCTAATCCTTAACAGAAACATTTGCGCAATTAAATATTTGGCTTGCCTTTCTCCCTGCTCCCTCACTGCCTCCCGCTCAAAGGAGGTACTTAAGGTAGCGAGACCTTTTTGAAGGAAATAATCAGTCAAAACAACTTCAAAGTACTTAAAGCGTAGGAACAAAAACATTTATGGAGGACAGTGGTTAAAGATTTTTAACTAGAAACTCTTGTCTCGATGCTGCTTTCAGTTCATTCACAACAAATTTGCCGTACTTTTCATAAAAGCAGGACGCAACAGTGTTAGGGATTTGTGTGTGTAGCCAAAACTCTATCATGAACTGGCCACGAATTGCAATATCATAATCCAAAATAGATTGGAACAAAAACTGATTTCCGAAAACCATAAAAAATCGGTTAAACCATCAATAATACTTGGAATTGTTAAGTATTTTTTGTTTTTGTAGTCATGACAAGTATGCTCATTTTGTTGGGTCGAACACTCCAAAAATCTTCAGATCGGCCTTTGAAAATAATTATTCCGAGAAGGACAAAACAAAAAAACAGCCCAAACATGTTTCATTTTTTTCACCGTGATACCAAATTTTACACGCCGTCTCTTGTAAATTGGTGCACAGACTGTTGCTAATTATTGAAGCGGCCTCAAACAGGAAAAGAGCACGCAAGGCCAATTTGTAGGTCACCTCAGCAGAGAAGAATCATCGTTTTTACGGATCAATCCCAAAAATGCACAATCGAACCGTGCTGGCGGAGCTTTGGGCTGGCGATCTGGCAAATACGAGCATTTTAGTAAGACAAGGCGGACGGCGAGCAGGGAGAAGGGAGACGGGGGCGGGCTCTAAAAATGGAGGTGTTAATGGTTCGGTCTGTCACACTCGAGCTGAATGTTTTGTTTCCAACATCAGATACGAGATGGGAACACTTTGTGCCATCTCATTTAAAACACTCGGGCCAAACAGGAGGAAAATAATGAAGAGATGGTTAAGGATTGATAACTTCGGAACATCTGCCAGAAACTACTCATTATTAAGTTTTAATTAAATGCACAAATTGATCATATTCTCTGCTGTTATATGACATTTGGGAGTATTGGGTCAAATGTGTATGAAAGATTTAGTGCATCTTAAAAGGCCCATATTGCACTATTTTCTGATCTATGTTGTAATGTTGTTTCCTCATCAGAAATGTACCTGGAGTTGGTTTTGTTTAACACACAAATCCTGCATATTCAAGCTGAGTTCTTCTCTCAAACACTGTTCCACCTTGTGATGTCATGTGATACAGGAAGCACTCCACTGTGTTTTTATACTCCACACACCTTCACTAGAATAATAATTACAGCACTAGGAATAGCTAATCTCTACTGAACTAAAGGTAAAAGGGAGCTATAGCAAAGGAGAAATTCAGATCTGTCAGCTGTCAGCTTTTCTCATCCAAGCTGCATCTTCAGTTCAGAAATGAAGAACTGAATTTCTCCTTTGCTATTTATCCTACCTAGTCAGGCTGGCGCCACATAATGCTTCCATTCAATTTAATTTCCCTCCAGCGGCTAGGTCAGGAATCAGAATACACTGGACGGTTTGCAAAAACCCTGGAAGTGCGAGTTCGGGCACCAGCCAATCAGCGAAGAGCTAAACATTTAGTGTTGTCAATGGTTCCCAAGATTGAGGATTTAAAGCCAGAACAAAGAGAATGTTTGGTGAATTTTATCAAGGGGAAAAACTTTATTGTCCTTCTTCCTTTGGGATTTGGGAAAAGCTTAATCTACCAGTTAGCCCCATTAGTGGCACTTTACATACATCACAACCAAATAGCAGCGATTGGTTAAATGAAAAAAAGTACCTGCCTACTGTCGAGCAAATGAATCCGAATGCTGCGAGGTCAGACAGTTTCTACAAAGAGAAACTAGCTGGTGAATCAGGCTAGATTCTACCAGGATGACTGAGGGATTTCATGAACATTGTAACAGGAATCTGTTCACTTGAAAACTACCACTACATGACATCACAAGGTGGGTCAGAGAATTTTGAGATTGAGAGATGTAGACAGACTGTAAATAAAGGATTACTCAAACATGTGTGAATGAAACACAACACAACTCCAGGTAGCTTATGTTTTTGAAGAGGTAACAGCTTTATAACATGGTTTAAATCTCCCACAGGTCAGTTTTACATAATATCACAGATGTTTTCATTATTATTATTATTATTGAGATAGTCAAATGGCAGATATTTGTTATGAGTTCAGTGTCAGTTTGTGGAAAAACAAATTGAGAAAAAAACATACAAAAAGATTTAAAAGGTAATTTTCCTGGCAATTTAAACCATCATTTAACAAAGTAAAGGTGTTATGATGCCTTATCTAAACATAACTTACTGTAGAGGCTAAATTAGACATTTTGCCCCATGTTAACATTATGGTTGCTAGGTAACAGTTATGGATGTCACACATGTTCAGCCAGAAAGTAAAAATTCTAAAGTAAAAACAAAACAAAAAACTGAAACAAAAAAAAAAACAAACTAATAATAATAAAGTAAATAATTAGATTAATTATGTTTTAGTGAAATGAATAGTTTAATTGGATTAACTGGATTTGTTTGAGTTGTAGCAGAGGATACAGGCCTAGAATGTTGTGGAAATAAGAAGCCCAAGAGTTGTAAAGAGGCAGAAGACCTTGTATGTCTAGCACACATGAACACCCAACCCTTTGAGGACATTGTCCATTCAAGTCGGGCCATGCTTCCATTGTAGGAGGAATTATATCCAAGGATGACTCAGTTCATAGAGCAAACTACAAAGAGACCACTTTGTCAGTGTCCGATCTTGTCTGATCTTTGAAGCACATGGACGGGAGACCAGTGGGAATACTAGGTGCCACAGTGGGGCAGCAGTGACTCTAGTCTAGTGTAACCTGTTATTGTGTCCTTTGGTGTAAGGATATCCAAGTCTCACGATACAATATCATCATGGTGTGAACCTCATGGTACGATATTTATGGCGATATTGTGGAAAAGCTGACGATATGGTGGGGAGGCTCATGATTAGGGATGTAACAATATCCATATCTCTCGGTACGATATTTTCATGATATACAGAATGAAGTGGAGGCTTCAGGATAGATTTTAAAGTTCTTTTATTGGTTTATAAAGCTCTTAATGGTCTTAGTCCTATTTATTTATCTGATCTGCTTTTATCATATGAGGGGGGGGGGGGTGTTAATTAATGTATTAAAAATGTTTCTGTTGCATGTGAAGCACTTTGTGCTACATTTCAAATGTATGAAAAGTGCTATACAAATAAAGTTTGATTGATTGATTGATTGAAACAAAACTGTTAATATGCTACTTTTTCCTCTTAAAATGCCTTGACAAGACTTAATCCAAATAACTAAGACTTAAAAGTGCTTAGAACTGTTATTTCTTCTTGCAGTCGGCACCGAAATGGAGCAAAGGATCATGGTCTATGTAGTTCCGTCTGCCTTTTTTTTTTTTTTTTTTTTTTTAGCTTTTGCTGCACCATAACTCTTAATTTAAACAAAGAGACTTGTAATTCGATATATTGTGATGGTCCACGATATTATTGTGAGAACTTTCACTAGACAATATCACAATATTTTGGTTATTGTTACACCCCTACAAGACACATAACTCACCTTGTCTGTATGAAATGTGAGTGAGTAATTAGTGGTGGTCAGAGAAGCCAATGACGTAAACCAACTTTGGTTTCAAGCAGCTGTGGCTGAGTTGCTGAGTACTGATACTTTACAGTGGCATCATGCTGGGGGTGTATTTCTATGGCAGAATTTTTCATCAGTTGCCATGGTGACACAATGCGCAAATTAGCAATAACTAAAATAAAGGTTTTTAGCCGAGTTGGATATAGATAACATATTTTCAAGATCAATACGACAGTTCATGGTCCTGTTTAGACTTGATTAACAGCACAAATCAGCTCATCTATTGTAGTTCCAGCTAAATCAGTTCTTTATGGTCAGATTAAAGTCTAACTTGAGTAACAGAGCTTCAGACAGAGCAGTGTCTACAATTAGTTACGGTCTTCAGCTGGAAAGCATCAGTAAAACAAATGAATAATACCAATATGAAATTCTAACTCAAGCCTCTGGAAAAGTGCTCTATAAAACTAACACATTGCGATTAAATGTCAAGGATAGAGCTGGACGTGTCTAAACTGAACCACAGTTAACCTCTAGCGCTGCACAGGAAACCATCATGATATAAAGTAATGTGAGCGTGAATTAAAAGTGGTTAAGTGGGCAGGCTATTTTGATAAGAGCTAATCTGCATAATTTACATCAAATCACATTCACTTTTCTATAATAAAGATGAATCACTTTGCGTGCTATGCTGTAATTGTGAAGATTTTTATTGACCGCAACCTTGTTTTGGTCTTAAACAAGCAATTGGCAGTAAAATGACATCTGCACAGCTTAGTCCCCAATAAATGTGTGATACAACATAGTACTTAAATATTTTACAGTCTCCAAAAATCACACCATCATGCTTTTTTACCCCCAACAAAACAGGCCAAATCTGCCCGGTATTCCTTATGGATGAAAAGATAAGCCAAATTAATTCAATACATCTCCATTTAGTGTCTAGTCCCTTGCGCATTGTGGCACTTCCCTATAAATAGTTAGAGTGGTCCCTAGCTAGAATCACCCAGAGACAAACACTTAGATTAAGACAGAGTGCTGCGCTGATGAATTGAAGATGAGTGGTTTTGATAGAACGCCTCCTATCCCCCTTACCTCCTCCCCTTTTCCCACAATCCTTCACTCCGCCCATCCACCCGATTGCAATGCCCCACATGGTCCTCCTTAAAAAAATAAATAAATAAAAAAAAAAACTTGCAAGACTGAATCCTTTTAATTGCTTTTCCATGTAGGTGTTTTCAGCGGGTGTAGTTCCCATGGCAGATTCCGGAGTGCTGCGAGATTCCGAGAGCTGCGAGCCCCCGAACATGGACCCAGGAGGGGGAGTGCGTCAGAAGTGCACACAGCCCTGTAGGGACACTTGAAAAAGCCATAACAGCTAGCATAAATAAATGCATGGAAGAGCATTTTTCCTCTTGGTTGAAGCGCCTTTAACCTTTGGGTCTGCATAAGAGCATTGAAAAAAAGATTGTGACATTTTACTTTTTTCCCCACGCCAGGTAGATAATTTCAAAGCTTTTATAGGTAAATCAGCCTAGCCTTATTGGACTCCAGAAACCCATTTAACCGGCTGAATGTAGCTCCGAGCCTGAAATTTAAATACATTTGGTGATATACCTGTGAATTGCAAGAAGCCGTCCTTTTTGCCCTTGGGTACATTCAGCTTTTTGTTTTTTTTCTCCATCTGGTCAACCGCTAAATGTAAAAATACTTCAGATGGTGGCTTCTTGTCCAAATGCGGAGTGGCAGTGGCGAAAGTCTGCTGAAACGTAAAAGATTTGGTAAAGGACAAAAATAAGATGTGTGACGTGTGACAAGCAGACGTTTGTTTGATGTGTGGTTTACTGCTCAACTCATTTCACTCATAGATAAGGCTGAAAGCAGATGGAGGAGATAGGACTGCAGAGTGGTCCATCAATCACAGGTGGATTTGGTTGCGAAAAGAGAAGTTAAATTATTAGATTAGATGTGTGTATATCACTGACTTAATATAAACTGAAATGCCATTGGATTTGGTCCAAAATGTGAAGCTATAAAACTCATTAACACATGTACTGTGTTCTTGATGAGTTTTACAAATGCCACCCTGATTAATTATTATAGTGACTCAGCCAATGATCTTGCTAAATTGATCCAGCCACAATGATAAATCTACATATTACATAACAATGCCCAATATAATAATAAACAACACATGCTAGCAATGGGGTGTGATAGATTAGAACTTTCTAAAACGTTTTTTTGCCTGACAGGACAGTAGGATGAATGAAGAGCGGGGAGGGCATTCAACAAATTGTCAGAGTCAAGAATAAATGTGAAGACAATGATGCCCGTTCTAGAGCCTGGCATATACTCTATATACTGCATCTATACTCCACTCAGCTATGATCTACTCTGTTCTGGTCTGAATAATGTTGGATGGCATCATTTCCATTTAACAACAGTAAAAACAGGCTTGGAGAACAGATAAGAAACATCACGAAAAGAGAGCTGATTAGTTTATTGATTAGCATATTGGCCAACAGTATCCATAAAATGTCGATCGGCAGAATGACAGTAACAGCCATTTCCTTACAGACGAAAAAAATAATATATATATATATTTACTAGGTTGTGTTCACGTTCTCAAATTTGATGTTAGAATTTCAGATGGGGGGGTATTTGAAGAGGCTTTTGAAATAAATACCTGCAAATGTTGAGTATTTGCTTCACAAACGTGTTTTATTAACCTTAAGTCCTTTTCAACTGACAATAATTACATTTTTTGGTGTTGAATAATGGCACCACTTAAATTTCACCTTTGTTTCATTATGCTGAGAGAGGAGACTTTGAACTTTGTGCCAGTTTCTGTTTCACATAGGCTCAGTAATTACAGAGATATTATAAACCAGGTCAACAAATTTAACTGCAATCTGACAGTTTAACAGCAAATTCTTTCATTCTTTCAGAATTCTGACCTGACCTGCAGCTCAGTTTTATAATTTTTCAAGTTCACTATTCATTTGCTTTCTGTTATATGCAACATTTTGACAATTTTGTATATGTACCTTTTTGAAATTGTTAATCACTATGGCAATGGTCTTAATTTTTGATCATTCAGAAATCTGTGTACTCATGTCTCGTGCAAAAAAAACAAAAAACAAAAAAAAACTTAAAAAAAGGTTTAGTCTGTGATCAGTGGCTGTCTTCCAACAGTGAATTCACATATCAGTCTGTCTTTTCACCTTCAGTACAATGGAAGTCTTTGGGCTAAGTCAGACTATACCCGGAGAACCTGATGGTGTCTAAATGCTGAAGTTAACGGATCAGTGACACATTCTGATTTGACATTCGGTTTGGCAGTGAGTGGAGACAGCAGACTGTACAATGTGCTGGGAGGCTCAATAAATAACGGTTAAAAATGCACGGAGTGAGTTTCCCGTCCATTGAAGAAGCCGAAGCGCTGCAGGCACTACATCAATGTGACATCACAGATCATAGGCACTGATCTCCCAGGGCTCATTTAAAGAGCTGTGTACACTGAAGTGAGAGAGGGAGCGAGAGACGCCCCAAAACTGTGCACGCCACTTCAAAATCTCACACTCACGCTCACACTGCTGCAACAGGGACACCAGGGAAAGGAGCAGGGACTTTTATGACAGAGGGATAATTAAACTTCAACTGAAAAAAAAAAATAAAAAAAATAAAAAATAAAAATTACTACTGCTGCTGCTATCATCAATAGTGTTGCTTGTTGTTTTAACACCTTACTAGAGCTGTTCTGACTGACTTACTAGTACTTACTACTCACTACCTACTAACTATTAGTAGTGACAAGTTGTTGACTTGTAAAACTACCTCTTATCTCTCATGCTGCAGCAGCTACTGCAATAGTTACTGGTGTGTTAAAATGTATGTTTAAGATGCACTAGATAACTTTTACGAATAGGGTCACGTTCTTGCCATGGAGATTATGTTGTTTTGCCTGCAAAGTAAGGCAAATTAATCCCAGTGTTAACGTATTAATTTTTATACATTTTTTCGCGAACCTGCCAGCGGGTCTGCAGATGCAAATGAGCCCATGGCTATAATCTGGCATATTTACATTTTCCTAAATGTTCATTAATATGCACTGTTCTCCTCATTCTTAAATAAATAATTAAATAAATATCACAATAGGTTTAGTGTCACTGTCATTGCTGTTGAACCTGCATCAGCAGAATAAAACAATGAATAATATTAGTAATTATAATGTATGATAACATAAAAATAAGGAAAATAACAATCATAAAACAAAAAATCCTGTGAGCAGCCTTGCCTCTCCACAGAGTTGGTTTGTAATTTGGTCTCATGCTGCCACCTGCTTGTAAAAATACACATGTTTATTGCTATATAGTGAAACATCCCAGGCAAAGCAATAACGTCTCCATGGAGAGAAGCAGATGGCAGATGCTTTCCCAGAAAAGTTGCATTATGCACTTTTAAAATCCAGTTAAATCAAGCGGGCCCTCTGGTGCTAGTTTGCCCTTATAGTATGTTAAGACATTTTCCATTTACATTAAAGTATGCTCACTTTAGATGCAGATAATAATGAACATGCATTTACATGGGGACTCTGTTATCAAACTAGGAAATCAGAACTGCACATTGAATCAGCAGAACAAAGTCTGTGCAACACAACTTCCTCTGCATTTCCAAAGCCAAAATCTACTTTTACCAAATGTTCTATAGCAGAAGGAACATTGCACCAACCATTCTCCATTTGTTACATGCAGCGCGATGGACAACTGCTATGGTTATGGAAGAGACTCTGTGTGCGGAGTTGGAATGATGACATCTGGTGATTGCAACAGTTCTGTGGAAATGAGCATTTGTGAAGTCATTTAGAAGACAAAGGGGGGAGTGGTTTGCTTAGGGGTAAAAATGAGTGTTTAATTTTAACTTCTTTCTTACAAAGAAAAATGTCTCAACCTTGTAGCCATAAAGGTCTCTCCAAATGTTCTTTCAAGAAGATTTGTGTGCACAGTCAAAACAATGCACTAATTGTGTCTGTGGACAGGACTACTGCCAATCTCTCTGAAAAGCTGCAATTATTTAGATGCTAGAATGTGCTCTGCAAAGAACAAAACATTCTGTTGTTTTAATAGAAAAATCTCTAAATCTACTAAATTACTGAAATACATAGGATTATGGTTTGACTTTTACCAAATTCTATACTGGAGTTGTTTATGTGCAGTCCAAATCGAAACAAATCCTACTTTTTCAACAAATTGCAAACCCATGGAACATAACGAAGTAAAAGTAGTAAAGTACTGTAGTTAAGTACAGTTTTTAGGAATCTGTACTTGATTCGAAATGTGAAAGTGGAAACTTTTTACTTTTATGTCCCTTCATTTTAGAGACAGTATCTGTACTTCTACTCCACTACATTTTTGAACAGACCTGAAAACTAAATGTATTTTTTTTTTTTATTGTGTGAGACCTGCAGAAAAATTCTGTTGTTTCTACTGAATATAAAATTCAACACAAATCTTTATCAAAATCAGTACATTTAAAGCTTTATCAAATCAGAAAATCTGTGGGAAATATAGTACTTTTTAAGTTAACATTTTTAAACAGGTACTTAAATATTTGTAGAAAGTTTTCCTTTGTTCTAGTATCAGAAATTTTACTTAAGTAACAAAATTGAGTACTTCTTCCACTTCTGAGAATCAAAATGGCAATACTTAAATCGATTTTTCCCCAAAATTGTGCAGCCTTAAAGTGTTATACAATGAACATATGGTTAAGGAGGAAACAGGAAAATATAAGACGATATTGTGTCAAGTAAATCAATTTGCTGCAGCCACTCAGTACAACAACATACTGTGCTGCATTCTCTGGCTTTCCAAAACTGATCGAATTCATTTAACTAAATGAGATCAAAACATCCTATTTCACAATTTTTTTCTGATATGGAGTATGATACAAAGATTAAATTTTCACACTGAACAATTGCTAATACAACCAATCAGTGAAAGGAAATATCAGGAGTGTACTACTTTTTGAGAAAAAAAACTAAACATAAATCTGGACAAAACCATAAGAACCACTTGTAGTTGGTGCAGTATGGCCTGAAACTGTCTTGTTTTTATTTATTTAGGTATTTTTTTAAAAAAAGAAAAGAAAAACATGCATTCTTACTGTCAGTGTACATGCCTCTCCACAGATCTGACCTTTAACTTTCATGGTATCTCCATAAGAAATGTTATACTTTTATAGAAAAAATGCATGAAATATTAAAGCAACTGTAAGAAACATTTGACATTTATGTTTAACCAAAAATGCAGTTCTTCCATGTCCAAAATGACTAATTTAGCTTAAAAATTGCTAGCAATTTAGCTAGCATGTTAGACAGGAAAATAAAAACTGTGGTCAAGATCGAGCCTTGAGGGAGCATTGCTTAAAAAGGCCCAGCAGTGCCTTCTCCACTCTCCAGCTTTCATCCAAATCAAAGAGTGGCGTTTGGGAGGCCTGGGACTCTGACCTTGTGATTGGACATCGCCCACAGCCACATCAGGGTACTCGACTACGTCAAGAGAACTCGGACCATGAAAAGACCACAATTTCACCTTAAATCACACCACACACAGGTACGGTGCTGATGACTGATGAGTAATTTAAACAGGATTATTGGGAATGAAATGAAAAGTCAAGATTAGTTGTAGTAGTACAAATCATTCCAATTGGTAGTAGTTGCACCTATGAGCAGTAACTTGCAAGAGGGCCAAGTGGACTATGGTAACTTCAGATAGTTGTACAAAGAAGGTGTACTGCAAACAGCTAAAATATCTCACTTAACATACACGTAACAATTACCTCAAAAGGTTCACTCTGTAACATTTCTCCTGCTTGTCTTCCTGGAGATGCAATGTTTTTCACTTAAAAGTATTTTTTTTAAAAGAGGGAACTGCATAGGCCATGGTCTTTTGCTTCATTTCAGTGCAGACTACATGATAAAATAACTGTTATTAAGCACTTGATTGTAATTCTTTTGCAATATGACAATAATGATCCACACTGAAGACTTGTCAGGGCATTTAAAAAGGAAAAAGTAGCGTATTCCAAATTCTTTTAGCCTGCATTAATAATCAAACCGTGAGAGGCATATCGTGAACATATCGCACCGTGAAATTTGGATACATACCTACACATAACTATCATAAACTTTCTTGCAATTATTCAGATGTTTTAATTTCTAAAAAAAAAAAATAAATCCAGGCCAAGTAGTAAAAACATCTATGCTGAGAAAAGCAGGTGTATGATGCGCCGCCAGAAAAGTTACATAGTGCACTTTAACTCTGCTTAGTTTGCTCTCAAGCTTGCTCTCTAATTGCTATTAACAGCATAGAGCTCTGGCACATTTTAATCGAATTAGCAGCAGTAAATCACTAACTAGCACCATACATTACTTTGAATGGTGAACTCAAGTCGGCTGAAACTGCAAATAGATCAATGTCTGAACGCATGCAGCGGTCTACCCGTTACGCTCAAGTCTGCAGTCAACTTCCTTAACACAAAACAAGCATTCGGGACAAACACCGTTATTTGTGCCTATACCCCTGGGGAATTACTGGGGCTCTGCCTGGGCGCGCTCCAAAAAATGTGGTTGATCAGCCACATTCACAGGAATTAATCATGAATCAAATGAGCCAGTGCTGCAGGGGCTCAGTGCACTTGGACAGTCACAAGAGTTAGGAGGAAACATCTTCTGGATTTAATTACAAATACTGGATCAAGGAAAGGACTGGCCATTGTAAACGTATACAGTGTGTTTAATTCAGCAGAGAGAAGCGCTTACATAAACACAATACTGTACAGGGGAAACATTTTACAAAAGGGGTCATCATAATTAACCTGCCTCATGCCAGAATGATATGTGTAGCACTAATAGGCTGAAGTACAACCATTGGCGTCGCCATGTTTGTTTAAGCGCTTCACCTTTGGCATCCACCCAAACTGCTGCGCTGTGATTTGTCAGAAGCACTTGTTGTTGTGCAAGTTCAGTACAAATGCTTAGCTCCATTAGCATAGCATTCACGGAGGAGAAGGACTTCATTTCAAAGAGTTTGATTTTGGTCTTCCACTGTTATTTCCAAATAAAGATTCTTTTGACACACAGACCAGTGTGTTGTTTACACATGTTGACATGTTTCGGATGCCTTCTGCATCCTTCTTCAGAAGAGCGTCATGATGTTACAGTGACGTGTCTTGCCAGCTGATTTACACAGAAGGTATGAGTAAACAACACACTGGTGTGTCAAAAAGCACCTTTATTTGGAGATAAGGTCCTGTTTTTTCATGGGTGTTCATTCCCATTGCTGACAGCTGGGGGAGCTCTAACCACTAAATGCCTCATTGGAAACAGAGGTGAAGTTTCTACAGTGTAAGATAGAAAATAAGAAATACTCATACCACTCTGACTAAAGGCATGTCTAAAAGGAAATTAAAGCCACACAAATACATAATATGTGTTCTTTAAAAATGGCTTTCTAGCTATGGTAACCTTCTCCAATATAGTTTCATTTTTTTATTCATTTATTTTTTATCAATAGTTTTTCAATTTTTAACCAGCATGTTATTTGGTTCTGACCCTCAAAACATGCTATTACCTACAGTATACATTTGGTACTGTTATTTAATATTACCATCTACTTGTACCCCCCTCCTCTCCTGAGCTCCCACTCTTTACCTAGCAGCCCACATGAGAGCAGGTTTTCATTACTGCACACTGTGACACACCACACAAACCATTTTCATTGATTCGAAAACATTTTAAGGGCAAATTGCGAAGTGCAGACTGTTGGACCTTGAGAATCACTGCAAGGGGCGCCTCATTAAATAAACTTTTAGCTTTCATCAGCACCGCAATGTTTCTATCAGCAGTAATTGCAGCGTACAATGTCACGATTTAAGTTCACGTAGGTCACTTATATTACATCGACAAATTGAACTAATTACTTTACATCATGGTACCATTTTAACTCAAGAGCTGACAATACGTATTTGTGAATGAAGCTTAGGTTTCTTATTTTTGGTAAGATCAGGTTTGTTTTACACAGGGTTATACTACACACAGTATACAATGTACCAAAAATATGTGCTCATATTATACTCCAAGGACAGACGTGGGTACTGGGTAGAGTAGCCAAAAATTGTACTTAAATAAAAAGTAATGTTGCTTCAGATAGCAGAAAGTGGTGGTCCAAAAACTTAGTGGTTACAAGAACTTAAGATTTAAAAAGTATTTAGAGAACGACTACTCAAGTAAAGAGTAACTGTGTAGACGTAACACCTTATAGTTTGACGTTAATATTGATAATTAAATAATGCACAAAAAATGTAAACAAAATCAAGAGTGGCATAAGAAACAAATGTTCAAATCATTCAATATAGTCAACATGAAGTTTCTGTCACTTACTTGCAGTGGTAGTAACCGAAACTATTACTCAAGTAGGAGCAAAAGTATGGCATCTTTTTTTTAAGTGATTCTCATAAATGTAACTACTACTACTACTTTGTAAGAATATTTGATTCAGGAGTACTTAAACACATTTTGGTGAAGTGCAGGAAGTATAGTTTTTGGTAAATTATCCATAACAAATATAGCTATATAATACAGTTAGTTAAGTAAACAACTACTTTCATTGGTTAGTATTTTAGCCTTTTGTTTATTGCTGCTTGTGTATGCGCGATCGATGCGAGCTAATATAACATACCTAATTACTAATGTAAATATATTCAAAGTACTTAAGCAAGACCTCCTCTTGTCACAGACTATTTTGGCTTTCCTTCCTGTATAGACCTGCAGAACAGTAGCACTCTCTCCCGGTGTTGTCTCATACTCTATTCTTCCTGGTCACTTGGTTTATGTACAAAGCTCTTCTATGCACCGTTCCATGCTCCTCCCGAGGGACGCTGCCTTTGACAAGCTCAATACCGTCCTCCGACAATTTACTTTATTGTTTTGATCTTGGTCTTGTTATGAATTACCCATGTATGTTGCAAGAAATGTCACTGGAGTGCCTATGAAATAACAATGTGGTTCTCAGTGTGGAGTCTCCAGCAGCTCTGCTCCTTCCTCACCATTTTCCTTTGATGCCTGCATTGACAAACAGCAAGAAGCGCAAATTTGTTGTGTTGCTTTTGCCACGTTGGAAAGGGAAGCGTGTTTTTTTTTTTTTTTTTTTTTTTTTTTTTACATTCTTTCAGTTTTCATGCTGCATCAGTGTCAAACGAACGCCAGCTAATTTGTATCAAGACGTGCAATATTGTAAACAAGACAACATTTGACTTTTTCCCTATAGCTTGAGCAGAGATATTTTCTAGTACTAGAGTGGTTCGCCATGTTAGCAAGTTACACAACCTTTCGCGGAGGAGCCTGTATAGCCATAGGGCAAATCGTCAAATACTAATGATAGATTCTATGTGATAACGCCGTATTATAGGGCTGCATCGCATTTCTCACCAGGTCTCCTCTCCAGTCTGCCTCGCCTCAGGGCTTACCACTCTTTCCTCCATCGAATTGTGATCCGCTATTAACATCAGCTAAAGCGCCAGAAAATGCAAACACCTCTTTATTTGTTATGAGTTCCGCATTAAAATCGAACATAAATATTACTTATTAAGGCGATGCTAATGCTGTATTGCTCGCTGCTACAGACACAATAGACTGGTTATGCATAGTGCGGAGTAAGCTATTTGTCTGGGGAATGGCAAACTTTAAAGTGCACAGCGGATTCCATTAGCCGTTCACGTTGCCAGGTAAGAGACTGTCCATAAACTTGGCTATTATCAACATGATGGGGTGTAAGACTTAAAGAAAAGAGGCATTCCTGCGTAAGGATGCAGTGAAAGCACAAAGTGATTGTCATTGGAAGGTGGTATACTGTTAATACTGTATCACATGCTTGGAACTGATTGTGATTTTTTTTTTTTTTTCTTTTTTATAGCTTCTGCCAATAATTCTTGTTTTATGCATTCGTCATATGGAAATGCCAGGTGTAAATTGTTATGGTGTTGCCATATGTTCACACAGACATATGATTTGTAGCACAGCTTAAGGGTTACCACATGTCAGTTAGATGAAAAAATGTAGAACATTTTTCATGTAAATGTTTGTAAACAATACCTATGCAGTTAGCAACATATAAACACATCTGCTGGTGTATGTACACATAACTATGAAATCTTTGTGAGCAGCAGAAGGAGTCTTGGCAAGTACAGCAAGATCGATGCAGGATTTGAGAAAAATATCTAACTGCTATATCTAATATTTTTCACAGATTATGATTGCGATTGGATTTGCAAATTATGTTTTAATATGATTCTGTTCACATTTTAAATTCATCCAGAAGAAGTAACAGAAAGACTGAAATATGAACTGTCAAGCTTTACAAGATACACATTTCAGAGAATATTTCGTGATAGCCTGATTCATCAGCCGGTTTCACTTTGTGGAAACTGTCTAACCTCACAGCATTAGAATTTGTTCCCCCAACAGTAGGCTGGTACTTTTTTTATTTAATCAATCTTTGCTATTTGGCCATGATGTATTAATGTGCCAAATCTCATAGAAAGAAGAGCAAAAACGTATTTCACCATGATAAAATTCACCAAATATTCTCTTTGTTCCGGCTTTAAATCCTTCATCTACATCCATCTCAGCCGCTTTGTTTACTGTTGAACTCTACCTCAAAAGGGACCCAGGTAGGCACCTTGAGTTTGAGGTCATGGCTTCACAGCTCTTCGCTGATTGGTCGGTGTGTGGTCTACAACTTCCGGGGTTCTTGCAAACAATTTAGTGTATTCTGATTCCTGACTTAATCACAGGAGAGAAATGAAATTGAGCGGAGGCACTAGGTGGCACTAGCTTAGCTAGTTTCTTGATACTTCCAGTGACATCATGTTGGGGGTGTTTTACATGTATGTATACATGTGATATATCCGATTTACATGTTATCATAGGTCTCTTATTCAAACAAATCTGACTGAAGGTAATACATAGGGTTCCTGTTCCATAACTTGCAGACATTTTTCAACAATCAAAACACTTAGAACTAAATTTGCTGCTTGTTACAATACAGAGTTGGGGCTTTTCAGTCAGTCAAGGTTAGAGGCACAATGAACAGCTGTCGTCCACTATAGCCGTGTTGAACCTCAAAGCAAGTAGCAGTAAGTGTATTGTGTCATTTAAGCCTGAGCGTTCAAATAAACATACAGAAAGGCTGCCCCTAAAGTAGGGTATACATTGTTAATCAAAAACATTACCTAAATATCTGATTGTGGTCCAGTGGAGATGCTAAATAAACTAAACCAGTGGATAAAGCACATAGGAATGGCTTTGAAATGGGATCCAGCTTTTTCAGTTCTGATAGCGATTTCAATAGTATGGTTTTGGCTTCATGGCTTTAAGTATCTGCCAATACCTGATACCAGTGCAGAGACTGATACTGCATTTATTGCCTTCATACAGAAATAAAATAAGACAAAACTGATACAAATGTGTAGCTGTTATTTATCTCTCAACTATAGCATAAAAAAGTTCTTGCATTAAGAGACTTTCTGTCCCAAATATGGTCATTAAGTAATCTTACATATCACATATGTCCAACCAGGATATCTGCTGTTTGGAGGTCGATATCCGATCCAGCAAATTTCAGTATCAGCACCAATATCTAACGCCCCTACTGGGTCAGTGCATCCCTACCAAAACTATCAGAGTTCTGTGGGGGTTTTTGTTTAGTTTTTTTTTTTATAATATAAGGGACTTCTGGAGTGAAAAAAGTGTAAAACAGACTTCAAACTATTCCTTCCTGACTGTTTCAGTACCCATGGCCTTATTGGCATATATGATGAACATAAATAATGAAATCATGAACCCAAGGCTGTGGGACCCTTGGAAATACTGAGTTCTGTGAACATTGTCAGAGGCCTATCCATCGATACTGTGGCATTTTAATATCACAGTATAGATAGATACACAAACTACTGAAAGAAGTAGCCTGAAATCCTACAGAAGCATTATTTCTGTGATTACATGTACCTTATGGAGTTAAGAAATCAGGAATTAAAGAATGTTTACATTAAAAATGTTAAACTAATTACAATCACATCTTTGTTTACCATATCCCATGGCAACAGCATCACTTAGCACAATAAATGATCCCCCTGATCAAGAATAACCTTTGCCATGATCTACAGAACCTGTCTGAAGTAGTAATCAGAATAATTATATGTGAGGTGTGCTTCTGCAGGCGGACAAACAAACCTACCTCTGTCTGGTGTGGAGGAGTGGAGACGAGGCTGCTTTTTCAAAAAGCAAACGAAAAAAAAAGAAAGAAACTGAATAAATCTTCATACAACCCTTATGTTTTTACCGCAGTAATACTGTACTGAGAAAGAGCTTGAGCATGTTTTAAGGGCAGTAGGAGACTAACATAAAATCACACTTTTATTAGCTGAAAACCATCAAACTGATTTGAAAACATCTTTTCAATAAAAAGTGATTTTTGAAAGTCGGATGCTAATAGCAGCCCACAATCCCAGGCTTAAGCTGTTAGGCCATTTTCTGAAGACTTAAATGATGAACAGACATTGATCGCTGTTCAAGTCGATACAGAGCAGAGAGATCATTTCCCTCCTGTGGGGCCTGCCTTTCACTCCATGACGCATTTGAGTCTTGTCCCCTCATTTATGCTTCTCTTTCCACTGTTATATTTCAGATTACAATTGATTAAAAATAAACAAATAGGGTAAGTCAATAAATTATATTTATTTCATATATAAATATAACAGCTTTGTCAGCAAAAAAAACGAGAGAAATGTATAAATGAACACCCAAGAGTTTTTGAGCTGTCTTCAAGGATGCATAAAACAGTGTACAAACTGGAGGGTTCACTGTAGTTCACCCAACTCCCTGTAAAACTCCAAACAAATTAAATATTTGTACCTTTTTAGCAGCTCTTTTTTTTCTCACAGATTTAAATGCGGTTTTCCAGCTAGATGAATATTTCAGTCGGACAGCGTTTGGCGGAGTGCATTTGAGAGTTGCTTCATGTTGTGTGTCTGTACAAAGGCTGTGCTGTGCTGTGCGCTCCTAGCACTTTGGCTGCAGTAGAATGGCCTGGGTCCAGCCGCGATAATGGAATTGGTGTGTTCTCCCTGAGCTGTGCTGCTGGCTGGACTTAATTCTGTTAATAGCAGGAGCGTCCACCGTCAGCGCCTCTCATTGGCCTGTCCAAAGAGTGGAGAGAGGAGAGGGGGCTCCTGTCTCAGCCTGATGGATGTTTAATGGATTAACTGGGAAGCAGCGCGTACAGCTCACTATTGTTCTTCCAGCCACTAATGTGTAATCATGGAGGAACTTTGCTCTTCACATTTAAAGATGCACAGTTTTTTTAAAAGATGTACTGTTTTTACTGCATAAAGCTGAGGAAAACTCATTACTCAGTCAGCACAAGCCATCTCTGGAGAAATGATAATGATGTTAAGAGAAGGGTGTGAATGTCTGTATGGCAGTTTTGCTTCTTGCTTGCAATGCTACTTATTTTGGTTTTGGATTGAATCAATATAGTAAATTTCTCACCTTCAAGGGAGTATTCTATTTGAGAAATCCTTCAACATGGGCATGTATTTAGATTACATCCTACTCTTTAGTATGACTGTTATATTAAAACTGCAACTTGTCTGGTCAAAGGTCTATCACCAGCTTCTCTCCACAGAGATGTTGCCTGGAATGTTCTACAGTATAGTATTACACTTATTTATCTCTATGGAAACATCTGGTGGCACCATAGAGCTAAGTTAGATGTCAGATCTGTGGAGAGGTGAGTCCACTCACAGTAAGAATACAAGTTTCTAAGTCAATAAAAATCCATGTAAATAACTAAGTTTTTATTTATATAGTGCTTTTCACAGATATACGTCACAAAGACACTTTTACAGATCATTATTCATTCACTCTATACCTGGTTGTGGTAAGCTACTATAGTAGCTACAGCTGCCCTGGGGCAGACTGACGGAAACACGGCAGCCAATGTGCGCAATCAACCCTTCTGACCATCACCATCACTCACGCACACATCACTTTTATACTAGGCAATGTGGGTGAAGTGCCTTGCCTAAGGACACAACAACAGTTTTTTTGCAACTGGTGCCCCACTGGGGCACCTGGTGTTCTCAGCAGTCTCTCATCCAAGTACTAACCAATATACAAAACTCCAGTGATAAGAATTCAGCCTTGCAGTGTTACAAATGACTTTGGCTCTGTCAACTGCGCTGCCTGGAAGAACTTTAAAATGAAAATAGCCATGTAAAAGTTTCTTAACCTTCTCTATGTTTGTTTATCCCGCTTTCTTTCTCTCCATTTTCTGTGAGCGCCACAGCAGTAAGAAATTCTAGGCTCGCTGGCGAGTATGCTTGGACTTTTTCAAAATAAATGCCAGTGGGCAACAGACGTTAACAATAAAAAGAAAATAAATAATAAAAACTGCGTTAGGGGGAGAAAAATCATTGTCAGTAATATTGTCAATAATAATGAATTAATTTGTTATCATGGCCGGCCCTATATATATATATATATATATATATATATATATTTACATTAATTTATTCCATTTTTCCATCTTGGTTATTTTTGTTACTTCCCTCACCCCAAATGAGCTGCATTGTAACAGGGGCACACACTAAACTACAATCACACAAAAACACAAGTTCCCCAAATTAAACCACATAAGCCCACAAACAGAATCGAGTGACCAAATCAAAAAAGGGAGAAAACAGAACTACACACACGAAACCAAAATGGCATAATGGCCACCAAGGCCAACAGCCCCGATCAGGTGCTGGTAATCTCTTTAAATAGGGGGCAGTGGCTGCAGGTGAGGTGGGCGTAGACATGCCCCACCAATCACGGGTCAGGGCTCCCACAGTAGGAATCAGGAGAGCTCAGCAAAATCACACAAAACAAATTAGAACTAAG
The DNA here is from genome assembly GCF_026225935.1 of Boleophthalmus pectinirostris. Taxonomy (NCBI): domain Eukaryota; kingdom Metazoa; phylum Chordata; class Actinopteri; order Gobiiformes; family Gobiidae; genus Boleophthalmus; species Boleophthalmus pectinirostris. Next base: position 21,240,992 of record NW_026571018.1, on the reverse strand, counting down.
GCCTGGGGCCGTAACAAAGAAAAGAACACTATCCCTACTATGAAGCATGGAGGAGGCTTGGTTTTGTTCTGGGGCTGTTTTGCTGCATCTGGCACAGGGTGTCTTGAATCCGTGCAAGGTACAACGAAATCTCTAATCTATCAATGTATTTTGGACTGGAATGTGTTGCCTAGTGTCAGAAAGCTTGGTCTTGGTTGTGGGTCATGGGTCTTGCAACAGGATAATGACTCAAAACACACAGCTAAAACACCCAAGAATGATTAAGAACAAAACACTGGACTGTTCTGGAGTGTTCTTCTGTGAGCCAGATTTCAGTTCTACTGAACATCTGTGAAAGGAGCTGAAACATGCAGTCTGGAGAAGGCACCCTTCAAACCTGAGACAACAAGAACAGTTTGCTCATGAGAAATGGAAAAGCTAACTTGTTAACATGTAACGACTACGTCTTAATGAAAAAATGCAAATAAATAAAAAGTTTGGTTTCTTAACTTAAGTTTCTTAACTGTTCATTAGCATCATCCCTTACTCCCCACCAAATCTCTTGAACCAGCTCCAGGATCAGAACTTTCTCTTCTTTTTTGGTTTGGTCAACTGAACTTCTACCGACAATGCTGTTGCAGGGTTATTTTGTGTTTCAGTTTGGTTCATACATGTAGGTGGGGTTTCTGTTATGGTTTTTTGGAGCTCCAATAACTCTGAGGATAAACATCATTCCCATTTAGCCATCTCTAGCTTTCTGCTCTCATAAAGTGCCTCTTTCCTAAGTAGCTCAAGTTCTTTCTCATCAAACTCCTGCTGGACCTGCGCTCTCCACTTGCAATTTTCCTCTGTGTTTTGAAGTGTATTGCCCGCTCTCTCTCCTCAGCCTCCAGTGCCAGGTTCGTTGCCACATCTCGTTTCCTCCACTGCTTCTTCGGATCGGCCAGACTCATGCTTGTCTTTGCATGTTCCTTAATCTCTTTGCTCAACTTCTCGTGGTATGCAGCCTCCTTCACCAGCCATTTCATTTGATCCTTTTCTCTCTTCTCTTCATAATAAGTCTGCAAATATTATTCGTGCTCTTGGAACCTCAGTTTTAAAGATTCCATTTAGTTTTGAGGGTCATGTATCTGTTTTGCTTTCTCATCGCAGCTCTTCTCAAGCTCTTGGTATTCTATTGTCCATTTTTCCTTCTCCTGCCTCAATGCAATAATTTCATCGCACAGCTCTTTGTGTCTTTCTTCAGATTCACGTCTTTCTTCCTCCATTTTTTCTAATGTTGTTTCAAGCTCCGACGTTTTTTGCCTACACACGACTTGCTCCTCCAATAATTTCTCAGTGAAGGTTGTCTCTTCTTCCAAATACATTTTGCGCAGGGTGGAATGTTCATGCTTTAACTGCACATATTTATCGCTCAGTGTTTTGTCGTCTTCCTGGTTACTTCCTGAGCTCCAGTCACTGCTAGTACTGCTGAGCTCATCTGATTTCAATTCGTCCAACCTTTGCGCCACTGCCATCTGGACTTTTGACTTAAGCTTTTGTGCCTTTATTTTACTATGACCTAAAAGACGTTCCCTCCCTTTAAACCACCCCTCAGTCTGCAGCCTGAGGGACTGCCGGATAGCCAGGTGCTGTAGCCTATCTTCAAATTGCTGCTGGAGCTCAGGCAATTTGGGGAACATCTCTGGCTTTCCCTGGAGTCTAGCATCGGCATCCCTCAGAATTTCCAAGACCACATTCTTGTACTCGACTTCCCTATTCTCCCAATCTGTCTCAATCTGTCCCCAAGGCAGGTCCGTCTTACTCGTAGCCTGCTCCTTGCTCAGAAGATCAGCCTCTGTTGAAAGCCAGACCTGAAATTTTTCACTCCATTCTGTCTCTGCAGTGTCATGGTCTCTCTTCATGCCCTGCCACTTCTCTATCAAAGACCTAATTTGAGTTTTACGATCCATGTTAGTAATTAAAATTGTAATAAATATGGAATGATGGTGTGTGTGTTTGTGTCAAATAGCCCTCTATCAATACAAATCAACCTTATATGTTACCACTCCACTTGTAACCACTGGTCCGGTCATTCCCTGCAGTGACATCACGGGGGGTGGGGGTGTCATACATGTGTCTCTAATGATGGAATGTTTAGGAGTTACCATGGTGACACCATGCACACGTTAGCAAATACTGTCAAAAAGTTTTCTGAAAACTCAAGAAAAATTCCAAGGATTTAAACAGTACTGTACAGAAGCCTGTGATCAATCTGTTCATAGTTCAGATTGTGTTAAAATAAAACATTGATTAAAGTCGAAAAATGCCTCAGACAGAGCAGTGCCTACAGTTAGCGCCACACCACCAGGAAACGTCCATGACATCAGCTGCAAAGTGTCAATATGAGTTTTATCACTGAGCCACATAATCGCGGGAGGCATAAAACACAAAAGTGATCATTGATTTCAAGTACATTTTATTTTTTTATACTGCATTTCAATTTTGGAGTTAAACTGGAAAACTGCATATCCAGCAACCACAGATGAACAATCACGTCTACCTTCTCTCTCTCGCTCTCTCTATCAAACAAGAATGCAAATAGAAATTACCGTGGCCGAAAAAGTTATCAAGCTTGTTAAAAGTTATCATGCAATTAATTGATTTATTGATTATCGTTACAGGCTTACCCAGGAACTCACTTTTTAAAACTGGATTTGTGCATTTTAGTTACCTCCCTACTGTACTAACCCAGCAATATTACTACTTTGCAGTGACATCATGCTCAGAGTGTCATGCATATCTAATTGTGAAATGTTTAGGAGTTACCATGGTAACACAATGCACACATTAGCAAATACTGTCAAAAAGATTTAAAAATAATCTGAAAATGGCAAGGAGAAAATTCAGTTTGTCGACTGGACAAAAGTAGTTTGGTTGAAGACGTTTCGCAGTTCATCCAAGCTGCTTCTTCAGTTCTGGCCAGAATGCTCGTGGACACTTCTTTATATCTGTCTGCAGGGAGGAGCTAACTAACTACTCTGAAACTAATACATCTACTTGTTTACAGTTTCTGTTAGTTAGTTAGGCCTATTGACCTGTACCGGGTGTGGGGTCCAATTAGCATAACAATTCATGGACATAATGGAACTAACTGGCCACTCATTTGAGGACAGTGAGGTACAGATTTTAGCCAGAGAAAAGAATTGGTTTGAGAGGGGAGTGAAAGAAGCCATTTTTGTTAAGAAAGAGAATCCTTCTCTAAACAGAAATGGAGGCCTCAGACACCATCTATCTCCTATTTACAACTCCACCCTCAAACTTAATTCAAAACAAACAAGAGAACAATAGGTGTAGCCAGGTCAGGTCCAGAGGTGTAGGTGTTTATGGTCAGATTGTGTTACAATAAAACATTGATTAAAGTCGAATAATGCCTCAGACAGAGCAGTGCCTACAGTTAGCGTCACACCACCGGGGAACGTCCATGACATCAGCTGCAAAGTGTCAATATGAGTTTTATCACTGAGCCACATAATCGCGGGAGGCATAAAACACAAAAGCGATTTAAAGCACAAAAGATCATTGATTTCAAGTACATTTAGCTTTTTTATACTGCTTTTTAATTTTGGAGTTTAAACTGGAAAACTGCATATCCAGCAACCACAGATGAACACTCACGTCTACCTTCTGAGATGTAATAATTTGTGCACGTGTGTTAGGTCTTCATTAGTGTGCGTTGGTAATGTAGGAGGCGGAGACAGCGGGCTGAATCCCTGACACACACAGAACATGCTTCACATCAGGAGGTAATCAAAGTCATGTGACCTTCCATCGATATTTTTCACCCTACACTGCATTAACATCGATTTTTGACAGTCCACGCGGAAGAACAGACCCGCAACGTGAACTGCGTGCAAAATTATACCAAATGCTAATCTTGTTGCTATTCTTATGCACTACAGTGAATGTATGCTAATGAGTGCCAATTGTTATAGCTGTATTTGTAGTCCATATAATTACCTGCTTTCGTTACAGTGTAGAAGATCTGACTGCTGTTGGCTTCATGTTTAGTTCTAGGTGTTCTACAGGGTGAATGAAGCTAATGGTTGATATATGTGTAAACGATCTATATTACACAAAAAAACTGACTCTTGCGAGCTTTAAGCCATGTTACCTTAAAAACATACCTGGAGTTGTGTTTTGTTTTATGTCTGAGTCACCATTTATTATAAGTCTGTCTACTTCCACAAAGCTCCAAAGTGGTAGTTTTTCAACATATTTTACCTTTAGTTCAGTAGAGATCGGCATTATAACATAGATCAGAAAAGAGTATAATATGGGCCCTTTAATTTATACTGTAGATAATTGTGATTGATCAGTGAATCCATAGTAATAAGTAGTTTTTAACTCATGTTTACTGCTCATTTACAGCATTCATACTTCCTTATTTTTAACTGATCAATTTAAAGGTCTACCATGTAACATGTCTAGTGGAGAGTCTGCTCCCTGCTAATCATTTCCTGGACTGTTGGCAAAGTATGGCATGAAGACAGTCCATGGAGACAAACTTTTAAGCAATGTCAAGTTCCAGCTCAGATCTGTGATGAAGCAAGACCCACTCACAATAAGAATTCTGTATGTTGATGGGGTTTTGAGCAATAAAAACATCTGTAATTGAGGGAGATCAAGACGGATATGTTTAATGTCATACTGTGAAACATTCCCGCAGAGCAATAGCATCTCTATGGAGATGAGCAGATGGCGGACCCCCTGCCAGAAATGGTATATAGTGTACCCCTAAATACAACAAATTCTCTAATCAGATGAACATCTGCAATACAAAGTATTCCTGCAACTTTTATGCTGAGGAGTAGGTTTGACAGAGACCTGCGGCTGTGACTGACAACCTGTGTTATGTGTGAGGAGTCTGGCATGTTCTCTATTAATGGTCTAAAAATGAAGGCAGCACTTTTCACCTCTGTGTAACACCATTAAACTATGTCTGCTGATGTATGCAGAGTACATGAGAGATGGCAAATGAGAGCTAATGATGAGCCAATGGTTTATTTTTAAATGGACATAGCTAACCCAATAACCTGCGCATTCAAATAGGAAGTGAACATGGGGGCGCTTCTGGCTCCATTGCCTCTGATTCCAATTGACTTTACACTGAAAAACTAACTCCTCTCCCTGCAACTGCAGCTGTGAGACTCATCATTTTAGTCTTAAAATGTTTGTATTAACCCACTCTACATGATTCTGATGTTTTCGTTTCTCTATTTTAACCGTAAATAAATTCCTGTTCCTAATATGGAACTCGGCTCCAAATTTGCTTCTTTAACCACAAGCATTGTGAGTCATACTCCATTAGTCCACTCTTACAGTCTTGGGCGATTGGATTTGATTCATTCATACATGTCATTAATCCTGTTTGGTCCTCAATTCAAGGTTTCATTAGTCAGAAAATGTCTGTTTTCACCTTATGCTTTCCAAAAGTCAATGGACCTGTTTTTTTTTTTTTTTATTCATTTGTTTTAGTAAAATCATGATCTACACATATAATAAATTACCACTGAATAAATACCAGAAAAAGCACAGTATATGTTCAATACCTCACTGATATAGACCAATACAAAGACCAAACAACAATCTAATGCAGGTTAAAACATATTCAATGCGCTATACCACTCAAATTCAATCAATAAAGCTTGAGACACAGCAGCGTACAATTGCCTATATAAAAGAGTAGAGCAGCCCTTGACATATTGTGATTACCTCTATATTGACAGTCAATATCATAAAGCCCTGCTCACTTCTTGCAATAGCACCATCAAACCTTTTATCACAGTGCTCCATCGTGAAAAGCACATTTAATTCTGTATGCTGCGGTTGCCATGGTGATGCATCAATGACAAATACCAGCTGGGAAGATTACTGCACGTCCTGGTGGAGAAGCGAGCAACACAAGCTCCAAACCAGGGCCTATTGGTTTGAGCAGAGGTCAGAATATGAATCGTGCATGGTGTGTACATATTGGAAATCTACTGTAATCTTCACCTCCACTTAATTACAGCTGACAAACATTACAGACGCCAGAGACTCCTTATCTCCACCCGCGCCAATCCAGAGGAGATCTGATAGGATTTCAAACTGCAGCCATCAAGGAAACAAAACAATCTATCTGCCCCATTGTCCATTTTTTGTATCCCCATTTTCGGAGGAGATGCTTGTTCGTTCTTGCTAATTGTGTCAATTATTACTCTGTGATGATATAACATGCTCTGAAACAATTAGCCCAGTTCCCTCCTCCACCCACACTGCTACACATTCCACTCTGCAAATATGTGCCCGCAGTGAAGCTAACTCCTAAGGAAACGCCACAAGCATATCATTCATTATAGCAGGCAGCAGCGCTATGGAGGCCGCACAGAGCTGGCACCAGGGAGCCGAGCTACTTCCTGCTGCGCTCAAGATGTCGCCACGGTGACACTCACTGTCAGGTCAAATTTACAGGAGCGCTAATGACACTGCCCTTATACACTGTCATAACGGCACCAAGGACCACCCTTAGCTAGGTTAGACTGGGACACAATGCCATTGTTTGTTGAATAGAAATTAACTGTGGTATGAAGAGAGATTTTAGAATGTGGATTTCTTGACAATGCAAGAGTAAAATGTTGTGAAATTAGATATAAGGCTTTGGGCACAATGATTTGTATTGTACTGACAAAAGTGTTTTTAGACTGAAAAATAACTTGTGTATCAGATCAGGCCATGATACTGGGATAAAGTCTGACAAAACAGTGCTGAAATGTCACTTGACTTATAAAAGTTGCATATCTACAGACAGAGGTGAGATAAAGTGAGTGCTTTCTGAACACAGAGGCATTCACCTTTGAGATAGGATATGACTGACTCCATTGTCACAGCAGAGAGGGCTCAATACAGTACATTCTTATCCTGATTTCACAGGGCATGTTTACTAAAATATGTTCCTATTTGCAGCAATAGCTGTGGGGCAAAGTTAGGCTTTGTGTACCCACTCATAGCTGGGAGCAGTGCTGCTCATGTACTACAGCGGAGCGCAGCACACAGCCCCATGTTTAATGCGTGGCTCAGGGGCATTCAGAGCTAGTTGATGACAGAGGGAAGATCATTCCTCTATTAGTTCTTTTCCACATGTGCCACAGCGAGAGCAGCCAGGCTTTCTGGCACACTATTATTATTATTATTATTCGACAGAGCCTGTGCCACCCGCCTGCCCGAGACCGCGTCTTTTTATGAGACTGCTGTTTTATTCCATTTATCCTCTGTGGGCCATATCAGCACTTCCGCCTTTGTACACACACAAACAAAAGCCATGTTTGGGGAAACAACAGTAAAGAAGTGATTTCCTCTCTAGGAACATTTGGATGCTCATGAAAGTGTCTGTGTGAGTGAGTTAGCAGAGCTGTGTAGTGCTGCCACATGGCCGTGTGTGCAGCCTGTGGGGGAGGACCATGAGCACAATGGACAAAGGCATGTGGCGCACCTCACTTCCACTTGTGCTCTTCTTCTGCTCTTATTGTGTCAAAGTGCTGTGGACAGCTTCTGCAGCACCGCGCCACTTCAAACAATCACCAACTCACCTGCCATTTACACAAGGAAAATGTGACTCCGGCAAAACACGGAGATCTGAATCACCAAACATTCTCTTTTCTATCTCCTTTTCAGTCGAAAACTGAAGTTTTAGAGTTTCCTTTAGAGCTTGAGATTGTGTCTTCACACTGGACCACTAGTGCATGTTATGGGCTGATGGGGGAAAGCGAAGTGCCCAGAGGAAGCTCACCCACACACAGAGAAAACATGCCCAGAAGTCAAACGCGCATCCTTGAAGCGTGAGTGCTAGCCATTCAGCCTCTGTGCCATGTTTGATCCCAAGTTCTGTAAGGAATGGAAGAAAATAAAAAATAAAATTTCTACAAAAATGCAGTTATTTTCAGGAGGCAATGCCCCATGACCGAAAAGTATGTTCTTTTTATTGATACCACAAGCACACTACACAAACCCTAAATATTGCTGCTCTGCAAAGTTTGTATTACGAAACTCAATAGAAAGTTTCTATACAGTCACAGACATCATTACCCGGCTAAAAATGGTGTGTCTGCAATTGTGGCAGGGCAAAAGATGACACTAACAAGGAAAATACTAAGCCACAAATCCAAACTTTTCAGATAAACATTTGTTAGTGATTTAAAAACAGACATATCCTGACTTTAGTCACTGTAGGCTGTAATTGGTAACTCCTGGATGCCACTGTGTTGGAGGTGAGGTCAGGTAAAGCAGTGTAGTGAAAAACTAAACATCATGACTGAGGAGCTTATAACATATGTAATAACAGTTTATACTGACCTCTGCTCTGCAAGTCTGGTTGGACTACATGTGCTCTAATAAGGCAGGCTTCCTCTGATCTATCAAAAGACTTCAAATATGAAACAAGAAAATAAGTCAAATGAAGGTCTGTCTATTACCACATAAATGATACCCAGAATTTTTCGGGTTTTTATGGTTGCACAAACTACAATGCAAATGTCTAAATGCTGTTAAATATGTACTACCAGTCATCATTAGCAATAACCAATTAAAACAGAATTATCCACATCAACACAAGAAATAGTTCTTTTTTGTACAATTATTTCAATTAAGTTTATTATCAATAGTTTTTAAGTAATATTTTTAGAACTTATGCAAACTGATTTCCAAATGTTCAAAATTCATTATTATTTATTGTAATTGTCACAAGTAACAATGAAATTACATTTAGAGTATTTAAAACAGTAGTGTGGCTAGTGCAAACAGTATCAGTGCAGTTTCATAAAGTACAAATACTAGTATGCCATCATATATACTGCTGAGGTACTTATAGGAGTAACACAACATGACATAAGGGCAGAGGTAGATATTTGCAGTATAAGGTGCAGATGAGTTTGTTTGTCCAGTTCACAGTTATGGCAGGTGTGGAAAGTGGATGGTTACGGGGGAATCTATAGGCGGGCAGACGTGTAGAAGGGAACAGTGCTCACTGAGGAGTCTGATGGTCTTGGGGGTACAGTCTGTTAGTCATTGTAGTTCCATCAAGTTGTCTCATTAGTCAATCCAAATCTATTCAACAGTCTTAAAAAGGAGAGACCTAGTTTGAAGAGAGTGACGCAGACTATTTCTTGAATCATACATTCCTGTCACTAATGCGCCCTGTTAATCTCCCACAGTATCTAGCACAAACGGTGGATTTCCATACACAGCTGTTGTGGATCTTTGAACCCAGATGGACGGAGAAGCCTTATCCCCCATCCTGCATTTACACTGCAGCCCAGAATGTCCGGGATTAAAAGATTTGAAACAGATCCTTCTTTCATCGCTCCAGGTTCACGACTCGGTTGTAAAATCTACTGAGTTTTAATGCTTGATAATGCCAGTTAAACTTGGAACATTTGGTGCATGTTTTGGTGCTTGCTAAAAGTGCTGCAATGATTGGGGACAAACACAGTTCATTGCCAGTATTTGCCATATTTTATTTTACAAGATCAATTACAACAACATAAGTTAAGAGTTGTATGCTAAAAGTTCTTGCTATAGTATGTAGGTTGAAAACTGTCAATTACAAAGCAGCTTCTGGTTTTGGTTTAGAGGTTTAAGGACATTAAGATTACCCAGATTATAGATAAAGACATTATTAATAAGGCAGGTTATTGTGTACATGTAGTATTAGAAAAATTTTGGCTCCTAGATGAAAATCTTGGACACTACAACGTTAGAGTGCTTGTAATTCCCCAAATGCATTTTAGTATTTAAGATACAATTTGTAGAACAGATTTACAGGAGTGGAAAGTAGTAACTGAATCAAATCAATCATTTATTTTGGGGGACATTTTTTAAATAGATTATTGTATTATGTACTTGTATTTGTTATTGAGTATTCTAATAATGTAAGTGTCATTAACAACATTAATCATATTAGTTACTGACTACAGTATAAGTCCCAGTCGCCCCAGAATATAAGGATAGTAGTTTAGAATAAGTCAGCTTTACTCATTCAAAAAAAAAAAAAGTCAAATAAAAATATAAAAATGTGTATTAACTTTGTATTTACTTCATGCAAACTTATACATTTTACAAATCTGGCAACTGTGCTAATCGAATACAGACTCTACAGTTTGATGCCAGGATGTAGACTGGTTTGAGGCCTTGAGACTCACCTTTATCCTAATCACTCCATTACTGCTCCTCTCCCTCCTCCCTGCGCTCCGGAGCCTGTGGACGGGCGGTAGGTTTGAGCTGTGGCCAGGCCTGGAAGAAGTCATCCACTCGCCTCATTTGGTCGCTTCAATGCACTCTGGGAAATATTTCATGAGCTCTAAGTGACTAAAACACACAGTGGGCATTTTTTATCACATGCTTACATTTTAATATGGTCAAGATGTTCCAAAGTTTCTAAGTAAGAGGGAGAAAACTTGCTCTGTGTGCTCTGGGAACACTAGATTGTCAGAGCGGCAGACCCAAAGGACTTACTTATGGTGGTGTAGCAAGATGGGCACCGTGATGGTTTCTTTTTATAACTTAGATGAGCTTAACTGAAATAACTTGGGTGACCATTAAGTTAGTGCTGCAGGATTTGTCACGAAAAGACCTCTTCCCCACATTTCACAGAGATTACAATTTAGAGCCAGGACTTACACCTTGGATAAGACCTGGGGTGTTGTGTCGAGGGATTTAGAAGACCCCAGGCTTCTCCTATGAACACCAGAGGAAATGTTTGTTTTCCTTCCCTTTAGCAAAATTAACACCTACTCTGAATTAATGCAAACAGTTCAAGTTTACTGCAGTGGAGCAAAGCAATAACATCTTAATGGAGACAAGCAGATACAGAACCCCCCAACAAAGTTTCTTAGAGGAGTTTTAATTCAATTGTTTCTGATGGTATGAAAATTCCCAATGTTTGATCGAACAGTTTGATGAAGTACACAAAGAGCCCAGAGTAAAAGTTTGAGCTGACCAGAGACACAAGGTGTGTTACTGTAAATGAGTTACAGCATGGCTCTAATAGACCATAACAGCAATCCTAATTATGTTCCCACGCTATTTATAGTAAATCTGTTCATGTTCATTTTGGTTGGATTTTCATAAAGTGAGTTGAAATTACACTGAGGCAATTAGAAGTACCAGTATTTTATGAGCTACATGCTTTCATCAAAGACCAAGCCAGGTAAGACAAAAAAAAGTCCCCCTCCATCACTAGGTGAAGGAAATACAAAGTGTGGTATGTAAATATACACACGTGCTGTATTCCAGATGTAGAGATAGAAATACAGACTCCACTGACACCTCCGTGTTGGGTTTGTAGCACATGCGACCCTGGATATGCAATAGATAAAGTACAGGGCCCCACCAAGTTATTCAGCTCAAAGTGTAATGATGCTTTATCCACTGTGGCACCAGTCTGCTATCCCACAATGACAAACAATCCCATTAAACAGTGTATTGTTTGTTTACCATCCCAGTGAAGTCAGTTTAGAACTTTGCAAGAAGTAAAAACAAAACTTTAAGTGTGACTGATGCCCTGTAACTATACTGTTCCACTCAAAGTGCATACATTCTCAAGGTCTTTAATGAGCCATATATGCTTTATGTGACACTGCAAGTCTGAAGGATAAAGGTGGTGTTGTTAAACAGGAAACATGTCAGGACTGAAGCCACCCCTGTCCACACTAGACATCCATCACATCACATAAACACCACTATAAGGCAGGAGGTTAGCTCCTACCGCTGTAATGACCACATTTGCACCTCCAGAGATGCCCTTCGGTGAGGAATACCCAAGGATACCTGCATCAAAGCAGTGACAGAGGTTGGAGGGGAAAGGACATGGGGAGTGCACAGACACAGGTGTGCGGCACAAGAGAAATGGGTGTGATTTGGCTTCCTCACACTGGGTTTAAGTGGTAGGAGAAGGAACAGCAGGAGAAGGACAAAAAGGAGGCTGCTTCTGCAGCTGCCCTGGGGCTGAATGATGAAAATGTGATGGCCAGTGTGTGCCAACAATCAATCACAAATCCCACTCTCATACACATCTTATAGATGATCCAAGAGTTATGCCCACAAACAGACTCACTTATGTACCTTGTGCAAAACCAGGATGACCTATTGCACTACTGACCTGCTTTGGGCAGAGAACAGTAAGCTTGTGTACAGCAAGCTTGCCTTATATTCTACAAACAGAGAACTCCTCTGAGATGCCTGAGCTAACATTACTTGGCAGGTTATACAACTTTTCAGCAAGTGTGCCAGAGAGGAGTTGTAATATAGATTAGTACAGTACTTATATATAAAGTCTGGGAAAAGGGAGTGGGGCTTTTGTTCGTACAAGATGTAAGGAAGTTGAGATCATGGTCGTAATGTGCAAGAGGAACAGAATATGACGTATGCCCAATTAACTGTACTAAGTACTTTTATTACAATGCAAGAAGCATGAGCCAAAAATAAAACAAGTTCAATTAAGTTAACTTAAGCCACTGAAATAGCAATTAACATTTTAAAACAAAATATATCATGTGAATGGTCGACCATTTTCAACCATGTAACACACTGAAAACCAAAAACATGTCTTTAACAAACCAGAAGTTATTACTGCATAGAATGGCAGAAGATCAATATTTGTCTAGCATTAAAAAAAAACAAATAACAAAAAAAAACAAAAAAAAAAAACAAAAAAAACAATCGTAAATAAAATAAATAAATACAATTGTATCTATAAAGCTGTCAGGTTGACACACAACAATGTATTCAAGCCTGACTGTTTCTTCTCTGTGCACCGCTCATGTTTGTCTGCACCACAGTGGAAATCTATTTGCACAGATCCATCGACCATCTGGATGTCACAATTTGACGGTTTATTTGGACTTGTAAATGCGCTGATCTCCCATTTAACCTGCCATAACACCATCACATTTCATACCAAAATATGGCCGAGCCGCTTTTGCACACCGCCTTCCGAGTGCTTCCCCAAATGACCTGAAAGCCCATATAGCCAGACAGTATGGAGAGAATTCATGTATAACTGCAGCTCATCATGCTTTTCCAAATATAGTTGGTACATGAACTGGAAAAAGCAGGCCGATATTGCATTAAGGTCTGTAGCTTTCCCATTTAGCCTGCATGCATGAAACCTAAGTGCTGTAACAAACTCCCTTCGATTTCTTGTATTTTCTCACAGTTTTTATTCTCATCTGAGCTCTTACACGATGAACACTAACATATACTTGAAAACCTTTGAAAGAAGTGCCCCACAATCACAGTAATGTAGGTAATTGCACATAGCAGATATAAGGCGCATATTTTATCCCTGATTGAATTAGAAACATGAAGGGAAACCTAAAAGTCAATGGGAGATGGTCAAATTTAAAGCAGTAGAAATATGGGGCAATCATTACCGTGGAGCTCTGCTGGGAGAGGACTTTGATGTGTATGTGATGTGGGAGTTGAAAGGGGGAGAAGAAGAGGAAGTGACAGCAGAGGGGGTATCTAGTTTGGTAACAGGGGCAGAAATGGCCAATTTATGAGTGCTCTGTGTCATGAATGATACAACATACCGGGATCCTTTAATGGGACCGGAGAACAGACAATTCAAGTCAAGTCAGGGGGTTTAAGCTCCCTGATTCTGGCATTTGGAATGTTCAAGATGTAAAAGGGAGAGGTCCATCAGTATAGAAGAGGTCCGTATGACGAAAGTGGTACATGGGTACATTTGGACAACCTCTGATTTGAACCAGATTCACTTTATAGAGCCCTTTTAGTGACAGTGGTGCTCCATTTTGACATCAACAGTGTAGAATTATAAAGGTGTATATTGTATTTTGTATGTGGTTTTGTAGATATGCAAAAACAAATACCTCATTATCCTACTGTAGTATCTCTTTGTATGTTGGTATTCAGATGATATTTTGTAGGTCCAACAGAAATGTGCTAAAACATGTCTTAAAATGTACTAGTTATGGTATCAGATAAATGTGAAATGGGAGTAAAATTACTCTAAAGATGCACATTATGACTTCTCATACCCTTAAAGAAGACATAGTGCTTGAGCTTCAGCCTATTATAGTTATACTATACGACACTCGTGGATCATTATGTTATAATTTGCACATTTTAAATCACAATATTCATCTAAAACAACTTAACAAAAGTAACAACTCCAATGACATCCCGATTAAAAAATTTTATCTGACATGACGCTGCTCAATCCTATCCCGATTAAGAAAATAAGGTTGGAGAACAAAACAGAGCAGTGGGTGTATGCTGGTGGCAGTGAAAATGGGTTGATTGCAATATGGCGACTTGTAAATAAGTTATCAAATAATGCTCAAACACACTCCAAATACAAGTCTGAAAGCATAAATGAGAAGGGAAAACATGGTTAAAAGCTCTGAAAAGTTGATTTTGCATAATAGGTCAGCTTTAAAAGTTTCCAAGATAAGTTTGCTCCATTGTTATTTTCTCTTTTTGCAGCATTTATTTTTGTTATAATAAGATTAAATACCCTCAAAACTACAGCGATACTATTACTGATCTATTATTGCCCACCTCTTGTCATGATGGGGACATATCTTATTTCACAGAACACTGGTCTTATTGTTATGTATGATCTCATTCTATAAAACTGGGACACAAAAAACTCAAATTTAGAGTGACTGTTTGTGTACATGTAGATTGTGAATAACATGTTTACCACACATACACACTCCTGGGCTTTTGTCCCCACGTAGCTCTGTATAAGGGAATAGGCGCTCTGAGGTGTAAATGTCAGAGGGAATACTTTGTGTTTTTCCTGTGATGAACCTTGTGGAGTGTTGTAATGGCTGGATCAATACGCAAGTGTCAGTGCTTCCCATCCAAATGCCCCCTTTTGACTAAAAACATCAATACATGTAACAAGTATTTGTCTGCACCATTGGAGGCATACAACTTCATATAACATTCAGAGTGCAGACGGTGGCATAAAGTCGATAGCCAAAACAAAGTGTGCATTTGCTGAGCAGTAGATTGGATATGTGTTTTAGTGATCCGCTGCAATTAATCATCAGTGCAACACGTTCTGCTAAGTTTTTGGTCATTAAAAGTTTTTTCACGTTATCTTAAAAAGGTTTTGTAAAGGTCATGGAGAGCTGATCAGAGATGCATAAAACATCTTTATAGCCACAGTGTAGTAGTAGTTGCAGTAGTAGTAGTTGTAGTATAGTAGGAGTTGTTTGGGTAGTTGTAGTAGTAGCTGTAGTAGTTCTAGTAGTAGTAGCTGTTGTAGTTGTAGTAGCTGTAGTAGTGTAGTTGTTGTTGTAGTAGTTGTTGTAGTTATATTAGCTGTAGTAGTAGTAGTTGTTGTAGTTATATTAGCTGTAGTAGTAGTAGTTGTTGTAGTTATATTAGCTGTAGTAATAGTAGTTGTTGTTGTATTAGCTGTAGTAGTTATAGTAGTTGTTGTAGTTGTAGTAGCTGTAGTAGTAGTTGTTGTTGTAGTAGCTGTATAGTTGTAGTAGTTGTTGTAGTTGTAGTAGCTGTAGTAGTTGTAGTTGTTGTTGTATTAGCTGTTGTAGTAGTTGTTGTTGTTGTATTAGCTGTAGTAGTAGTTGTTGTTGTAGTAGCTGTATAGTTGTAGTAGTTGTTGTAGTTGTATTAGCTGTAGTAGTAGTAGTTGTTGTTGTATTAGCTGTAGTAGTAGTAGTTGTTGTTGTAGTAGCTGTAGTAGTGTAGTGTTGTGTAGTAGCTGTAGTAGTAGTGTTGTTGTTGTAGTAGCTGTAGTAGTAGTTGTTGTTGTATTAGCTGTAGTAGTAGTTGTTGTTGTAGTATTAGCTGTAGTAGTAGTTGTTGTTGTATTAGCTGTAGTAGTAGTTGTTGTTGTAGTAGCTGTAGTAGCTGTATAGTTGTAGTAGTTGTTGTCATTGTATTAGCTGTAGTAGCCGTAGTAGTTGTTGTAGTTGTAGTAACTGTAGTAACTGTAGTAGCTGTGGTAGTAGTTGTAGTTGTGGTTGACTGAAACGACCACAACTATTGTACAGACTGTATGAACCAGAACTATTCATGAAATATAAAGCCATGACCACTGAACAATAAACTTAGAACCAGTTCTGCTCCTGATCTTGTGATATTCTCACAGATACTGCTGCTGTAAAATGCATGTTGGCACAGTTTGGAGGGAGTGTTGAAATGACTGTTGAGTGATTAATATAGAAATGTTTTTACATCAATATTTTAGTCTACATCTCAGCCAAATCCACATTCTGGCAGTCCACTTGAATGTTGTTGTATTGTGTTTACAATTGCAAATAAAGTATCTAAACGGGGTCCCAGACTTGTACTAAAGGATCCCTAAATAATGAGCCCTGACTTTAAAGCAGGACTAAAATATAAAGGCTAACTAAAGTTGGATCAATTGGACTAAATATGCCACCTGGGTACTGCCAGAATAATGCACCATTTGGGAAACTATTTTCTACCAATTTTTCAGGAAAGTGGAAGCTCTCGCAGACTTATCTCTAAAGCACTTGTGGAAAGTCCAACAGAATATTTCTGCAACAGCATCAGTCCGGTACGCACTACTGCATAGTGCACATCAAGGTAGCTCAGCTTTGGCAGGATGAATTCATAAGTAATAACATGTTTAAGAGACTATAGAGTGGTTTTCACATCTCCTCCTTTAGCCTGCCCCAGGGCCATACAGATGAAGCTTACCACCAGTGTGGAGAGTGCATGAATAATGCAACTTTAATTAAGTGTTAAAACCATCATCATAAAAAGGGTGAGCTTGATTATGTGATATTAGTAGTGCTACTATAATAATATTTATTCTGCTGCTGCCGTTGTAATTTGCAGTTAATTTCCCAATTGTGTCAAGATCCTTATCCTATCCTGAATCATATTGTTAAAGATGAAATTCTTAAACCATGCAGTCATTATAAAAAATAATACAATCTCTTCCTTTTAGAGAGGTCACAACACAGCTAAAAGATTCCCTCTTGTTGTATGTGCAGCTAAAAGCACACCCCCATATCATAAGCACTGTGTTTTTGAATTCCAATGCGCCGCTGTGCCTAGGGCTTGTATCCTCCACTTCCTGGTGTAGCCTCACGAGCGCGCCGTCATTTGCCTGAGTGATGCGGCTTCATGCGGTCAAGTTTATACACTGATGCGCTCCATTTTGTCATCCTGACGTCTCCAGCCGAGCGGAAGGATGCCAAAGTGCCTCCAGGATCTCACATTCAAATGCACAGAGGGGACTTTTTTAAGATGTCCTCATTGCTTCTTTTTACCCTTTTCATTTTTTTCTTAGAGTGGGGGATGAAAACAAAATTGTTCAGTCCATTGAATTGGAGTCTGATTCCATACATTTTTCTTGTATTTTGCTACTGGAGTAATAAAGGTCTAATCTGAATTTTAAAGGTCCTATATGACACAAAATCACAAAATAAGACTCTTGTGAGGCTTAAGGCATGTTATAATGCTGTTACCTCCTCATGGACATACCTGGAGTTGAGTTTTGTTTCATTCACACATGTTTGAGTAATCCTTTATTTTTAGTCTATCTACATCTCCAAAGTTTAAAATGCTCTGTTTCACCTTGTGATGTCATGTAGTGGTAGTTCAAGGTTCAAGTTAACAGCTACCTTTTACTTTTAGTTCAAGAGATGGCCAATTCCAAGAATCAATAATTAATATAGATGAATTAATGAAAATAAACTTAAGCATATCTTTTTTTTCAAGCTCCACAGAAACAAGCAGGAGACACTAACAGGCTAATTTACAGGTGAGATCTGTGAAGAGATGACTCCACTCACAGTAAGAAAGCATGTTTTTAAATGTATTTTTGAGCCTTAAAAACAAACCCATATTTGAATAAATATATCTTATAAAGTTTAATACCATATTGTGGAACATTACAGGCAAACAATAGCATTTTCATGGTAGAGTACACCTTTAAATAGTAAAAAGAATCCCTTGACAACAGCCTATCTGCCATGTACACTTGTAAAATACAGCATGCTTTGACGAGTGACTGCATCAGCTATAACCCCTCTATTTCGTCCTTTCAAACAAATGTAGGAATAAGAAAATGACGGGGAAACCAGACGTCAAACCTCACATCAGATTCAATAAATACAAACATCACCATTTGATCTGTTCAAACATATTTCTGACTGTGTGCATTACACTTGTGCTACCCAAAAAGTGACAAACGTACTGATATTCTTATACCATCTTGACACTTCTAAAATTAGGGTCATTTCGGTGAGAATAACATTCCAGCGAGACATGAATTATTTAAAACCGAACTTGGCGTTTTAATAAAAAGGGAAATGTAGCCAGACTGCAGATGCGTTTAACCTCAAATTATTGTTCTTGGGAATTGCACAGGGACACATAAAATGAAGTGTTTATCGACTATTAAACACAAGCAAAAGAGTTTAATTAGAAGCTGTTTGACTGCTTCTGCTGGGAAATGTTCATATACACCTTTGAATGTGCTGCCACAAAGAGTTGTTTTATTTGTGTAACGCTTGAAATTCATTCCCAATTTAGTGATTCCAAAGAAAAATCGAGCATATATTATGTAAAGCACTGCAGTCCTCTTCAATCACATTTGTATAATTTTGGTTGTTTCAAAAAAAAAAAAGAAAAAGTTTGACAGAAAAGTTTTCACCAGGAAGGGCATCTGACATAAAACCAATTAAGCGCACCGATCTAACACAACTGCTAAAGGGCAAATGTAATATTGGGGTTTCAATTTTGAGAAAGGTATTACTCTTCAAAACAATGGTCCTAACTAGAGCTTAGATTGAACTAGATTGGATATCGTTTCCAAATATTGGTTCAGTCGATATCCTGTTGGAAGATTCGATTTATGTAATAAAACTATTTATTGATCATAAGGGCAAAGAAAGTCTCATAATGTTTGAACTTTTATTTACAAGTTCTTCTGTCATTACTTGAGAAATAAATAACAGCTGCATAACACATTTGGATCAACTACATCTTATTTTAAGTTTGAAGGAAATAAATGCTGCTTTCATTCTCTGCAACAGTATTAGCTGATATCAGGTATTGACAGATTTGGCAGATACTTAGGCCCCATCCACACTAGTATATATTCGAGACATTTTCATTGTGGATGCAGTGTTTGTCCACACTAATCCGATGGAAAACGGCTCCAGAGATGGAACGATCTGCTGCCGCCAGCTCCCACAAATTCATCTGAGTACAAATCTGATCTGGCACTGTGTGGACGCCTGAAAACATTGATACACAGTCTCGGCTGCTGCAATTTCAGACACGGTGCACCACTTCCTTGTTTTTCCGCCCACATGACGTCATGACAACGTGACGCCAGCCTAGTCATGTGACTAGAATTTCAGGTGGTGATTTTTTTCATTATAAACGTAATCTTAAATCTATAATATCGGAATCGGAAAAGGCTGGATCGGTGCATCCCAGTCCTAACCTAACTCAACAGATAAACTATATTCTAACAGTTTGTGGCTGGTGCTTTGGCATCAGCTGGAAATTGGAACTTGTTCAAATTGCAAAAATACTATTATTTTGTAGACGTAACTCATAATTCCATAACCTACTGTACACTGGGCTATAGTTCACCCATAATAATATAATGACAAGGCTTTAATTTTGTTATTTATGTTTAGAAGGTCAGTAATTCTGAACTTTTCTTCTTAAACACACTTGATTTATGCATTTATATTTTCTGTTTACCACAGAAACTATTCCATAAAATGTAAAAATCATAAAAACTGTCATACAAGTGCACAAGTATTTAAAAGTACACATCTGTCTTTCACCTTAAATTGTTCAAATCCTTCCTTTCGTATGCTTCATTTCCTCCAGAGCCTAACCCTCAGCCACCTCAGCTTCTCCGTCTTCTCTTGCTTATGCCCCTAAACACTAAGTTTATCCCTCCAGGTTGAAATATCTTTGCCTTATTTTTGACAATTTGAAACAAGTCATCCAAATCTGTTCCCAGCTTGTTTTCGCTAGACTAAAAATCTACAAATCAACAGTAGCAAGGAACATTACAGCGGTCGCAAATCAGTGTGTGACGTGCCTCCCACCATGGCTAATAAATAAACTAGCATCTCTCATGAATCAAGCTAGCCTTTCTCTCTGTGTAGCAGTGGAAGCAGACAGGATCCCACAGAGAGGCCCAAAGCCACAGCAGGCAGACACTACTGAATTATTGCTTAAGAAAAGTTGATCCAGCGCCTAGTGTTTTGTAAAGTTTTATCACAATGGCAGACACAGAGCTGGAAATCTTGTCAGGAGCGATATGCCCTATCCTGAAATATTTCTGTATTTGCAGGTGGATGCCTCTAACCTTACCCTGCGCTGACGTATTTCTAATGTGTCATTGGGCTTTACCAAACAGTGGTTCCTTCTC
This sequence comes from Boleophthalmus pectinirostris, assembly GCF_026225935.1. Classification (NCBI taxonomy): domain Eukaryota; kingdom Metazoa; phylum Chordata; class Actinopteri; order Gobiiformes; family Gobiidae; genus Boleophthalmus; species Boleophthalmus pectinirostris. The sequence continues at coordinate 21,220,564 of NW_026571018.1, read as the reverse complement.
ACTGCTCCAGACGATGTGTACAGCCAGTATATATTAGCACAAGTGAACGGCGGAATATGTTATGCACCAGTGACAGTGTACGACCTGCAGTCAGCAAAACTGGCAAATCTTTTTGTGGGTGTCATAAAATCTCCCAGACACTTTTTCAGGGTCAGGACTGCTGTGTATATACTGCACCAGAAATCAGCCGTAGCGTTCACTGGACCTGGGAAATCCACCGTTTGTCCTTGACAGAGAACTTTTAAAAGTAATAAATTGAATCATTATGATTTGTGAATGTATTTACACTTAGGGTTTGAGTAATTAAGTTGGTTTGAGCAGATGTTGGCACCAGGTATGTTTTGATGTTTCTAATTATCTGGAATACTATTTTAGCAAGCCAAAATCTTAATTAACAACAGAAGAAAATCATACCAAATCACTGTTGACATGTCAAAAACTTATTTATGAATACTCAATGCTAATTACACTCCAACAAATGTAGGTTATTGCACATACAGCTAAAAATCTCCCTTGAAACTCTTAAAAATATCTTTAAAGGGGGTATTAAGCAAAATAGATTTGTTTGAACTTTCTACCATGTTATAACATTGTTCCCTCATCAAAAAACTCAGACAAGGTTTTAGATGTCATACATGCATGTTTCAGTGTTTTAGTGATCTCTACTGGGCCCTCCTTACAGATACACAGCAAATTAAAAAGTGTTAAATTCACGGTGTTGGTGTTGTTGTGAGTAAAGTGAAGAAAATCCAGATATGTTTCAACATAGTCAAGAGTTATTTCAACTCTGACAGTGTTATAGAGTCAAATAAGTAATTGTTGATCCACAGTGTTAATCTCAAACATTTACAAAGTGTGTGTTTTGAAGGCATAGACCTTCCCTTCCTGGTAAGGTCTATGCCAGGCTACTGGAGAGCAGAATCCGGCCGATCCAGGAGGAGCAGTGTGGTTTTCGTCCTGGCCGTGGAACACTGGACCAGCTCTACACTCTCCATCGGGTGCTCGAGGGTTCATGGGAGTTTGCCCAACCAGTCCACATGTGCTTTGTGAACTTGGAGAAGGCATTCGACCGTGTCCCTCGTGGTGTCCTGTGGGGGGTGCTCTAGGAGTAGGGGGTCCGGGGCCCTTTGCTAAGAGCTGTCCGGTCCCTGTATGACCGGAGCAGGAGCTGTGTTCGCATTGCTGGCAGTAAGTCAAGTAATGATCTTCTCTCATCTATCTTATTGTATCACCTCATGGTCCCAGGCCTCCTCAACTACATTAAAACCGCTTTGTTCATTATACAAACTGACTCTTAAGATCCTTGACAAAAAGCCCAAAAACTGGCACCACTGTGAAATTACAAAGAAACATCAACTTTTTAACTTTGAAAATTTTATAAATTTTAACAATCTTAAATTATTTTTTAAGTGTCTTAACCGCAATACACCATTACACTCAGAATTTGCCAGGACCATAAAATGTTCACACAGAGCGAACACAAGAGGCGCTACTAGTGGTAATTGTGTTGTTCCTAGGTACAGGATGGCTCTTGGTCAGTCCTCGTTCTCTTTTAAAGGGGCTAGTCTGTGGAACGGTTTAACAGCTCATTTAAAATTGGAAACCAACTACAACAAATTTAAAAGGAAATTAAAGTTATTGTATGTTTCCAGTCAAAACTGCATCCACTGAAAATCTACTGTATATATTTTATCTGTATGTAATTTATGTGTCTTGTACTCTCTGTTTTTATGCATGTAGTTTATATTTTTATATGGACAGGTGTTGAAAACTAGCACTTGTGCTAAAACACTCAAAGCAATGCATCTGGCTTGTCTAATGCGATTGTGATGTCCTTAATAAACATTTAAAAAAAAAGTCAGACCTGTTCCCGGTGCATGTTGGACTCCGCCAGGGCTGCCCTTTGTCACCAGTTCTGTTCATTGTATTTATGGACAGAATTTCTAGGTGCAGTCAGGGGCCGGAGGGGGTCCGGTTTGGGGACCACAGGATCTCATCTCTGCTGTTTGCAGATGATGTTGTCCTGTTGGCTTCATCGAACCAGGACCTGCAATGTGCACTGGGGCGGTTTGCAGCCGACTGTGAAGTGGCTGGGATGAGAATCAGCTCTTCCAAATCCGAGGTCATGGTTCTCGACCGGAAAAAGGTGGCTTGCCCTCTCCGGGTGGGTGGAGAGTCCCTGCCTTAAGTGGAGGAGTTCAAGTATCTCGGGGTCTTGTTCACGAGTGAGGGGAGGACGGAACGTGAGATTGACAGGTGGATCGGTGCAGCGTCTGCAGTGATGCGGTCACTGTATCAGACTGTTATGGTGAAGAGAGAGCTGAGCCGAAAGGTGAAGCTCTCGATTTACCAGTCAGTCTTCGTTCCTACTCTCACCTATGGTCATGAGCTTTGGGTAATGACCGAAATAATGGCCAGGGATACAAGCACTCGAAATGAGTTTCCTTCGCAGAGTGGCTAGGCGCTCCCTTAGAGATGAGGAGCTCAGTAACACGGGAGGAGCTCGGAGTAGAGCCGCTGCTCCTCCATGTCGAGAGGAGCCAGTTGAGGTGGCTCGGGCACCTGTTCCCCTCTTGGACGCCTCCCTCGGGAGGTGTTCCCGGCATGTCCCACCGGGAGGAGGCCCCGGGGAAGACCTAGGACACGCTGGCAGGACTATGTCTCTTGGCTGGCCTGGGAACATCTCGGGGTCCCCCCGTGGGGTGAAGGAAGTCTGGGAGTCTCTGCTTAGACTGCTGCCCCCCTGACCCGGCCCCGGATAAGCGGAAGAAAATGGATGGATGGGTGTTTTGAAAGTTACACTACATCAGTGTTGGGTTTTTGTAACGTTTCCGATGGGAGAGCACAGCCATTTCACCTGAGAGCTGGACGGTGCTGGGAGCAGGGCACATGTACGGAGACCTGAGTTACAACTTATGAAATATCTTGGTAGTATGATTGTATGATGTGGGTTATGCTGAAATGGAATTATGTGGTGATTCTCAATATTACATGTGTGAAAGGGATTATGAACTAGAATGACCACAGCACTGGCACTGTTTAGTGAAGAAAAAGTTACTATTGAATAGTGTAACATGAAAAACACTCTACAGTATTTCTACTTCACAAAGTATTCATATGAGTATAGTGTTATTAGTATTTCACTGTACATTAGTGTAAAAAAAGTAAAATCTTAGTCAGTGTCACATTGAAGTCTGTGGAGTGTGGTTACATCACTTTACCAGTGTTGAGCCTTCGATACTTTGGAAAGCGTCGTTTTACCCCATTCTAATGTGGACCCCATATGGCATGGTAAAAGTGTTCAAATTAACAATGTATGAGTTGGATTGACACTCTTGAATTTGCTGTGTAGCTGTAAGATTCTGTCCAATGCTCAGCCCACAAGCCTACGTCATCATGTAAAAATCATTTAAAAAAGCATGAGTCAAAATGGTACATAACAACTTGACAAATGGCAGCACAATGGCTGAGTGGCTAGCACTCATGCCTCACAGCAAGAAGGTTCTGGGTTCGATCCCCAGGTCACCCAGGGCCTTTCTGTGTGGAGTTTGCATGTTTCTCCCCGTGTCTGGATGGGTTTCCCCCATCAACCCAAAACATGCTACAGATCTCCAGAACAGTTGATAGTCAAGGTCAGTTAAATACAATCAATCAATGAATCTGTCCAGGGACTACAGGTGGAAATTAGCACTGATGCCAATGCATCTCTCCTGTCAAGGTTAATGCGAAAATTGTGCGCTGTCCCTGTCTCAAATAAATAAAATAAATAAATAAAAAATAAATACATCTGATGTGATATACAGTAGCTTCATTAGCAGGATGCATGCTGATCTGTGTCAAAAATGAAAGTGAAACTTAAAACTTGTTTTCGGCGAATAGCACAGCATCATTTTATCTGCCTCAGTGAATGTATAATTCTAAAAAAAAACAAAAAAAAACTTTTCTTTCTCCACTTCAAGACTTCCACTAAAGTTTATATCTGTCATCGTGGCTTTAATTGTGTCACTTTCATTGTGTCATGCCAATAAATAATATAATTTGCAAAAAACAAACTAAAAATATTTTTACGGTATAACTTGAGGACATGATGCATTCGCCGCTGACTCATTTTAGAGGGAGAGGCACTGCATAAAAGCTTGTTGATGGTTCATAATATTTTACAATTTACCTGTCAGCTGTCAGGGCTTAGTGGGACGCCTTCTGTACGCTGACAATTTGTTTGGAAGCTGCCAAGTTGCAAAATGTTTATACCAGCGTGGTGTTAAGATAGTGGGTTAACGAATTAGGCTTTACGTTGGAGGTGGCGTTAATGCACTTTGGATTTCAGATAGGGTGTCAGTCAATAAAGCTATTAGGGCTCATGTTACAGTGAGGGGCAATCTGACACGTTACAAGACAAGCTAGCACTTAACATACAAGGCAGTCGCTCCAAGTGGGAAACCATTACTGCAGTTTGGATGGATGTCTGTGCCATTGAAATGACAAATATACAATAAAAAGCCCCGAGTAATAATGCAATGAAGAGGTATCTACACAGAGCATAAATAACATTAACACAATGTCTTTGCAGGAAATTCAAACAACATTCGGTGTTCTTGCTAATTTAACTGTGGTCGATATGAGTGCTCAAAAAGCCCAAAGAAATCCATATTTAATTATCTGATGTGATTATTCCGTTTAGACCAAGTATAAATTGAACATGATTTCATATTTCAAATTATACCTCCATTTAATTGGTAGACAAGAAAAACAAATCAATAGTAGTGCATTTTTTATAGTATATTTGAGCGATTTTTGTGTGCAGGAGCTCAGAGTAGGTCAGGCTGGTTTGTGAATAAAATATACGATTGCTTCAGTTATGGGAGGAGCCAGAGCCGTGCTGTGTTCACTAGCCTCGGGTTAGTGCATACAGCTTTTGTTTCTTATAGCAACAAGTTATGAATGCAAATACACAACGCAATTGAAGAGGTGGGGTACAGGAGAGATGAAGGATCGCCTTGGGCACTGCCTCAACAATGGATTATGTTGATCGTGTTTCTTTACATTTGAATAGAAGCGCGTAAAGGCAGCAATTATGTCAATGAACTGAAAATGTATGAATTCTGTGTAGAAGAACAAAATAATTCATATATTTACTATTATGTTGTAAATTATTTCCAGGTTTTCCAGTCTGTGACAATGGGTTTGTGAAAGGCAGGCATTTCCTGGAGCTCTTTGAGTATGTTTGAGGCTTTTCAAGCTCCTGCTGTCTCCTCTGTTTCCTGTTTGTGTTCTGTTGGGTAAAGGACACACTGGCTCTTCTGGACTTATCAGTGTCCTTCGGAGGTGCAGCTGCCAATGAATAGAGTTTGACTGTTTTAATGGTCCCAAGGTTTCAAGTAAACTGGGCTGCATAGGACAGGGACGAGTACTCTCACTGAACTGGACGGATCAAGGGTTTTTATAAACGTTTGTCAGTCATGTCGTCTCTTTATACTGTCACTATCAATGTTAAAGGTGCATTATGTAACTTTTATGGTGGATGGTCCGTTAAATGCTTTTCCCCGTGGAGATGTCAACACTTTGTCTGGAATGTTTCACAGTATGGCATTAAACCTTTCTATCATCATGGAGACCAAACCAGACCAAGTTACAGGTCAGATCTGTGGAAAGGCGACCAGCTCACAGTCAGAATGCCTGTTTTTGCACATGTAATTGAATAAATGTAAGGTAGAGCTGTTTAAACAAGCAGGTAATAGACCCCTAACCAAAAAGTTACATAGTGCACCTTAAACAAATTTGATCATTAGGGATGTAACGATATCCAAATCTCTCGGTACGATATTATCAGGATATGCATCTCACTGTACAATATTTATTGCGATATTTTGGAGAGACTGATATAATTATAGATGTGACACTTTTTTACTTTTAAAATACCTTGACAAGATTTTGGTGTGAATTATTTCTGTCATAATCCCAAGAATTAAAAAAAACAAAAAACATATCTCTTCATGTTGTCTGTACTGAAATGAATCATGGGATATGTAGTTTATAAGCTGTTGCTACTATAAAACCATGCATTTAGGCAAAGGAACTTGTGATTCAATATATTGGGGCAGCCCATGATATTATTGTGAGACTTTTGACGATACAATATCGCGATATTTCGGTTATTGTTACATCTCTATTAAAAATAAAACATTTTTTAATTCAAAGGGCACTCCAATTTATCCCTTATGTTACATGTTGCTTTATCAATGGAGGATAGGACAAACATTGTTGAGTAAGAAAATATCAAGTTCTTTTGCCAAACTACTCAGTGCCTCTTCCCCAATCAATCAAATGTAGAATAGCTGTGCAAAGGCTCGAACCACTAAGTCACTGTCATCCCTGTTCTTTTGTTGTTGCAGGCCCAGGTGCAAGAACAGACTACTACTGAAGTATGAATTGACCTTAATGCAAGATAAATTGGATGTTTTTTGTCATCCAATTAGTGCATGTAAAATGACAATGAAGCATTCACAAAGCTTTAAAAGGTCTACTATTGTAAACTTTATGCCATGTTAGTATGTTGTGACCTCATCAAAAACAAGCCTGGAGTTCTGTTTTGTTTCATTCTTGCATGCTTAAGTAATCCTTTATTATTAGACTGTCTTCGTCTCCAAAGCTCTAAAGCAGGGGTTATAAAACTTTTCTCTGGGGTCCACATTATCTCTTCTGACTGTGATTTGGGGCCGGGGTCAGGTCAGCCTTATAACAGAATGGTATGACCCTTTCTTTGAAAACCGTCACACTTTCTTTACATATCAGACAAACTGCACAGTCCTTACACTGAACAAAAAAATTATCGGTCATCCACTGTTCTTTGAAAACTCAGCACTCTCTGTCAACTTTTTGTACTTTACCCTGAGCCGTTTTGCTGTCCTTAACTGCACTACAAAATTCTTTTGCTTGTCACTGTTTCATCTCAAGTCTGTCAGGTGACGAAAATTTTGCCGCAAAAATACGTCATATAATTATTTCAATATAAATATAAATATAAACATAAATACTTCATATAAATATATTTTTAAACAGAAAAACTCAACAAAATGCAAGATGCAGATGTGTTATTATTTGTCAAAAAGTAATAAAAAAAATAGGCCATGACAACTTTTGAGGATTGCCTCATAGGGCCAGTTTTGGTGGTGGGGGGCAGAGCAGCTGGGGGACTGGTCAGAGGGGTATGGAGGGCCGGAGTTGGCCCGAGGGCCTTAGTTTGATGATCTAAATGCTCTGTTCCACCTTGTGATGTCATGAAGCAGTAGTTTTCAAGTTAGCATTTACATTTTGTTCAGCAGAGATGGCAATTCCAGGACTGAAATTATCCAAATAATTCTAGTGAAGGTGTATGGAGTTTAAAAACACAGTGGAGCACTTCCTGTGTTACCACATGACATTACAAGTTGGAACATAGTGTTTTCAGTTTGATAGTAGAACAGAGCCGGGTTTTTGTGTTAAACATGTGAATGAAACAAAACACAATTCCAGGTAAATTTGTGATGAGGAGACCATAACACAGATGAGTAATTTACACAACATAGGCCTTTTAATACTGTTCTTTAGCTCTAAATACACAGTTTAAAGTGGGTATCAATATTGTAAAATATGTCTATAGGTAGTGTTAACATCAATTTCAAGTCCTAAAAAAAACATAAACAAACATCATCACACATTAGCTTTAGCATAAAAACAGCTGCTAATTTGGTTTGCATGTCTTGTACATTCCTATAGGCACAAGACGCCTCTGGGAGCTGAGAGAAGGGGCAGGGGCTAAAGTAATGTTTGCCAAGTCACTTCTAGGGTCAGTCCACTTTGTGAATAAAATATGGCCGTCTCCTTTGTTGCTTCCAACTGGGAGGAGCCTGTGTGCTGTTCTGTCCACTCGCCTCAGGTTAGTGCGGAATATACTATTTTCATCTTACAGCAACAAGTCATGAATACCAATATACAATGCTTTAGTGGTAGTGAGCCATAGCCAGTGATAAAGAATGGCCTTGAGCTCCATCTGAACAATGAGTGATGTTGATTACGTTTTTTCTCATTATCGCAAATAACAGCCAAAAATAAACTGAAAGAGTTGTATTGGAGTTTGCGGTTTGGGAATTCAAGTTCGAACACTCCCAAATGGAAGTCTTTGAAACAGCTGTCATCGATGGAGAACTCGTGCCTGGGGGAATGGGGAGAGTGCGGAGAGCTGACGTTACAATGTGGAGCAGGGTACACACACCAGCAGGTAGATTAAACAGTGCAATAAATAGCACCAGTAACAAACAAGCTAGTTGGTGTTGACAAATGGGCTCAGTATTGGACAAGTTTATTGGGAGAGGGAACTGTCAGGGTGCAGTGCAGCTGAAAAAAAAAAAAAAAAAACCAACACACACATTTTTTGCTACTTTTAAACCAAACTTGCAAAAAGTTACAGGCGCCATTAGGCTATTGCTGAGATAGAACTGATGATTTATGAGTGCAGTTTATTAGCTTCTATTAAGCTAAAGAAGACATATTATATTTTTGTCTGATTTATAGTTATAATCTATGACAACCGTGGATCATTATGTTACATTTTGGACATTTTAATTCGTAATATTGATCTTAAACAGCTCATTTAAAGAAACAAGTCTGTTGACCTCAGAGTTGAAAACTGCAGAGCTGATTTCCACCTACCCATTTGTTACATTACTGTAAATTAGGGGTGTACTAAAATATTAAGATAACATATATCGTGATACTAATTTTGGCGATACATTATCATTATCATGGGCTGCTGTATCAAAGTATTGCACAAGTCTTTTAGCTTGTTTTTTTGTGACCGCACCACAATAATGTTGCTTATTTAGTAGAAGGAAACTTTATGTAATTCACTTGACATATTTACTGTTTTGATGATTAAAATAGATCAAATACATTTAATTAAATTGTTGCAAAAATGTATTTGGTTCTTTAAAAAAAAACTGTAAACTGTAAAATATTGTGTATATTGTGATAATATTGTTTTGTGAGCCATGTATCATGTATTGTGAGAGATTCCCAGCCCTACTGTAAAAATGACATCACAACACACATCACTTTAAATACAACTTTAAGTGGATAAATGAGAAGAGAAAACAATTCTAAAAGTTCTTGCAAGTCAACTTTGCATGATATGTCCCCTTTTACAGCAAACTTTTATTTTGCCATTTTAGGACACCTTAGGACAACATGTACAAAATGCCATAATTAACAACAGAAGGCGCCATGACTCACCCTGCTAATACACTGAGGAGTGAAGCAGTGTGCATGTGAGCGTTAAACATACACAGATTTTCCGGCTCAATGACTAAGTCTCCAATTCACTTTGTACTGAGAAAATGTCATCCCTCTCTCTGTAACTGCTGCTGTTAGGCTCATCATTTTGGCCTGAAAACATTCTTGTTAACCCACTCTTCATGAGCCTATTTTTATTTTGCTATTTTTGTCTGTAAATCAGTACCTATCCCTAATAAGAAATCAAACCTTGCCTCACAGCTGTTAACATTGGTGAGCTTCATTTGACTGGAGCTGAATGCTATGGGTGATGTCACACTCCCTTAGTTCATTTCTTTACACAATCTATGGTACCTACAGACAAAACCCCAAAATATAGATTCAAAAATGTAACCGCTCAGTCCTGAAAGTGTCTATCTTTACGTCAGATTATCCCAGGTGTTAAATAAGATAGTAAGTGCGCTTGGTGCCACAGCTGCCGCGTGTGATTTAGCTATGGTGTACGTGTGCTTTCTGCAGGAGCCCTGGCATCACGGGGGCCCGCTCTGACAAGCTCATCCATCAGCCCAGCATGTTGGAGTCGCCATCAAATGCCTGCGCCGCTACATAAAGTGGAGGAGGAGAGGTGTCACTCCCTAAACAGGATATATGGGCCCTTGCTGAGACACAAATTAGACAGTAAATACATTACAGCGGAAGTAGCCGTTTCCCCCAGCAACATGTTTGTGCCTGCCTCCCGGCCAAAACCAACAAACCACAGCGATTAGGTAGAGCAGAGCGCTGTAGCCAAGCAGATATTAGCATTAGAGTTGCTTAGCATGGCATTCCTGGCACAGTTTGAGAGGTAAGACGGTTCATTTTACAGAAAACAGCATTATACAGAGATAATTTGTGATGTAATGTTACAGCATATGGAGACCAAGACAGTAGGGAATCAAATTGGATATGGACAAAGCACATGTTTTTGGTAAGAGATACTGAAAAAACAAACAAACAAAAAAAAATCCAAATCCAATAGCATTTGCAGAAAAAGTCTCGGTCCTGTTTGCTATTGCTAGGGTTCAATTCACAGCATCTTGTTAAAAATGCGAGAGGAATCAGTGCAATACAGAGATATGTGTAATAGAATTTGGTGCAATATGAATCTGTGCAGAGTAACAGTATGTACAATAGAACTCTGTGCAATATGAAGATGTGCAATATAAGGATAAGCACAGTGGAACTTAGTGCAATATGAAGCTGTGCAATGTAGTGAATAGGATTTCTAAAAATGTCACTTTCTAGCTTGTTTAAAGGGACAGTTCAGAATTTTGGACATAGGGCCTTAAATCCTAGTGAGCCAGAGTGTTGGAGATGTGTGGAGACACTTTTTTTTAAATAGTCCTTCCAGTCCTTGTATTTGCAGAGGTCGCTGGTGCTAGGCCAGTGCATGTCAATGGCCATAGTTAACCTGCCACTAAAAACAGTCTTACCCACTCCACAAAGCACCTGAAGCAAATCTATTATTACGCCAGACTGTCGATGTGAATGTCTGTGTTGACAGAATAAGGCTATGTCTATATGATGCCGGTCTGAATAGAAGACGCAAAAGTGGCATCGCATCTTCACTTTTTATTCCGTGTTTAGACTAGCATTTTCAGGAGGAAATCTATGTGCATACGGTGACGCAAAAGTGTGGTTTTGGAGGTGGTTATGCATGCCAGGCAGCCAGCTGGTAATGTATGTGATGTAAATGATTACGCGACCTGCGCAGATCTGATCAGAGTTTTGCTTCTTGGGCAGTGTAGACAGAAACGCTACAGTGGCGCCTATTCCACTTTTCCACTCTGGAGGGTGATTTAAGATTTTTGAGTTTTTAAGCCCCAAAAACACTGTCACCATCTAAACAAAAGGAACTTGCGATAAAATATTTTGTAATTTTTACCTGCAAGCATTCTCGTGTAAACAGGCCCTAAAGTTTGAAATAAAACTAAGCTTACATCGCATGAATCGTTGCATGTTGAGGGACTATTTTCTCATATATCAGTCCGCCGCTGCCAAACTTTCTATCAGGAAGTACAACTCACTGCTGCCCTGCTCAGACATAAATCCTTTAAATGCAAGGTTGGTCTAAAATTATTCTATTCGACACAGACATTCACATCGACAGCCTGGCTATGTGAAAAATCCCTCAGTCATTAAGTCTGGAGTTCTAATTGTTTTGCCGCAGGTGTTTTGTGGAGTGGGTAAGACTGTTTTTAGTGGCAGGCTAACTATGGCCATTGACATGCACTAGCCTAGCACCAGCGACCTCTGCAAATACAAGGACTGGATGAAATATTTTAGAAAGTGTCTCCATACAACTCGAACATTCTTTCTCACTAGGAAATGAGGCCCTATGTCCTAAATTCTGAACTGTCCCTTTAACACGTTACTGATAAATGTCTGCATTAATAGGACACTGTAATCACTGTTCACGTTTTTGTTCGTCTGTCCTATAACTGTTTATAGTTTCTGTAACTAGCGTGTTTAGATGTTGTTTTTCATAACATCAACCTGCCGTGGGGTCTGCACATGGAAATTAGCCCAAGGTTATAATCTGGCATATTAACACTGCACATGCACTGTTCCCCCCTTTTCTCAAATAAATAAATGAGTGTGAGTGAAGAAAAAATTGCATTAAATTGTACAACAACAACAACAGCTACACCCATGTTGTCTAGAAAATGTGTTATAATGTAAGACGACCGATGCACAAGGCCTATTGGCGTACAGTGAGTGATTGGATCTTAAGTGTTCAGCCGTGCACTGAGAGATTGTATCAGAGAGGACACTAGCCTGGACCACTACATCACATCTGGGTTGGTGTGAACAGTAATGCATGTTGACATGAGGTCATAGAGTCAGCACTGTTGACTCCTGATATCTGATTATCACTGAAGCATTCTATTTTTCTCAAATGTCTGAAGTGAGACACAAGAAACTGAAATATTCTCATACGAAACAAAGCAAACAAAGGCTAAAACTCATTACTTCTTTCTTCTTTTTCAATGAGGAAGTTCTGTTAAGTGCTATGTATTCATTGGTCATCAAATACATCTGATTTTAGAACTAACAAAAAAGTGAAAAAAGTAAAGTTGATTCGTTTGTTAGAAATTCTTTGATCCACACACAATGAAACACAAAGACAGGTGCTTTTGAGAAACGCGCTGCAATTTTTTCCCACAAGACAAAGGCAGCAGGACTACTTTCTATCCAACAATAGCACTTCAAATCTCTGCTCAAATTCCTTTCTTATGAAAAAATATATTGCAGAAAAAATGAAATCAGACTCATTCTCTGTCGATTTGGTGCTGGTCTGTTGAATCAAAACTCGTTCAGAGCAGAGCATGGGGTTAGCTTGAGTGTTGTTTTCATAAATTTTAACCTCAAATGAGAGAGGATGATGAAATTATTTTGGATTGGACAAGTTGTGAATATGTTTTTTTTTTTTTTTTAAACAAACTAAAAAAGCTCACCAATGATGCCTCTTTTATCTCTGTAAAACAACAAACCAAATCAAAGCTATTGTCCAACAGTGGTGCCTTGTCACATTAAAACAAACTATAATGTTATAAGCTTTAGACTATTCGACTGTAGAAACTGTTGGAATTGCTTCAGTGCAATGTTAAAGGGTCCATATTGCGGTATTTTCTAATCTATGTTATAATGTTGTTTCCTCATCAAAAACATACCTGGAGTTGTGTTTTGATTCATTCACACGTCAGCTCAGGAACTGCCAGTCTCTACTGAACTAGAGGTAAAAGGTGGCTGTTAAATTATAAACTTTTGCTTCATGACATCACAAGGTGGAACAGAGCAGTCTGAGCTTTGGAGATGCAGATAGACCAATAATAAAAGTTTACTCAAGCATGTGTAAATGAAACAAAAGACAACCCCCGGTATGTTGTTGATGAGGTAACATTATAACATTTCTTAAAGCTCAAAAGAATCAATTTGTATAATACCGGGCCTTTACTTTATGTTACTTGAATCATTCTGTGCGAGATCATCTGACCAATGAAAAATGTACTACATAAATCAGTCTAGTTGTTAAAGCAGTGTAGTTAGTGCTGTTGACTGACATCAAGAAGGTCTTCCTGGACCTTGTGACTCCTCTCTAACTGCTGGATCACAATATGTATTTTCAAATGGGGTATATGTATAGAAAAACTCATACCTTAGCTATTTTCTTTTATTAGCTTTTGATTTGACAGATTTGTTTACACCTCAAGTCAGCATCACAACATAAATTACATAATTACTTGATTAAATAATTACAGTTTTTCTGTTTCACTTTTGAATGTTGTTCCCATTATATCTGTTATCATGTTATATTTCTGTAGCTTTTCAAAATCTCACAGTAAACGGTTTTGTGCCTTGTGGTGTGGGACTTTAGCATTTTGGCTGTGGGCGTATGAAGGACCTTAATATCCAGTACATTGTTATTTGCACTTGTGGAAAACAAAGTCTCCACTGACCCCTGGTTCATTCCAAAACATAATGCAAGACTCTAAAGAAGATACTTGTCATTCCACCACACCATTTCAACACAAATAAAAAGCCAACAGCCCAAATACATTTGAGACCATACACAACTATCGACTCCTAAGCTCCAACAACCAAAGAGGATAAGGCCGTGCTATGACAGAGAAATATTTGATACAATTTGCAGTTCGCAGAGATGCTATATGATATTATATGTGGTTGTGCTGACACATTGGAAATCCCTATTCTCCAGAGACAGTGTGTGTAACAGAAGCCCTCATACACACAGTAGTGTGGTGTCAGTCGGTTTGGGCCGATCCGAGTGAAATACGTGTCCCTGGTGCCACACACACAGTGTAGAGCAGCACAGTGCAAACTAAAGAGACACAGCTGTCACACTGCCTCATGCACTTTATTTACAATACTGTACTGCTGCTGTCACTAGGGCTTTTCAGGACCCCTCACATTCATATAGTCATTGTACTACTACTAGCTACAACCAGTTCCGAATGTAATGTGAGTTGGGGGTTATTGATAAAAATGTAGAACAAATGTAGTAGAACTGTTAAAATCTGAAGCGGAGAGAGAAACTGAAAGCACCAATAAAGACCAGATAAAAAGTATAAATTATTTATTACAAAAAGGTTCAAATGAAGTACAAATGTAAAAAGGGCACCCTCAGTAAAATCAGTATAAAAACAGTACACACTGGGTGGGCCTGGGTTTAAAATGAGGACCAGCTACGGACTACTGACTACTACTACTGATTACTACTACTGTCTACTACTACTACTACTACTACTACCTACTACTGACTACGACTAGTACTATTACTTTCAGAGGATGAATGTGGTAGTAGTAGTCGAAGTTAAGTTTTCAGACCTGCTAATATTCATAAAAAATAAATAAATAAATAACTACAGTTTTGTTCAGCACACACACACACACGCACACACACACGCACACACACACACACACACACACACACACACACACACACACACACACACACACACACACACACACACACACACACACACACACACACACACACACACACACACACACACACACACACACACTACACACTTGACCTGCTCTGATCTGATGGACACAGGAGCGAGCATTTAGCCAATCAACATTTTGCAAAGGTCAGCGTTGTCAGTATGGTTTGCTGTCATTATTTGGAAGGAAGAATCACTTACAATTGTAGAATTATTACATGTGGTGTTTCTATTTAGAAAAAAAAAACAACTAACTAAAAAAAAAGAAAGAAAAAGAAAGAAAGAAAAATGAAAATAAAAGCAGTAAATAAAGTCAAAATTCAAGACTGGTTCGATTGCATACTGCTGTTGTGTTTTTGGCAATGTGCTAGAATGGTGTGGTTGGTTGTGGCCAAGTAACACAGTAACTTCTCATTCAGCTCCTTTGACAGCTGAATTTGAAGGCAAAAAGTTATTATATGCACAGTATTAACAATGTGCCACAAAAAGCAAATCCTGGCTGCAAACTGTAAAACTTGTTACATATTTACACAATATTTTCTATTGCAAAAGCATTTACCAAAATGTATTCTAAATGCCATGTAAAACCAGGAAGTGACATGTTTTCTATGGCTCTTCCAGAAGCTAAAACAAGCTGAAAGGGGCGAGACAGCGAGAATAACATTTCTTCACGCAGTCTCAAAGAGAAACATGAAAAATCTCATTCACGCAGTGCTGCGATGCTCAGATTTGTGTGTGAGGAAATTGTGGGTTTCACGGGCTCCAAAAGAAATGTTTCTGTGCAGGAGAGGATGAAAGGAAAGGAGAGGAGCTTCTGGCTGATGTAACTGGGTTTTTTAGCAGCGTCCCAAATGCCCGGGCACACCAGAGGAAGGACACAGCCTGGATCATGAATATGCACCAAGTGTAAAAGAACAGTTAAACTAAACAGCATTTGGAATAGAAGTACTGTACAAACAAGGAGGTTTGTATGTCACTTTTCACTGTTAACAAACTTTTATTTAGTAAACCCAGTGTCCCTTCAGAGTACTACTCAAATTCGTTGATCTTAGCCTAGCTTTTAAAATTTGGACTAGTCAGAATCGTGGTCTCTTCTGCAATAGAAGGGAAAATACATGTCCCAACTTCCCTCTTGCTATGACTTGTACTAAGAATATTTTACCCTTTATTCACTCTTGGCTACTGTTTGTCTTCAATGAAAAAAAAAAAAAGCAAAAAGCACAGTACTCAGTTTGAACACACTCCTGGCATCTGGTCTTCACAGAACTTAGGAACATGACCTCCATCCATAGCTTTAGTATCTGTGAAACAGTGGCTAAGACGTGCAAACATAACATGGACTAATATGTATGTGAACATCACATAGCAAATGTCTCGTTGTGAGATTGTTATTTTTGTCTATGATCATTAATCTGTGCACTGTTTGCTTTTAGCATGTTCTCATTTGACTAAATTTTGCATTTCACTGATCTTGTCTTTGTCGTGTATGGACCAAATGTTTTGTGTCCTGTTTTTTGTCTTGCCGTCAACCTGCCAGTGGGACTATGGATGTAAAAGATCCTGCATGGCTAACTCTGGCACATTTACATGCTATACTAACACACATTGATAAATGTGTACTGTCCCATAGTTAGTAAACAAACATAAACCATGAGTGAAGATCGTGTTTTAGATTCACTGATTAGCTCCGCCCTCATTGTACCATCTCTCACTCTAATGTTGAACCAGGACTCACAAACGACTGTCTGTGTCTGGGATAGTTACAGTGAGTTTTTTCTATCCCATCCAACTATGCACCTTGATTTAGAAAAAGTGTTACTGTAATTATCAGTCAACTTGACCTTTTACCCTTTCTTCTGAATTCACTAAGAAATAAAAGTCGGTTACAGAACCTTAAATTAAATTCACTCTGAAATTGCAAAATGTGAAATCCTAAAGTATGTGGGTATTGACTTTTTATCTCTTGGTTTAGGAGGGTTTATAGACCTTGATGTTGCAGGGGAAGTTTTTGGAAGTTTAACAAATCCATTTGCTGGAGTTTTTCCGAAAATACCGGCGCACAGAGTGGAATTAATTAGAAGCGGAACAGCCCACCGAGGGCCAAGTGTGAATCTCTGGAGGCGAGCGCGTCTGGCCCTTTCATCTCACACACACAATGGCACCACTCCGCCCTGAGGCTGCCGCACCAGCGCTCCTCGGCTTTTATTTGGGTAAACAACAACTACCTTTTCCCCGTGATGAGCTTTAAAAATCTCCTCAGGTCCCACTGACTGACAAGAGGAGGTGTTTAGGCGCTTTTCACTGACACCATCTATGTTTACCTTTGTTTTTTATGGATGTGCAATCATAGCCAGGTAGTTGCACTTGAGCTAGAAGGGCACATGTCAAAAAGCGGATGATGAAATATAAAATGCAATCACGTAGTCATTTAATAGAAAAGATTTCATAAAACTCAAAAACTTATAAAAGTAAATACTATTTTTGTTTCAGAGCATGTGGAGTTCACATGGAAAAGACTGAGTGTGTAAAACTTGTCTCCCTGTGGATTATCTACAGCTCAATATATTTGATGATTTCATTTACAAAAACAGATAAGTGCCATTTGAAAAAGTCGTCCGCGGCTTTCAGGTTACTCTTGGTATACTAATATTTTCAAAAATCAAATGTATTTTACTGATGTTAAAATATTATTCCATCTCACCTTGATAAAATAAACTAGATATTATATTCACTGATAGTACCCGGTTCCAAAAAGAAAAAAAGCAAGCAATTGGTTAAGGTTTTTTTAGGGTCAGCAAATGTTTTGAAGTTGAATAAACAGAAAATCACCAATAAAAACAAGCATGACATAAAGCATAACATTGTAAGCCCTTAATAAACTGTATAATATTTGGAATTATAGAGTTGGGGCAATAGTCACGATGAACTAAAAGTATACTAGATTCAAATAAAATGGGTAAAATAGCTGGAAAACAGTTTAAATGTGTTTACTGTGGTGTGCTGGTATTTTATTTCAATGGTCAGAATCAAACTAAAGCTAAAATAAAGTGTGGTGAACCAACTACAGTTCACACATGGGCCGTGAAGACCGGCCTGTGGTGTGATCTACAGGTTTCTGTAAAAAACCTTAGAGAGCACAATATGCTTTGGGTTTTGGTGTTCAGGGTGTGAGAATACACACAGCGCAACAACATGCACCTGAGCTCTGCTGAAGAGAGAAAAACAAAATGAAGACACCACTGGGTGATGATGGCCTATAAGTCAGGGCTATTCAACTTTACCTACAGCTCTGAGAAGATAAGTTTTTGTTTTGTCTGTACATGCGCTTTCCAGTCCCATAACGTTGTTGATATTCTTTTGATGTCAATTCATTCAATGTTTCTTTGTCATAAACTGTATAAATAGACATGCTAACTCGCTATAGCCACTGCTTTCCAGATAGAAAGTGAGCATGGGCACACTTCCAGCTCCATTGACTCTAGATCCAATTCACTTTGTATTGAAAAACTGTGGCCCCTTTCTACATAACCGCTGCTGTCAGGCTCGTCATTTTGGTCATAAAAACGTGTATATTAACCCGCTCTACGTGATCCTGATATTTATTCCGTAAATAAAGATATGAACATTAGTAACAGACCACTCGAGTACCTTGATTCCCAGTGGTGTGGGCGGAAAGGGGCGTTACCTTCAACAGCCTTGCTCCGGCTTGCTTGATAGTTGGTTGCTATGATACAGATGGTCAGAATTCCTAAAATGTAACTTGGCTCCAAATTCACTCTTATAGCCGTCACCCTCGATTAGCTTAAAGAGACAGTTTGGAATTTTGGACAGAGGGTCTCATTTCTTAGTGAGCCACAGTGTTGGAGACGTGTGGAGACACTTTCTTAAAAATTCCATCCAGTCCTTGTATTTGCAGAGGTCGCTGGTGCTAGGCTAGTGCATGTCAATGGCCATAGTTAGCTTGCTACTAAAAACAGTCTTACCCACTCCACAAAGCACCCAAAGCAAATCTGTTATTACGCCAGTCTGTCAATGTGAATGTCTGTGTTGATAGAATAATGTTTGAAATAAAACTAACCTTGCATCGCATGAATCGCCGGATGTTGAGGGGCTGTTTTCTCATATATCAGTCCGCCGCTGCCAAGCTTTCTATCAGGAAGTACAACTCACTGCTGCTGCTCAGACATAAATCCTTCAAATGCAAGGTTGATTTTATTTCTAAAATTATTCTATTGACACACATTTACATCTACATTGCCTCGGGTGCTTTGTGGAGTGGGTAAGACTGTTTTTAATGGCAGGCTAACTATGGCCATTGACATGCGCTAGCCTGGCAGCAGTGACCTGCAAATACAAGGATTGGATGGAATATTAAAAAAAAAAAAAGTGTCTCCACACGTCTCCCACACTCTGGCCCACTAGGAAATGAGGCCCTATGTCCAAAATTCTGGACTGTCTCTTTAATTTGAATGGACCTGAATGCTGTGGGTGACGTCACACTCCCTTAATCTACTTCTTTATACAGTCTATGGTCTTTATCAGTTGAGAAAGTCATTGATTTGATTGATTTTATAGTGTTTCACATTCAAAAAACAAGACATTTTAAAAGTACAGTGGTGTAAATTAATGACCATAACACAAGACCACCACAAGACAGGTTTCATACAACATAACTACAGCAGTCATACAGCACAGAGCCAGGCATTGTCCACTTATCCATCTTATTTCGCAGTCATATTAAGATTATTTTTTGTGAGTTTCAGATTTCTCCTCATGAGTTCCATAGACATCCGCAGGTGTGTTTACCTTTGTTTTTGCAATCACTGTCTGGTAGCTGCAATCGAAAACTAGAAGGGCACCAGTCAGAAAGTTGTGAATGATGAAATAGTAGAGCGCAAATAAAGACTAAAGAATAATCTGGTTTAAATATTCCCAGCTCTGACTGTCAGTCTGAGCAAAGGTCACACACATGATTGGGAGAGCATCCTCTGCAAAAGGTTAGGATCTCGAGCAGAGCAAAGCGACTGGCCGTCCAACTGCGGCTAAATGACTGCACCAATGGGAAAATGTCACAAACAGACTTTAATGTATCACCATGGATATTTCGCCAGCTCGGGGAATACATATTTGATCATTTCCTCTAAGACTTCTCTGCATCTTGGTCAACAACGCTGTTTCATATCCGATACTGCATGTCCCCCCAGGCAGGAAAACAAACAAAGAAACAAACAGTGGTGCAACAAAAGCTGGGCACATGTTAATAGATTGATAAATAAACGAAAGCACTGGGTCAATTAGCTCTGTTTGTCTGAGAATTATAAACTAAATCGGTTCAGAGGCAAGACAATGCAATCCAATCAATTTTTATTCAATTATTCCAAAGCAAGGAGCATAGGTTTTTAATTGCCGGTGAAAACCCCATTGATGTTAAGCAGCGCTCCAGCAGCACTTCAAAATTAATACTGTATTCACTGTTTGCTTCCAAAGAGATACATTTACTTTTATTCCAAAAATGAATTAAATAAATGGGATTTGTGTGATTACATGATACATACATTAGCCATGAGGCATGTACTGTTTTAGTTAACCTTGGTTTTTATGTTCCTACACAGCTAATTGGGAGAGAAACACACTGCAGTACCCAGCTGTATTTTGCATGAATACATATATGCAACTATAATCCTGTAAATAAAAAAAATAAAAAAAAAAAAAAAGGTGAAAAGTAAAAGGTTGCAGCTAACTTAAAAACTACCGCTCAATGACATCACAAAGTGGATTTTGAGCTTTGGAGATGTAGACAAACTAACAATAAAGGGTTACTCAGACGTGTGAATGAAACAAAACAACTCCGGGTATGAGTCAATTTTGTGTAATATAGAACCTTTATGGATATTTTAGGCCTCATCTAACACTAATTATTGGAGACATTCAGGTTCTGCAGTTTGAACAGTTTTATATTGCTTACATTATATCAAAGTATAGAGGCAAAAGAAAGTATTCAAGACCTGGAGCAAATAGAAGCTATAAGCAAATGAAAATCACAGGGGGAGGCAACCCTAAAAAGAAATAGCAGTGGAAATGGTTTCCAATAGATAATGGTACTGGTAAACCAAGCATAAAAACGTAAATGTTGTGTTAAAATGACAATGTAGTAAAATAAATAATGAATGCATAACTTTCATTTGTACATTCTGAACCGCCTGAAAATAAAATTAAGTAATGCGATTGTCTATTACAAGAAAATCAATCAATACAACTTAAAATGATATGCTTGCTGTCTGCCAATGTCCAACTTCTTTCAAGGTTGAAACATTTTTAAAAGTGAGTTTATAGTGCAACAGACAATAGAGCCACATTTAAATGCACTAGGGATTCTTTTTTTTTTTTTTTTTTTTTTTACCCTGACCTTGTTTTCTCCAATATATGTTTAAACTTTAAAGAATTCATTCATTTTTAAAATAAAATAATATGAATACTGCATATTCCATTGCAGTATCACATTTAAAATAGCCACATAAACCTAAAACACATGGGGTGCTCAGTCCAATATAATGCCAATGTCAGACTGAAGGTTTTATAGCAACACTACAGCAGACCAATATTGAAGACATAAGTTTCATGAGTTCAATACAACTGTTATTACTGTAAAGTTAATAAAGTCCATATGAGACTGTATGAAAAAAGCATTCTATGCTATGTACAATAACTGCAGCTACTTGACACATGGCTTAATATTGTGATTTGCTTTATTTGCCCTTGTATGTGCTATTGATTTCTTTCTCTTTTGGAGTGTCTCTTATTTTTGTTCTATTCACAGTGAGGTTATTCCCATGGAGACCTGTTACCTCTTCTTTATTTGAAGTTAAAAGGCTGCATTTTGTTACTGACTGTAGTGCCCGTGCCATAACCTTTAAATGTATGCTACTGCCAAAGCTTCGTGTTCATTCTTGTCAATAAACAAGACTTGTCTTTATGTCAGATGTAATCTATACAGAACAAGTACATACTCAAGACTACTGAGAAGAAACAACACTTTTGCTGGAGTTGTTTATACTAAAATGTACCTTTTCTGTTCTGTTGTTTCAAAATGCAAAAATATTCTAAAATAAAGCAAATGAACAATCAATTATCAATCAATTATAAGCTTTCTACCACATTCCTGTATCAAAAACGTGCTTGTAGAGGTTTGAGATGTCACCCATGAATGTTTGAGCAATTTAGCAATCTCTCCTGGGCCCTGTTCAAACCCCTCTTTACCATTAGCTGTAAGATCCTGTCCAATGCTCAGCCTGGAAGCCTCAGTGAAACAATTCTCCATAAATATACAAAACCATGATACAAAACTGTACACAACATCTTGAGAAACCTGATGCAATGTGCAGCAGTTTCATTAGTGGGATGCACGCTGATTGTGTTGAGCGATACCGCTGTGAAAGAGGAGTGACTTTTTGTGGAAAGCAAATGGAGGAGGGATTCATGGCATCAAAAAACTAAAGTGAAACTTATAAAATGTGCCAGTTGTTTGTGGTGTATATAGTATTTTCAAAACAAAACATAAAAGGTAACATGGTGATGTAAATGTTGTGTTTATACTATGAACAAATATTTCATCTCTTGGCACTGTTTAAGCAAATAGACTTTCTTGAGCATTTAATCATGATGGTGTCTCTGCATCATTAGCTTACTCAGTTGTATTTTGATAGAATCATGCGTGCTTTACTAACTGTCTAACATTCAAGGCTTGAGTGCTCAGAAAATTTCAGTTTTATCCTGCCCCTATCTCTGACTGCTGCTCTATACTTAGTGATTATTCGAAAACTTTAGACTGCGGGCATACATGTGGAGTCAAAAAATGTCACATAGCCATTTTCGAACGATAAAAAACATAAAAACCATATCCAATGATATGCCATTTTAAAAAAGCGTGGGGTCAATGGACCTGTTTAATATAAAATGTAAATCTATGTATGCTATAGCTTAATACTAAGTACTCTAAAAGAGAGATCTTCAACACGGGGCTCGCGGAGGTACTGCGACTTTTTTTTTTTACATATATATTTCTTCATTTTTGAAGGATGAGGATTTTCAGTGGATTCTGACTGTGCACTCCTTCATCACATCTGTCTCTCTCTCTCATCATTCCCTTGTCAAACTGCAAACACGATTTTATCATTTCTTCTAGGCAGAGGTCCATTACAGCTTTACTTTTATGCACAGCGGAACTTATTACCACACATTGGAAAGGGGTCAGGCAACTTCATTGTCTGAGCGTATTAACCAGGGCTTCGGAGTCCGCACTACACAGCCCGCCTCCTCTCTACCCAAGGAGCGACCAGGAGAGCAGGGGGGGAGCCGTGTCTTCTTCAGATCAGATCAGATCAGAAAAGTTCAGTGTCCCGTTTCGAACTTTTGTCATTGCGCACTGTGGCTCCTCTCTCATTAAATCTAATCATTAAAAAAGTCACATTTTGAGCCCATTTTCCGTGCTGTCGATGCTCCATTGATCTAGTACGACAGAAACTGACCGCATCAGCGCACAAGGAGTGAGCTGGCTTTTTTTTCAGCACTTAAAGTTTATGCAAATTAGCCATGTGGTTTTAAGTATCGTTTCTGTAAAACTAAAGAAATGTGCTCAAAGCTGCATGTATATATGAGTCCTCCTCATAGGAAATAAAATACAATAACAGAGTAGTTATGTTTATACATGACCCTAGGTCCAATTTAATCTTAAACACAACTGTATGCCATATACTATATAGTAGGGGGTCCCTGCTCCAGCTCACCATCAGTTTGGGGGTCCCTGGCCTGAAAAACGTTGAAGGTCCCTGCCCTAAAACACAAAATTGATTGATTGATTGGTTTTTATTTCAAGTTTGTGCCAAGAGAGCACAATAATCATATACACTACATATACATTGTAAACAACAGAAAATCTATCTATCTATCTCACATCTCACATCTCTCCTTAAACACTTACCTGACCAGCCAGAACCACACACTTTGGCAAAATTGTACAAAGACGACTGGATCTGGAGCTTACAGTATTAACCAGAGAGAGAGAGTCTGTTCACACCAAAAACAAACATGTCTTACACGTAAAAAAGGAAGGAAAAAACAACATAAAGTACAAAGAAACGGTGCAGATTTTTACAGAATTATTATTATTTATCTCAGGTATAAGAAGTTATAAATTTAGTTCTGAATGTCATGAGAATTTTGGAGAGATGTCTTCTGCGTTTTTGAGACACGTGATACAAATTAGGGGTCGTGGTTGGACAATCTCAAGTTTGGACAGAGGTTTTTCACGCTCTTTTGTCTGATCCCAGTCTCTTCTAGTTTCAAACAGAATGTAAAAGGGACCGGTCAGCAACTTAGACACATTAAATCACCTTCCGTTATTATTATAGGTTTTAGAAGTTCCATCCTTTTATCATTCACAGTATACACATGGTACAGATGCAAAGAGACAACAACAACTATTTTGCTGTGTTATGGCTTCATTATAGTAATAAGGCTGATATTGATATTCCCTACTCAAAAGCCATTAGCAATACTTGGAAATGCATTTTGTCTATTTCCTCATAAAAGGTGCAATTGAAGCTTTGTTGCATATAAATGTCGGAAAACACCACAATATGGCAGCACTCAGCCAACGACCATCCCCGCTCCTCCTGAAATGCCCCAAAACTTTTTATCTCGAGTGCATTTTGACATGAGCAATTTGTTTGAGACGGCGCTATAATTTCTTAACTACCCCCACAGAAGGCGTCGAGAGAGATGGAGAGATAAAGAGAGAAAGAGAAGGAGAGACAGAGAGTTACATGAGACATAGACGGATGATACGCAACCTGCTCTGAACTTCAAAACCATCCTCTGCTGCGTGCCTTCCCTCTGGCTAGTTAAACAACAACACCAACTCAACGGGAATGCAAAAGAGGCCATTTCTACTGGACCTCTGACAGAGCCAAGGACCCTGCAGACATCATTATTCTTATTCACACTCCAAGGTAAAAGTGCATAATGCTTTTCAAATGTCCTGAGTATATGCTAACACCGGATGTAGCATTGTCCGTTGTTAAGTCTATATATATATATATGGATCGCAGTCTTGTCGTGTTGTTTCATATCATCTAATGGAAGTTTGAAAAGTTGAAGTGGAAATAGTTTTATCTTCTATTTCAGTTGGCGGTGAGAGAATGAGACAGCTTAAATCTAAAAGGTTTGCAATGTTCCGAAGCCGCGATCAATAATGCATTCAAAAGACTGTCTGCTTTGTCTATTGCTTTAAGTAGCTCACAATAAAAGACTCGATTTATATTAAAAAGTCACACAATAGATTCTATGCCAAGGACAGTTTTAGAGAGGATTTTCAGCTCATTTCATTCTATAGCTTTCTAGACAGCCCACAAAGTTACATTATGGTACCATATGAAATAACGGTCACCCTAAATAATTTATAGGTGGATCAGTGTCTTGCTCAAGGATACAACCACAGTGTATAATTCCGGTATAACTGAAACACATAGTAACACAAAGAAAGCAAACAAAAGTAACAAATTAGATTTCTTGAAAAAAACTAAATAAACCAATAATGACGGAAATCATAGTGTCAACTCGTCTAATCTGATATGCATATTCCCTATGGTTAAATATGAAATCATACAAATTCATGTTGGGACCATGCCAGTATAAATGATTTATTGAATATCATTAATCATTCAAAAGTCAAAGCAAGTGTCAGAGCAATCAAACTTTCCAAATCAAAGAAGGTCACAGGAACAGCAAGCAAATTTCTTTTTTCAAATCCAAAATATCGATATTTCCATGATAAATTACTGGCAATGTAATGTTTGGATTACGTGTGTATAGATAAACAAAGAACTTCACTATTCAGCAACTTAACTATTTAGAAAAGAATATATATCAATCCAAAAACATTCATTTTGTTTTCTATTGTATGTACACTAACTTCTTGGGTTCTTTTTGCAGACAATACAGTTGGAGATGTATTTACCATATTTTTTTGACTATAAATCACACTTTTTTCATGGTATTGGTGGTCCTATATGTTAAAATGTTCACACTGACATCTGCGAGAGGACGCTCTAGGCTTGTGTACTCCTGAACCACTGTCACTTCACACTCTACTGCGCATGTCGGCTGCAGAAGAAAGCGAAAGCGCCACTGTCTTGTCTGTATCATATCAGTCTATTGCACCATTACTTCTGTATCACTGACAATTTTAAATTTAAACAAACATAAAGACAACTGAAACCATCCTGTCGGGATTCAGAAAAGCCGGGATAATTCTAACTGGAACTGATGCTGAATCTGACGACAGCTACGCAGAAGAGGACGCGGCGTTTACCTCCAGAGGTAGCCGAGTTTCTCAGAAGTAACACCGAGTATGAAGAATTCAATGGATTTAGTGATTTGGAGTAGACGGAGAGTTTGGTAAATTGTTCTGTTCTGTTGTTTATCTGAATAACTGTTCATATGTTACATTAACAGCCTGTTGTTCTCTTTTCTATTGTTACTACTATAACTTGTCTTTCAAGATGAAATGTCGGTTCCGGGTCTCTGATTTTATAAAATAAATTTCCTCCAAAACGTGTAGTCCGTTGCGACTTATATATGTTTTTTTCCTCTTCATCATGCATTTTTTGACTGGTGCCACTTATACTGTGGAGCAATTTATAGTCAGAAAAATACAATACCTTTTTGACTTGTTTTGCATGGTAGCTGCAAGCCATCTTCAGAACTATCACCGGTGTTGGTGGTTGGTGATTTGTCATATATCAGCTGTTGTTACTTCCTGTGGGCTTGGTCAGCCTGAGAGACCTGGCTGGTCACTCAGACTGACCACACCTCCTATCGCCTTGTGGTCTTAGTTGTAAAGACGTACTACTGTATTGTTTTTTTTAAAGGAACTAAGAAGTTAAAGAATTTATACATTTTCCATTTTTGAGTGTCTATGGCTTTAGATCATTCTACAAAGCATCTGCCTTAAACACTTTTCCTTGGAGACACAAAAATAAACTACTTTAGACAGTTTCAAACTTCTCTATAGAACTTAAGACAAATTTAATACTGAACAGCAAGTATCCTCCACATGGACTTTTCCTATCATATTTACACATATATTCAGCATTGCTATTTTCTCCAAGAAACTATCCTCTCTCCACTCTGCGTATGAATCTCATTTTGGCAGAGGAGCTGTTGTGCTTTGCATGATTGGCTGTAGTGGCGTCCTCGCACACTCCCACAGACATGCATTTGATTTGTCACCAGTAGCCAAAGTCTTATCTAAACACCGCAAAGAATCTCTGAGTAAACGTTCCCCATTGGCTCACTCCGGCAGTCCAGATAGCTGCTGTATCTTCTAACTATTACACTTTTTCCTACCTAGAGAGATTAGACTCAACTGCAAAAGAGGAAATAAATGTTGTGACGTCTTGGAGAAAAACATGCAGACAACAATGTATTAGGAGACAGGAAGTTGTTTCGTAGAACTGTGTTGAGAGGTGGAGGAGAGAATGAAAGAAAACAGGCAAAACTTGAGTAATTGGCTTCAGAAGTTGCAGCTTTCTCATCATCCATTTCGTGGCTGAGTAGGAGAAACCTGCCATGCTTGTCAAATCTCCCTGACTGTGCGATGGCCAAAGAGAGAGAGAAAAAAATGGCGTCCGTCTCTTAAAGGAGGAGAGAGGAGGGAACTCAGGTTTATTGGAGTGTGAAAAAGTGTCTCGTTATGAAAGTGAAATGTGTCATATTGGTTAAGGGTAAATTGACGTTTTCAGAATTGGACTTTTCAGTTAATTTACCGTAAAGGTGGACTTTATGTTGTGTCACTGGGAAATGTGTGCAATTTGTTGATTAAAGCCACCACTCTGTATTTATGAACTCATGTTGACGACCAATATAGCATTTACGTAAGTGGTTCAGATAAGGTTCCAAAGTCAGCGCCAATTCTCCACATATATAGCACTCTGCGTTCTTATAGTCTGTACACCAATTACTGAATTCCATCTCATGTGATGAAAAAAGCAGATGGTCTCGGTGTAACCTCCCGACTGTCACAGATGCCAGAAAATATTTCTTCAATCATCTGTCAATTATTAGTGTTTTGAATATATTCCTCAACGGTATGCCAACAAGTTTACACATGCAACCTTATTTTAGCAATGTAGGTTTGTTAGAAAATAGAATGACCCTATTGCTTAGTTAAAGGTCCTATATTACGTTTAAAACCATGTTATAACGTTATCATATCAAAAACATTCCTGAATTTGTGTTTGGCTTTGTTTCATTCACGCATGTTTGAGTAATCCTGCTTTATTTGTTTCTCTACATCTCCTGGTTCAGTCCTGGAATCAGTCCTGTGTTAGTCCTAGGTTAGTCCTGGTTTAGTCTTGGTTCAGTATGTGGTGTGTACAGCGGAAAAGTCTGGCATCAGTGTTTCTTCAGTAAATAATGTCTGTGGAGTGATGCTAGTCGATTCTGTGAATTTGTATTCATAGTGTGAAAGTGTAGTTTAATTTCATTTCGTGATTGTAATTCTTTAAATCGTAACTTTTCAATTCGTAGGACTATTCTGATGAATGCTTCAGTTAGAATGATTTACTTTGTGTCTGATTTATCACGGGCACGGGCGGGTAACAGGTGGAATGTTAATCGGTCCGGGTGGGTGGACCTGTGCAGGACTCTGGGTCGGATCACATTGGTCACGTGCGGTGATCGCAGTGGCCCAACATGCACCACTGTGGGCCTCTTAGTACCGCAGTGATTAATTTTTGTGGTTAGCATGACAGCCCTACTTTTACCTTTTGTTCAGTAGAGATTGGCAACTCCAGGGCTGAAATCATCCAAAGGATTCTAGCGAAGGTGTGTGTAGTTTAAAAACACAGTGGAGCGCTTCCTGTATTACTACAAGGTGGTCCCACAACTTGGACCAGCGTGTTTTCAGTTTGAGAGAAGAACACAGCCTAAATATACAGGGTTTGTGTGTTAAACATGTGTGAATGAAACAAAGCACAACTCCAGATATGTTTTTGATGAGGAATTAAAATTAAAATTATAACAGATCAGAAAATAACATAATATGGGCCCTTTAATCAGACTGACATGAAAGCAAAATAGTCTGACATTACTGACTCCTCCATTCCCTGCACGATTTGTAAAATATTTAATTTTTATAATCCAATTATTCTTAGTTATTTGTGCTCTGTGTGTCTGCTGTAACTACGTCCCTGCAGAGTACAAATAAAGCGGAGGAGCACAGAGTCAAGTGCTGTCATGTAAAATATGGGCAGATCTTAATGAGAGCCATCCCTCAGCACTTTTTCATGGCTGCGTCTGAGAGCCTTCATGGATTCTGGCATGTTTAATACATAGCCACCCAGTGAGATAAATGCATTAATGCTGAGTACAGCTGACCTGTAATGAGCTCCAGGAGACCAACAATGAATCTGATGCGACACGACTAACAAATCATACCCTTTGTGATGAAATGCACATTAAAATTTAACTGATGCAGGAACTTGTTTCACTCTGGCTCCGTAAAATAAAACTCATGTCAAATATCGCCGACTTTAGGCCCGCGTTTGCATTTAAAAGCCGCTTTGCTCCGAACTTTGAGGCAGGATAAAGAAACAAGGAAGCTGTAATCCTTGTCAACAACAGCAGGTATTGTGCTAAATTCTCTACTAAACTCGCTCTGCACCGCTTCTTGCTTTCGCTTAACGTTTGTGTAATGAGTTATAGCCGTCGGATTTTGAAGTTACCACACCGACAGAACTTCCATCTCCAAAAATACTTGTAATCAACTGTTTCCTAAAACTGATAGCGCCCGGCTGCCACTCGGGTTTTTGGCAAGCGGCGTCCCCAACTGTTCAGATCCTGTCTCTTTGTGAACTTTTCTCAAGAAATACCATTAAAGCACCTACACTTGAGGAAAGTTTTGTGAGCTGTATGCTATCTTTGAGAGAGAGGCCTGAATATACAAAGCAGAAACTTACAGGCTCATTAGTCAGCAACAAATCCAGTTGTCTTAAATCTATGGCACGACCGCTGGGAGGGTAGTTAACTTTAACACAGTTCTTATTGGCACCCGGTCTGGTGAGACGCTGGGAGAGCTACAAGAGAAAAGCCAGATGTAGCAACATGAACAGGTGTACAGGCTAATAAGCTAACAGGCTAACAATATATACAAGGCTAACAGGCTAACAATAGATTCAGGCTATAGTGCAGCAAACAAAAAGTACTACTTCTAAGCAGGTTTTTCAGCTGTTGAAAGGTCCTACACAAATTTGATTTTTGTGAGCTTTAAGTCAAGTTCTAATGTTAACTCCAGGTATGTTTTTGACGAGGAAACAACATTATAACATTAGGGCTGTAACGATATCCAAGTCTCACAATACGATATTGTCACGGTATGAACCTCACGCTATGATATTTATTGCAATATCGTGGGAAAGCTGACGATACGGTGGGGAGGCTCACGATTAAACATGTTACAATGCCCAAATCTCTCGGTACGATAGTTTCACAACATACGTCTCACAGTACGATATTTATTGCGATATTTTGTGAAGCTAACAAAACTGTTAATGTCCTCTTAAAATGACTTGACAAGACTTAATCCAAAGAACTAAGACTCAAAAGTGCTTAGAATTGTTACTTCTTCATTCAGTCTACACTGAAATAGAGCAAAGGATCATGGTCTATGTAGTTCTCTCTGTCTTTTTTTTTTTTTAGCTATTGCTGCACCATAACTCTTAATGTAAGCAAAGAGACTTGTAAATCCTATATATTGTGATGGTCCACAATATTAGTGTGAGAACTTTGACGATACAATATCACGATATTTTGGTTAATGTTACATCCCTATATTTCATTGTTTAGAAAATAGAGCAAATAACCCTTTAAGAGTTTTAAGGTTTAGTAAAGTATTTAGCGAGTATTTTTAGCACTTTAAAATGGTTGACTAAAGAAGGTAAAGAAGGCGTTGATGTCTTTGTTAAGCTTTGTTATGCTGGTGGTAGACTCGAAGATGTATAGAATGATTGCCCGGCTGGACACTGCACACTCCTACACATGTTAAATCAAAACTACATGAAGAATTGTGCAGTCATTACAATAATCTCTTATAGTATTAGTATATTTTTAGCATGACATACAAAATCAAAGCATTTGAGAGAATAGAGATTGTAAACAGGTTATCACCAAAATGACATTTGACAGATAAGATCTCACATAAGATGAAAAGAAGCCATTTCATCATAAGGCTTTGATCATTTGTGTCTTTTTGACAACTTGTATTGATAGATTCTAAAACCCCTTTTATGCTACAAAACATTTGGTATACTGTACGTAATGACGCAACTCTAACCAAAAGTGACGGCATTTTTGGTGCAGATAACTCAGCATATTCATTTCTGTTCCATGAGTGTTGACAGTTATATTTCGTGAGTTATTTTTAATAATACACCACAGAAAAACAAACAAAATACCAAAAATCAATGCAATGCTGTGTTACTCCGAGGTGGGCAACCTGAAAGTTAGCCTCATAGATCTGCTACAATAAGGCTAGCGCTTCATGAAAAGAACACTACATTTTGTATTGGCTGTGCCGTGGTGCAGACTGTAAAACAGGGGGGGACTATGGAGGAGATAAGATTTGATGCGCTGCTCATTGAACAGCTTTGCGTCCCATATGTCTAGACCAACAAAAGAGGGGCCTCCAGAGAGAGACACAACCAAAAAAAAAAAAAAAAAAAACCTTCAGCAGCCATAGAGGAAGAAGAAGAAAAGTGGGATGTTGTGAGAGGCACATCTTACGGATCTAACGGTTGTGTTCCAAAAGCAGCTTTAGACTTTTCTGGGAGGAAGTAAACAAGTACAAAACCCTGTTGGCTGGGAACTGAGGTGAGAGGTGCATTGTGGGCGAAAACAGACTGAAAAAAGCAAAGCAGTGATATTCCATTTGCCAAATAGATGAGAAGACAAAGCAGGAACACGTTTTATTTTTCTGGTTTAAAAAAGGTGAGAATAAGACCTCGATTTGACAAGGCGAGGTGAGGGGAAGAATGAAAGAGGTTTAATTAGGCAGGATCCACGGTGAGAGCTTGTGAAGTCTAATTAGAAATGTCAACGCCAAAGAATGGCAAGAATGAGAGACTTTCATTACGACTATACAGGCAAGTGAACGCCGGAGATGGACGGCGCATTCTCTTTAAATCGCTACAGGCTGCGTTCAAGATAGCAAGCCATTTGTTCCTTTGTCTGTTTCATTAACACATTGGTCTCTTGTCAGGTTAATATCGAGGATGTAAGGGGCGCTGCAATTTGTACCTGAACGCGTCCCGGTAATGACCTTGTGAAACGATATTATGCTGGAGGTATTTTGAGTTCCACCAAGTGAACAGGCTTTATGAAAAATGCATTTGGTAATTTCTTGTGACTGTTGAACCATATTGGAGATTATCATACATCAAACAAACTATATTGAAGGTAGAATAATATGTTCTTAACTGAAAACAGTAGTGAATAGGCACAGTAAAAGTTACATCTGACAGCTGATTCTGTCTATCAATGGGTTTAAAAATGATGAATAATTAGGAGTGTTGCCATAGTGACAATTTAAACCCTAATATTATATCGTTTGAATGGGAGAAAGTCCTCAAAATGTTGCATATAGAGTGAGCTGAAACCCATGAATAGTGCATTTACAAACCCATAGGGAAAAGCAAATGATAGTAACATTCAAGCATTCACTCTTACACGCACTTAAACTGGTGAAGTCTTGCCCAAAGGACACAGCAATATGCATCAGATTCAGCAGGAGCAGGAATCAGTTTTCATGTTAATGGAAATGGTAATATGTGTACCAAATATTGCACTATTCAAATGAAGCAGTAAGGAAAGGGATAGGGAATATTCACTTTTAGTCATGCTGGTACCACTGAGCATTTACCTCTGAAGCAGAACATTGCAAGATAGGACCAGTAATTGGATGGAAATCTTCTGAAGGAAAGATTATAACAACCAAAAAAGAAAAAAATAAACATGCCGATACAAATAGATGGTTTTGTCATCTGGAATCATACCGCACTGAAATTTGGGCTGTCTCTGCACAATGGAAGCTATTGTGCAGCATTTTGACTAGTCCAATGATGAGAATACATGACGAAGCACACACACAATACATGCTAGCAGCCTGTAATTGTTAATCAAAATATTCCTTTTCACATTTATAGGAATAGTCTATTATCCCTCCAGAGAGAATCACTGGGATGTAATAAATCACAGGCCATGCCAAAGCCTTAATGACGCATTAATGAGGGTGATATCATAGCCACTGGGCCCAGCTCTAATCTGGACATCGATGACCGAGACATTGATCATACAAGTTCGGCGGTCTGGGTTCTGGACATCCACTGACAAGCAGAAACGGCTGATGAATTGCACTGTTCTTTCAAATTATGTCTACAATACAGATAGTTGAGCACGGACATTTGAGCCTCGCAGTTATAAAAGGCTGAAGATAGGGCGGTGTTTGCGCTTTGTCATCTTTTGAATGGCTCTCTTGGCCCAGGGGGATGTAGATTTATTACGGAGGACTTGGTAAATTAAAAGCGTTTGTCAGCGGTGATCAAAATTAAATGTACAAACAGTGTCTCGGTTTTTCGAAAAATATTGTAATTTAACATTTATTTTATATGACATGTTAATAATCTTTAAATGATTGTCTATTGGTTCAGCACTTGCAGCATATTCACCTTATTGCCGCCATCATCATTTGGATTGTATTATTTTGGGGCTTCTGCTCTTGACAGCAAATAAATTCAATATGGACTATAAAGCAACTTTAAAGCACCCCAGAGAATCAGTGCAGTGCTGACTTTTTGGTGCACATGGACATTGAATATTTTACACAAATGAACCTACTTTATGTCATATTTAAGCACCAAAACCTATCTCAAATTCACTATTCAAATAGAAAGTGCTGTTTAGGAAGATTTAGAGACAAAAGTGGGTGGGGAAGAATAAGGTGAATAACTTCGAGGTACTACACATACTACACAAACACATTTTGGACACAGACATGGCAAATAGCAGGAAATAACTGTATAGTTTTCAAGCATTTATTTTGACAGTGAAAAGTTACTGTATTAATAGAATTCTCTTCAACAATTATTTTAGAATGAATACATATTCCATTATGAAGTTGTGTTTCCAAGCACAAAGACAGATTTTATTTGGAAGTAACTAAATACATGTACCAAGATTATGCAAATTCAGAATTATTTGAGTAATTGCATTCTGGTACAGTCAAGTTTTCATTTTATTGCGTTCAGAATACAGTTTCTTTTCAAAGAAGTACACAATGCGGTGCTCGATCACACAATTTAGGCTTTAAACGGCACATAACTAGAGAAAAATATGAAACACAGCTCTTGTGGTGAGTGCGTAGTGATTTTTCCATCTCCAGTTCGTGATAGGAGATACACAGCAAATGGTAAAACAAACATAAAACTGCTTTTAATGTTACATTTTTACCTTGTAATTTAAATGAAATGCCATGTAAAAGTATTCAGAAAACAGTACTCCTATTGGACCATATATTTTCAGTACAATTCAGTATTATTCCTGTCCCTGGCTATTTGTTATTGACTCAAATCACCATTGCATCATCCACTATTGTACCAACTCTAAATATTTAAGCATTGACATTCTGTGTAGGTCAAAAAACTCAAACAGAAAATCAGATAGAGGCTAGTGGGTGTGTAAATACATTCACCTCTGCGGCTGTTTACACCCATGTAAACAAATGTAACCTGTACATGCCCACAAGTTAAAGTCATTGCCTGTTAAGTTGATATAGGGACAGTTTGGGAACATAAGCCATGTCAGGATCAAGTGATTTTTCCTCTTATCAAACCTCTAGCTGCCCAAAAGCGCAGCCAGACCTCCGTTCTCATGTAAAAAGGATGTCGCCGCTGGACCCTGGGCCACTTGTCGATAGGAGGGGATGAATATTTAACACCTACAGTCTAAGAGCTGAATCATGCATTAGAAATCCAAAGCGTTATCACTAGACTATTCAACACAAGTGCTTCCTGCGCTTGGGGACTTCTCTCTCCCAAATTGTGTTTTAATAGTTTGCAGGAAGTCAATAGAATAGGTTAATGATTTTATAAAGAACGGATCTAGTCTTCAATCTCTCCAGCTGCCATTTTGGAAGTCAAACCAATCATTATGTGTAAATAAAACATCTCTCCATAGCGATTTGGAGACTAGTATTTTTAATAGCAGCAAATATTAGATACGATCAATAATTCTTTCTCATACAGGGCAGTAGTTGAGCTTTTCGGAGAGACTGTGAAATAGGGCGCACCTCCAGCTCTGATTAAGCAAAGGTTTGTATTCCTGACAGGATCCTGAGACAAGCCCAGAGGTACCGCTGCCATGCCGACCTCATATCTTCCTCTCCACAGACATCACAGACATCCATATTCACTGCACAGCTGTCCGTGTGTGTACGTCTACTGAGCTCACTCACCCCCGCCATGATCACAGGAGGGGGGCACTCAACCTCATTTTGTGACCCCTCGCTATGGAGAAAATACATCTTTATATTCTCAGGTGCCAAGATATTTGCACTTGTCATCGCCGGCTGTATAGCTACTTAAGGTGCGTGTGTTATTGCATACAGGGAGGGGAGATGGTTATATTGGTCTTTGAAGTGTGTTATGAAAGCATAGCAGAGAATATATGGCAAACAAACACACATCTGATTGGTGTAGGCAAGGATAGGCAAAGCAGTTCAGTGGTGCAATAGAAAACAGATACAGGACAACAGCTGAAGCCATTGCGAGCATAGTGACGATTTCAGTTTCAGATTTCATGTTTGAGTCTGGGTTTGAATGGACATAGTTATGGGGGCGCTTCCAGCTCCACCGACTCTGGCTCCAGCTGACTTTACACTAAAAACTGCAGAGAGCCTCGTCATTTTGATCTTAAAATGTTCATATTAGCCCACAATTTTTTTTATTTGCTATTTTAGTTGATACCATAAATTTGTATTCCTAATAGAGAACTCTGCTCCAAATTCGCAAATTAACTGTGAGCCCCATGAGCTTCATTTGACTGGAGTCAAACGCTCTGGGTGATGGAACACTCTTTATACAGTGTATGGTTCAACCTGCATCCCCAAAGATTCAAAGGAGTATGGTACATCACTCGACCTACTGCTTACACAGGAGATAAGACTGCTGTGAACAGAAGTGTGTTATGAAAGCACAGCATGGACTATATGGCAGACATCTGATTGGTGTAGACAAGGATAGGTAAAGCAGTTCAGTTGTGCAATAAAAAAACTCACAGATATAGTGCAACAAGTGAACCCATTGTGAGAGATTTAACATAATGACAGTCTCAAAGTGTGTGAAAAATGGTCTAAAGATTCATTTGCTGTTACCAGGTTAATTTGCCCTATATTTTCAGAGTAAAACACATAGATATGGTGGTAACAAACTCCTTTTAAAAGATATGTAACATTTTCTTCTGGAGCCTGTACAAGATGACCCATGGCCTGGGGGTTGGGGGCCCCTGCACTCGATGACTGCTTACACAGGAGATAAGAAGACTGCTGGAGTTCCTGGATGGTTTCTGTTCTAGGTGAACATCTAATCAGTTAAACTGGTGTCAGTGAACAGACTTTGAAATCCGTCTTCAGTGTCCAAGGCACTGCCCAATAAACCATCAGAGCTGGGAGAAAACATAGATTTGGTGTAAAATAATCAGCTACAGACTTGTACAATAGGCTCTATTTAAGCTTACGTCACAAACCAGGAAGACGTTTGGAAAGATGCGATGGCCCAGGCCCCGTTTTCTTCATCTACATATCATTGTGGCATTGCGTTATGTTAAGTTTATCATTTCCCCACTGACACACAACTCCATGCGCATTGGGTACATGCGATTAGAAGAGATGAGGAAACCAAATTCAAGATTATTCCAGACAGCACACATGTATGCAGCCTTGATTTTACCGCTGATGACATTTACTTCATGGTTTTATCACAGTCGGTAGGCGAGCCCAGTGTCAGTAACTACATCGGAAGTTTGCATCTTTCCAAATGTCTTCCTGGTTAGTAACGTAAAATGAATAGAGCCTATTGTTGACATGTGCTAGTTTCTCAATATAAATGCTCATACAGTCAGTTAAAGGTATGTCAGCTGTGAAGTGTAGACCTGCAGCATGCTCAGGAATACATGCGTTCTGAAGTCAGTGATGTGGAAAGGTTGTAGTTAAATATTTGAATACAGTAAAAGATTTAAGGTTATACAAGTTTAGCAGTTAAAGCTTGAAATAATATTAAAAGACAGAAATTCATTATAAACGACACTATGAGTAACTATGAGTAAGAGACACTGAGTCCATCTACTGGTGGTATAGCCCACAGTAGAATAAGGTGTCCAGTAGATGAAGCTATTGTACATTGAAGTCAATGATGATAATGTATTTGGTTTGGAGTGATTATTCTAATGGGTAACTGATTTCAAGTATTATTACTTTGTTGCCAGTTGGCAACATGCCTTTTTAATGCATCAGAATAAATCAATTGCACATATTCAACACATTGTTAAAGAAAACAAACAAAAAAAGCACAATTGTTTGTCTTAATGGTGCAACTTTTTACTGAAAATATATTGTGGATTTCTCTCTCCAGTGTATTTCAGTATCCGCCTAAATGCTCACAAACAACCTGCTTTGATGTAACGATTTGTACTGCCATTGGCCATATTGCTATTCTAAATATTGTATCCGTGTCGGCCATATTGAGATGGTAGCGCCTTTGGCCATGTTGTTATTTTAAAACATCTGTGTCTCTCTGTGACTGCTTTTGTTGGGTCCACTGGTGTCTGCCAACAGTTTCCTCCTCACATCCCCTTTATATCTCCCAACATTTGTTTCTTCATCTGAGGATTTATCTTCAAACCACCACACTGCCACTGCAATAAATTGGTGTGAAGCCAATTAATAATAAAAAAACAAGACAAGAAAACTGGCGAGAGCAACAGAATGTCCTTGAGGCCAGCCATAAAGCACAGACTGCAGCATTGAAAATATGTTTCTGATCATAGCAGCACAAGTATACAGCTGACTACACAAGCCAAGTCAGGCCAAGCAAGCCAGTACCGAGGCCCATGCAACTGGAACTAAAGTGGGATCACAGGAGAGTAGATAGATGACCAATTATCAAGTAGTGAACAGGGAAAGCTCTAAGGGGTTGACATCCGTGAGCTGTGTGCATATCCCTGTCCTGCCCTTTCGCCGGCCTCTTTAAAAGACTGGGGTGGGAGTCTACACTGGTCCCCCCGCAGGAGATGGGTCAGTTCCTCCTAAAAGGTTAGTCTCCGTCACTCCAGGGAACGCGGGCAGCTGCTGGTGGTCCCGATCTGAATGAGTGATACAGTGCGGTGCTGAGTGGAGGAAGGGAATTGAGTGTGGAGGCAATTCAATAAGGTTAATCTTATCAAAAGGACATAGTTAGAGGGAAGCTGGTCAGTTGCCGGTGTTTAAATAGCAAGTACATTCAAACTGCCAGCTGGTTTGAGTCAAAGGTGCTTTTTTGACGGAGGGTTTGCTACCTGCTTGTCTCCATGGAGATGCTTGGCCTGGAAAGTTCCATAATATGACAAGAAACACATTCATCTATGTTTTTCTCAAAAATAGAATAATTTCTTCTATGAAAATGGACGACTCTCCACGGATCTGAGTTGTAATGTAGTGCTGTAACCTTTAGTAAAGGTTAATTCTGTCTTCAGTTATAAACTTAGAATTTGTGATTCTTTTAGTGAGACAAGAGACTTTGTTTGCCTGTTTTACATGTTTTACATGAAAGGCTCTCCTGTCTGACTAAAAGAATAGCTGGTGCTCTGACCTGCTTCTCTCTCTCCTGTTAGGTAGGTTAAAATGTGAATGTGAATGTAAATGTGAAAGATTGTAACACTGTAAACAAAGCAATAGCATTTCCACAGAGACAAGCAGGTGGCAGACCCCCCACTAGAAATGTTGCACAGTGGTGCACCTTTAAATGTTTTTTTTTTTTTAGATTCAGATACAGTACTCAGGGCTGTACTTAGGGCTATGTACTTTCTCTTCTGTCCTTTTCACCAACTGCTGCACCTCCAGCCACGACTCAGTAAAACGTATGACATTTGCAGATGACACCACTCTCATTAGGTTCAGTGCTGGGCTCAACACAAAAACAGAGTTGGAGTGGACTTGAGCTTGCCGTACAGACACTCCCATCCCCAATGTGGACTTCACTTCCTGGGCACCACATCACTAGTCCACCTGTGGCCAAGCTGCCAGCCCAAATGATGGTGCAGTTTTGTATTTAGATCTATCTCCATTTTTGTTTTGATTCTTTATTTTACAATGTATGCCAGGTATCATTATGCCCATTACATTTTCAGTACATTATATTATTGTTGCACCATGTTTTACGTTTGCACCAAATCATCAAAGTGCATTCCCAGTTTTTGAAGTTGTGTTCACTGAATCTGGATTTGAATATGCAAGTATTGCACATGGCATCCTCTTCATTATTCTAAATTTTGGGAAAGCTTTAGAAACACTAACCCACACTACTCTAAGTAAACAAATAGTACATGAAAGCTTGTGAATAAATCTGCCATGACAATGGATAACCATGCCGCTATCTAGTATTGATCCTAGCCTGAAAGAGTATCTCAGCACAAGCCTAGTCGATACGCTTTGGGTTGTGGTCAGTAAAATGCTGAATTGTTAAATTTAGCAACATTTAGCCTTGCCTTGAGAAGACGCCATACCCTAAAGATAAAATCATTTGAACAAAATCAGCACCATTTAAACTCTTCCACTTGACTAGTTATGAAACTGGTGCAAATTAATTCCATAATACAACCCCCGGTGAAATAATAGGCTGCAAACAACATAAAGGCTCACACAGAGAAAATATGGAGCTACGATAATGAGCCAATCAATTACTTGGATCTGCTCCGGTGACAGTTGGCTCTCACCATTCTGCACAAGCTGCTGCTAAATGTCGCTTGGTGTCTTGGTTTTCCAGTAAGATTCCAACAGCAACCCTTTTCCCAAAAACAGCCCAGGAGGAAAAGAAGAGAGCCACAAAAGAAAGCAATACAACATCCTCCGTCTGAGAAGAGAGAAGAACAACCAATTATTCCATCACCCAGAGGCGCGTGTGCAGGGCTGAGGGATAGGACCAGGCAGGTGATTAGTTTTAAGTGTCAGATGATTGGGCGGTGAACTCTACACTTAGAAAGCTAACACAAGGCACTAATGGAGGAAAAACAAATATACTGTGTAAAAAAAATAAAACTTCTGCAATGTTTAAAAACCTCTATTAAATGGGAACTGTAAATCTTACAGTGGTAAATATATCTTTTTCTTTTGTGAACCAATTGTTGTTGTTAGCCTTTACGGGTGAGTCATTTATGCAACGCCGTCTTTCTAATTCACAGGTGCCTTGTAATTGCACTTGTCGATGCACAAGTTTGCTTATACGACATGATTTATGAGACTCCTGCAGATTCAGTCTAATTCCCAATTCAGGTGTAAAAAGGGGGTGGGGAAAAAATGAGCTTCATTTTGCAAAAAGTAAAACATCTCAACTTGCTGGGAATGTTTTTCGGGTACTTCAGAAGTGCTGTGTTAGAAAGGGGTCCTTTTTACATAATACAAATACTTAGTGCTACTCCACGTTCATTTGATCCCAGTGTGGAATGCAGTTGATGTTTTGCAGAGTCTTATTTCTTCCCAGCTATTTCCAGTGAATTTGTGAATATAAAATTTAGAAGCAAGTCTAGCAAACCCAGTTATGAGCTAAAGGCGCATTGTGTAACTTCTGGTGGAGGGTCTGTCAAATGCTTATCTCCGTGAAGATGTTATTGCTTTGTCTGTAATGTTTCCCAGTATGGTATTAACCTTTTCTACCTTCATGCAGACCAAACCAGACCAAGTTACAGGTCAGATCTGTGGAGAGGCAACTCCGCTCACAGTCAAAATGCCTATATTTCTAGACATTTTTGAACTATAAGACCAAAGCTGTAATTGAATAAATGTAAGGCAGAGCTGTTAAATGTCATACTGTGGAACATTCCAGGCAGAGCAATGACTGATCTCCATAGAAACAAGCAGGTGACGGACCTCTATCCAAAAAGTTACACAGTGCATTTTTAAGTCATTGATCTAGTCTGACCTGCAGTTGGTTACTTGAATATTAAGTAACTCAGCAGGAGAGCTCTGAATAATTAGAAAGATTTTAATTGTTAGCCATGTGGCTAGCGATAAGATCATCTTGACTATCTCCAGCAGCAGACAGTAAGCCTGAGGCCCTACAGTGTTCACACATCGACATCTTTAACATTTCATCTGCTGAGCCTTCTACTGTTCTACACATGACTGTGAATGTGTCATGCTGATCCGCTCGCTGCTCAACCTTAATGAAAAATCACAATCCGATATGACACTTCTCTCCCTTCTATTATGAGCTGTCGCGCTTACAGCCTTTTTAGCATGCATGCTTTCTATTTACCCATTTTTAGTCCTTGGCTGTTGTGTTGAAGCCCCACTCATCTGGTCCAGCAAAGACATGCATATTTCATGGCCTCTGTCTGTCCTTGTCTTTGTGAGATCAAATTCTGTGGTTTTGGTGCTCTACCTTGTTTAACTTCTAGCGTAAAGTGTTTCAGATGCCCTACCTAAACAAATCCATCCCGGTCAGATAGATTCACTTCGTATTGGCCCACATCAGGCTGGAAAAATGTTTTTGTTACTGTAATTGCACTTGACAAACAGCCTGGTGTCTGGAGTAACTGTTTATTGACTGGTCTATGTGCACAGTGGAGTGTGAGAGGCAAAAGGTTGTGTTGTGCACCTAGGCCCACCCAAGTGCCACCGACTGGAAACACAAGCATCGATTGAGAGAATCACTGGCTGGCACATAAACATAGGCCTGGAAAGTGAAAAATCAAACGTGTGCCACTGTGACCTTTCAAAGGAAGCTATCGGATTACTCATCTGACAATGCATTCTATAGATTTGAAAAGACTTGCACAGTCATCCAGGCACAAGGGGTTACAGCAGTTAGTGTACTGTGCTGGCCCCCACTGCAAATACTAAAATCTAGTTAAAATGACTTTTTATCATGATTTGGATGATGACTTTCTCTTGACAAGTAAAGTGATCTACCAATTTAACTTTTTCCACTTAAAATATGAAAATACACTTAAGACAATGAAAACAACAAATCCACTTAAATATGAAACAAAATCCAATACTGCTTGAATAAAGAAAACAAACACTTATTCCATTGGTCATTTTAAGTTGTATCTACTCAATTAAAGTAAAATGTTCTTAATTTAAAGGTGCACTGTGTGACTTTTCTTCTGGGGGGTCCGCCAACTGCTTGTCTCCAAAGAGCTGCTATTGCTCTGCCTGGAATCTTCCACAGTGAAGCATTAAACTCATCTATCTCCATGAAGATAAGCAGAAATGAAACTAGACCTTTACAGGTCAGATCTGTGAAGAGGTGTCTCAGTGTATGTGAGAATAACAGTTTTTCATGGTGCTTTTAAAGTAGTAAACACATGTAATGGAATAAAAGCAAAATAGACAGATGGACATGCAAAACAATCACATCCCCTTGGAAACAAGCAGATTGTGGACCCCCTACTAAAAAAAAATTACACAGTGCACCTTTAAGTGATTTTAACTTACCTAGATATTACTTTTTGCTGTGCAACCGCTGGACAAAATATGCAAAGACTTGGAGGGAATAGAGATTTGTCTTCAGGGAAAAAATTGTGTAAAAGTTATGGCAAGTCTAAACAAGAAATACTGCAAACAAAAGTAGATGGGCTGCCATGGCGCAACCAGAGTTAAACACTTCTGCCTGGTGAGATATCAGTTTTTTTTTAATACCCACTGTTCCTTTGGTGCCAACTCAGCTCTAGTTTCCACAAGCCCTTCACCACATATAGTATTCATGTGCATTAAATTTTAGATGCTTCTTTCTCAGACAACAAAGCAAAGCAATTGAGACCACCCTCACACAGCCAAACTGTTCTCATCCCAAAAGCTTTTTACCTATGTTTCAGGCTCTTTCTTCAAGCTTGCAGTCGACAAAATGTTTTTATTTTACTTATTTGAAAGGCTGTCATAACATTTGTTTACTTTTTTATGTGATTAAAACGTAAATATTAATTAAACATTAAACCATTAAATAGTTACAAAAAACGCTTCCAGTATAATTATAGTAATGATTTTGGATGTGAAAGATGATGGATAATTATGAGAGAAAGGACGAAGAGTGAAAGCACACTGTAAACAGGCCCCCTGCTCCAGAGATCTGACTAACTTGACCTGGAGGCATTACTTGCGTGTCTAAAAACAATATCTCCATAGAAATAAGCAACCTGCAGACCCTCCATCAGAAAAGTTAAATAGTGAACTACAGCCTGTGACTTTACTCAGTTGCCTATTAATGTATACAATGTTTTAATCAATAAAGATATTAGAGAAAAAAACACGAAGATCCCATTTATTCATTTACTAAACCTATAAGCACAAAAAGGACTCAACCATGCCTAATGATATGCAGCTTTTTGGACTGTGGGTGGAAGCTGTAGTACCCACAGGTGTAGAGAGAACATGCAAACTTCACCAAGTTGAGCCAGTGGGCTGTATGAGAAGTTGGATCAAAATTCTGCAGCTGTAGCGGTTCATTTGGGGCAAGGTTTCCCAGAGCATATGTCCATCACCCAGGATTCAACTCAAAAACTTTCACCATTATCAGGAGTACAAGCATAAGTTTAAAACACCCTAGAAATCTAAAAGGTAGCAAAGCAAATAAAAAGGAATTAAAATGCAATGCATATTTTGGTACTGTTGCAAACCATATGTGTTTATGCACGTGATTGTGAACACAAAAGCAATAATAAGTTAGACAAGCCTAGACCTACAGTTTTTTTGTTTGTTTGTTGTTGTTGTCATTTGTATATATTGGACTGTATTTGACAGGGCACTGGTCAGACAGGTGCACTTATAATACAGACAAACTTCCCCTTAAACACAGCCCTGTTAGAACTGCACGCTATCACTCACCTCTCACAGATGCAAATCAAAACTGTCTTTCTGGAAGAAACGTCCCGTATGTCCATGAAGAGGGGTAGATCCAGATTAGCCCATGTTCCTCCACACTTGTGTTACAGTCCAGTAATTCCACAAACACTGTCACTCCTTCACAAGCACACTGGTCACAGACGAGCCTCTGTCCGGATCCAATATTTCACACAAACAAGCCCTGAAACTAGATGTTTGAGTAAATGACTGCCTGTATTTCTAACTAACTGTTGTGACCCAGGTGGCTCAAACATTTTAAAGGACACATGTAATCATTACAAACACAAAGCAAATTATTTTTTAGAGTGTTGAAAGTTGGCATGGCTGTTGTCGTCTCTTGCTGCACATGCACACTCACGTGGAATCGCCTCACATGTCCAATTCATAGAACAGGGGTTACATCTGAAAATGGGCAAAAATACCTCCTTCCTTATCCTTCCTTCTCC
Source organism: Boleophthalmus pectinirostris (assembly GCF_026225935.1). Lineage (NCBI taxonomy): Eukaryota > Metazoa > Chordata > Actinopteri > Gobiiformes > Gobiidae > Boleophthalmus > Boleophthalmus pectinirostris. Next base: position 21,176,141 of record NW_026571018.1, on the reverse strand, counting down.
TTATCGCTGACCTCTGAGAGCTATGTCCTGAGGTCAACTATAAGGACCAAGGAGGAGGAAGGAACAGTGAGAAGAAGGAGCTATCGCTGCTTTAGGTGGGTCCGGATCGTCCTAACCAGCGGCGGGAACAACAGTCAAAACTACAGCTCCCAGAAAACGTACTACAACAAGCGCACCATCCTCCACTACAGTGCCTTATGAGAATTATTTAAACCTTTCAGTTTTTTCATCACAACTGTAGCCGACAGAAATAAAGTGATGTACATGAGTGAAATGACTGTTAAGTAAAGAGCCATGCTGAACCTCCATTATAATCTCTGAAAAGTTTAACATGAATCTCCTCCACTGCAGTATAAACACACAACAGATTTGCCCTGCATTCAATTACTCTTCTGAATTGTTTTTCCGAGGAAGTTGCCTAGCGCCACACGTCACATGCCCCTTTTCCTGGGACAGCATGACTTGGACCTCAGTGGCAGGAAAAGTAGACCGAGCAAGGATTCTGAGTCAGAATCCCAGATAGCTACGCCCACTGTGACGTGTAAATACGAACTGTTTTCATTGTGTTTGGATACTTAGGTGGTTTAAAGGACAATTCAGTCACTCCTATTACTGCATTACCTTACCGCATCCATATCACTGCCTATGGGTATGGTAGTCAGTGTTGGGGTGAGGCTACATGCTACTCTCCGAATCCGACACGCGCAACATAAGAATACGCTTCAAGCTCAGATGTGATCCAAATCTGAGGTCTAAGAGGGAGCCGGAAGATAATTGAAGGCAGGGTTACCATCAGCAGCACATCCTCTGTCACAGAAAGTACACACATATTCCACTGAGTCCTGTCCTTTTGTACGACAGAAGGGCAGAGCAGCTTTTTCTCAACGCTTATGTTTATGCAAATCAGCCATGTGGTTTTAAATTTCGTTTCTGTAAAACATAAACAAATGTGTGCTAAGCTGCATTAAACAGATTATAATATCAAACGTGCTGATGTGGCTCTATAGTAGTTATGATTTATATGTTGTAAAATTGAGTTTATTTATGCAGAAAATAGTGTTTGGAAACTTGATCTGCGCAGAGGATAATGGGATACCTCATGGCTCCTTACAGCTGGTTAGGAACCTCCAGAGATTCCTATGCTAAAGGAGCTATGAAAGGAAGCATAATTGCCCCTTTTCTTACTCCTTCCTAATTTCTCTGACAAAAATAAAACAAAAACAAAAATTTCACAGATCAGTTCAGATGGTCCTTTTCAATGTGGACGATGACACATGTAGACACGTTATTGATGGTACTAAAGTACACGTGACTACATCAATGCTTCAAACAGGCATTGATATAATTCAAAACTAATTGTATTTTTGACATGCAAAAATTTTATTTTATTTTATTGACCTCTGTATATGAGGAAATGTCGTGTGTGATGGCCTGTCAAATGACATCTGAGTTTTTGCCATGGACTGTATAAAAAAGTGGACTAATGGAGAATGTGTGGGAGCGCGTTAGGCTCCAGTTAAATGATGCTCATGAGACTAGCTAGTTATTGAAGCATTAGCTACATCCATTGATATATACAGTCTATGGTTTATTGCAAGATTGAAAATATGTTCTTTAAATAAATGAATTGCTAATTTTACTCATTGTCTGTCATATGAGTCCTACGTGCCTGTGTTTGCCCTTTCCTATTTATTTTCCTGTCATAGAAAGGTGGTGTTCTTGGTTAAACATGTAATCGGTGAATACTAGTAATCTAATCTACAAATGCTTGAGAAATTAATTTGTGTATTCTTTGGTCAAGTGAGCAGTTTTGTATGTGGATGAGTGAGGAGTGATAGACGTACAATTTATCTTAATGTATACCAACCTCAGAGCAGCAGTTCCACATATATGTGAAGCAGCAGTGATGCAGCCCCAGCTCTATATGTAACTGTAAATGTAAGTGGGCACTTGACGGGTAAAGTGAGGCCGACTCTGACCTCTGATGTCGAGAGCTGTTATTAGTTAGTGCGCCTCAGCACATATTGTAAATGTGCAGCTTAGGCGTCTAATGGAAATGAGAGATGGAAGAAACTGCTAATGTAGTTTGGAACATCTGAAGACATTGGAGAGCGCCAAATGCTTCTTAGCAAATGTTTTAATTCCATTTGGAGCTGCAGTGTTGCTTTATTACATTAGCACTTGAATGTCATGTTTATCAGGTTTACAGATGTAAATGGAAAGCATTAGAAGTATCTTTAACAGCAGCATGTAAAGGCATGGTAAAGTGAGCCTTGTTTTTGGCCGGCACTCTGCTGTTGAGTGGAGCACAAGCCCAGTCTGATTTAATCCTTATGGATCGTACATGACGACGTGGCCAGTTTACATTATGGCTGTCTGAAAAGTGTTTGGTCAAAGAACTGCTGTTGATATTTGGGTTTCGGTCTCTTTAAATGCTGTGAGTGATGATGTTAATGAGGTTAGTTGGTTTTAACTCAAGAGCATCTTCAGTCTTGTATAAATATTCAATGTAGAGTTTGTTGTTCTCTTTTCACTGTGGTGCGGTCATTATGTGTGTGCGGTGCCTGGAGACACGAGTGGCTCTCTACATAAGCAGGGAACAAGGGGCTTGTTGTGAGCAGGGTTCACCTGTCGCGCTCCTCTCTCTCTCACCACGGCCTGCCAAACGGCGCCCCCACCAGCTGGTGGCAATCTTCAATTACTACACCTGAAATGACTGGCGCTGCCTGGAGCCAGCCCTGCTCATGTTAGCACCATCCACAGCTCTGAGGCTGCACTCACATGTCTCTGTACTGTCAAGAAAGACTGTTATATGAACACTAAAGTTGAGACAACACAGTTAACATCATGTTAATTAAATCTCCATGCTATGGTGAAAATTAAGTACTTCTTGTGTGGGAGAGTGAGACAGACTAGACAATTCTATTAAGGTAGTCATCTCTGATTAAGTAAGCAAACAAAATATGGAGAACTTCTTAAACATGATTGATGGGATGGGATATTACACTATGGGGTATCTTTTATAGAGTCTCTGCTCCCCTTGCTCTCCGTGCTAAGTCACTCTGTCTTCAAAGTGTACATTCTGCTAATTGGATTGGTCATTGTTCATATGCACTGCGCATCATTCACTCCAAACGCCACACCATGAGCCATGTGAGAAGCAGTCAGCTGACCGCTGAATGTATCCATGACAACGAGCTTCAAGCGAACTGAGCCCATTGATACCACTCACCAGAGAAATGATGCTCAATTCCCTGGTGCTATACGTGGTGGTCTTTCACATGTGGCTAAGTACACTGTGCACACTGGTGTCGGAGGAGAAAGAGCATTTAGAGTGGTACAGACCAAGGCAGAACAAAGCAGACCGAGGTAGAACAAGGCAAACCAAGGCAGACCCAGGTTTATCTGCACAGACGGAGGCAGGAGGAGGCAGGAAGAGAAGTGTGATGTTAATTCAGTTTGTTTCATCATGTCTAGGTTGCAAACAAAACACTCTGCAGTGCCCTTTCATACTCAGGGCCTATAGCCTATGAGATATGAAGTGCTTTTGGATCCAATTCGAACAGCATCCTACTTTCACAACAGACTGGACGAGTGAAAGTATGTCGATGTGAAGTTGGACACTTTCACATGCACTTTCAAGTGCTCCTGGAGCGACTATTTACTGCTGGGTTCACAACGGCCCAAGAACACCGCTATTGAAAGTTCTTTTACTTCGATCTAAATAGTACTTTGAAACCTTAGTGTATTGTTTAGTTTTCTGCTTTTGTACATTTATGAAAATCAAGGGTAACATGGGCTTGTGGGCTCAGCTTGTGCAAGCCTGTGCTATTAACCAGAAGGAGGGTTCCAATAATGGCTGGCAGAGACCACAGGATTACTCAAACATGCATGGATCACATATAAAACCACTTCAAGCATGTTTTTGAGGAGACATGGTATTAACCTGCCAAAAAGACCATTTGACCCCTTTTTTAAGGATTGTCTCAATTTTTACATATTTTGCTATGGCCATAATTGTTAGTGGTATTTCTAAATCCCTCTCAAAATGCTCCATTTTGTTTATATATCTGTAAAAGCATTGTGATCAATAAGCACTCAATTATTTTACTTAAAAAGCACTTTCCTATAATTTTCTAGGATTTCCCTGAGAATAGTCTAAGCATTGTTGAAGTTACTACTACTGGTAAAACAAATTCTTGAATCAGTTAAATGGCTTAACCTTTTGACCTTATCCTTATTAAACCTCTTCCTTGGTTGACCAATCACAGAGCTCTAAAATGCATCTTCCTCTCCTCTCGCTGCCATGGCACCATTATGAGTACTCAATCTCAGTGGCACTGCGTGTCTCATCATGTGAATTAATTTTGAAAGTCTCTCTGCCGCTGGCTCGATTTAGACAATGATTTATTGAAGTGCAGATATTGACTTGGAGATGTATTTTCTGCTATTTTCTGCCCAGGTGCTGTGAATGTACGTGAATGGGAGGACTCTGTGGGCTGCTCGGATAGAGATCAGACATGACACTTTTAGAATAAGTACAGCTGGTGCAAAGGTCAGGAAGCCACATATAAAAGGCCCAGTTAGAGTCGGATGAAGTGTGGTGACTGTTTGGTGTAGCTCAAATGTAGGGGAAATCAAAGAGTCCCATTTGAACTGTGTGTGCGGCCATTCCAAAGGCTGTGTGGATGCAAATGGATAGCTTGTAGGTAATGCAGTAATGACGGAGTGTGCTCAGGTGGGAGGTAATAGACTGTTAAATGAGTGATGCAGAGCTTCACAGGCTCAGCTGAAATAAAAGGGTGAGGCTCTCAGCGCAGTCATAAAGCAGCCCTCTGCAGTGCTGTCTTTTACCTAAAGCTCAACATCCAGTTCAGTGTGGAGCTAAACGCGCGGGCCCTCTTATAGTAGATGATGATTAACTTATACGTACACCATCAACTTTAATGTGCCAACACATTGCCACATAATCAAAGTTAACGACACTTCAAAATGGGACGTTTCGCCCCTGTGCTGCACTACTTATCAATGATTTAAACCTGTCTGTTGGAACACAATGACTGGGACAGATCACTCAGGCATTGCTCCATGCCTGTGTGAAGTCACCGTGACGACAGTATCTGCGCCGCGGCTGTTTTGCTTATTTGAGTGAGCGCAGGCGTAAAAAGCATCCGAGTAACAAGGCAGCGCCTGATCCCGCTGTACATTTGTATTCACGCGACTCAAACACACGGACTGTGAAGTCATCCATCGCTGTAGCAGCAGAGTGCACAGCTCCCAGGTGCATGCTTTAGAATATACAGAGCAGATGTAGCTTGGAGAAACATTGCCTTTTCAAAGTATTTAATTGGAGACTGCATTTCAAGACAGCCAGTCCTGCCGCTGGTTTTATTCTAATTGCCAGCAGCAATGCACTTAATGAAGCGAGAGCTGAAGAGTGTGGGTAAAGAGTGAGAGTGACCAGGTTTCCACGGCAACAGCAGTGCTAGCCGAGTGTGTTTTCATCTTGAGGAAAGGGCTACAGGGGAGCAGTGTCTCTGCAGTGCCTCCTGCAGCTCCATAATGAATATCTATACACTAATAGATATATTTACTGTGGAAATGATGCAGTATTAGGGAGAATAACACACTAGGTAAACCTGTGGCTAAGGCTTTTTCCAACCAACAGAGGGACATTTATCCTCCAAACCTGATGGCAAATGAGCTTGGAGTCCAGCACTTCTCAGCTACAAGTGCACTAGATTAAAGTGGCTCAGAGAGAGCCCTTTCAAACCTTTCTTTTAGAATTGAACAAAGAATGCACAGATCGGTCGTGCATTTGGATTCATTAACACAGCACCATTTATCCTTCACGTCTCTATGGAAGAGGGAGAGTTGTTTTCCCTTGCAACACAGAACATATTTATATATAACAGATTTATTCAACTAAACTGGCATAATGGATGTAACAATTTATTTTTAAGGTTACCATCCAACATTCCCACGACTGTGGTTGAGATATTGCCCTGTAGTTATTCTGTTGTTTAAGCAGAGAAAACTTTTGATCCTTTTTTGGATTTGCCATTTGCCAAAAAAAAAAAAAAAAAAAAAAAAGTATGATGTAAAAATTTTAATGAATTAAATACTGAATGAATTAATATTTTACTTAACAGAGTCTCTTGCTACTTGTAAGATAGTACAGGACTTCTACAGGGGCCATTTTGCAGCCCATTCCCAACTGGTGACTTAGCCAGTTGAAAAGTTAAAAGCTGACATCTCTATATAGCCTCTCCCCTGAGTCTTATACATAAACATGAGTGCCATCTGACAGAAGGCCTCCAGAATGTGTGGATTGCTATAAGCTCCACTCTAAAGTCCTCTGCACTAATTTTAAATCCGGAGCAAGCCGCGGTCCTGTGCACATTGCATTATATTTGTTATGTTCATTCATTAAGCAATCACTTCCTTTTGTTTTTACTATGTGGGTGTCATGTGTTCCAAGTAGGACATACAATGCCCAGCAGGAGAACATCAAGAGAGTCGGAGCGTAGCCAGGGCTGCATTAGTTTGACGGTCACTAATGGGTGAAATGAAACAAAAAACGAAATGCTAAAGGGGCGTACTTCAGATCCCAAGAGTGTTTAGATGGAGCAAGTTTCAGTGTGAGAATGTAGTGACCTTGTGTGGGCTATAATTATGCTCAGACTTGAGAAGTTTGATAACAATGTACAAGAGACTGGAGGCAAAGAGGGAAAACGGCTCTCTGAATTCATAAGACAATGTTTATTCTTCCTACATTTACAGCTGTTCAGTGGAGTGTGAGGAATGAAAGCACTTATTGTAATCAGAAACAATATGGAACATTGCAAAGGTCGCCGTGGATACAAGAGATGAACCAGATAAACGGATGATTTGTTTTTATGAAGGTCCACATGGTTATTGACTGTTTTGTGTGTTGCAGTTATTTAAAAAAAAAGTATTCATTGCTTTGTCTGATATGTATGTACAAAATGACATGAAACTGATCTTGCATTGAAACAACAATTGTTTTTATTACTTAAGAAAAAAATGCATTCTTTCTGTTAGTAGGGCTGCCTCTTCACAGAGCTGACCTGTAGCTTAGTATGTGGAACATTCAAGGCAATAACATTTCCATGGAGGCAGGTCTTCTTCAGAAATGTTATTTGTGCTTATTTTATCTTTGAGTCATAGTTAAACTGATGCATCTTTTGTACACAAGAGAAACCTCTTTACTAAAATACTGGTACATTAACAAAAGTGTAATAATATTTGGAAGTAATTGAACTTCAAAAAATATGCTTTCTAAATTCATACATTTACATCTGCATCTTATAATATGAAATCTTTTACTTCAGGAATATGTATGAAATGAATTACACAACAAATCCAAACTTCTCGTTAAGATCATTGTCTGCTGTGTTCCATTTTTGGGATCACATGGTTGAGGCTCCCAGTGCTTCACAAGAAGAAGTAACATTTAGACAGCCCTCTTCTCTTAATCATGGTTATCATGGCGGTCCCAGATGGAGCAGTGGACAAAGCCAAAGTGAACACACTGTCTCACAGACAGGGACACACAGAGGCCATGGTCCAGCCAGCACCCCCTGCTGTGCCCTAACTACTGCCCATATTGGAAATAAATACACACTTGGATCACTAGGAGATTGGTACGTTTATACTGGTGGATTTTCAGCTTATTATAGCTGTAGACTTCAGATGTAGTTTGAATGAAATTAAGAAAGCAAATATTTTTCTGATATACATCAGGGGAAAGGCAAAGCATGCTGAAATGTGAACTCTAATAGCGAATGACAAACAAAAAAGCACATATGTAAACATGTCATATGAGTGCTATTGCCACGCAGTGTATGAGTCAGAACGCAGCAATAGCCAGATGCAGAGGCAGCCCATCCTTCAACAGAGGGTCTCCACAACAGGCCAACATTAATAATTAATGGCCGTGCAGCAGCGCTCAGGTTCTGAGAAGCCTGCCACCAGAGGAATGTTCTGCAGCAAATAGGTCTTGGAGGTGCCAGTTATGTCATCGCTCACTACAGCGCCCAAGTGAAATCCTGAGCTAGTGTAATAGACTAATAAATTAGAAAATGGAGCCCCTCACCCTCAGTTAAAATTCATAGGAGAGTAGGAGTGTTAAGGCCGACTAACAATTTAGGCAGTGTCACAGAGATCACTGTATGAATGGTAATCCTATTAGTGAACCCACGGACTGGAGATGTCGTGGAAATATTGTTGTATTGCTGACTAAGCTTATTAAGTGTTGCCCATGCTTCTAACCTTTCATTTTTGTCACTCCAGACTGTAAATGTGCTAGTGTTTGATAGCTAACAGCTCCAGTCGATATAGTGAAATGTTAAGATCTCGTCTGGAGGCTGCTCTGGTTGTGTGGCAGGAGCACACTGCACAGCGTGTCCGCTCCGTTGGTCCAGCTTTAAGGTTACTTGATATTGATGATATCGGCTTCCTCTCGCTCTCCGGCCAGCAGCGCGGACTAAAATTAGCAGCCTGTTAAGCATGCTATCTGAGTTGATCAACTCTAGAGATTCACTCATGTGAGTTCCCTTTGGCAACAAAACACAGAGGAATTCCAGCCAATCGATGTACAGGCTGTTCCACGTCACAGCCTTTTAGTGGGACGAGGTTTGTACTAATGTGGGGTCACACTCTACAAAATCATTAGCACAGTGCATGGCATAAAGCTTTAAGTGATTTACCATTCACAAACAACCACAGCTTTTTAAACACATGTACAGTTGTTCACAGGCCATAGATTAATTTATGATATCGATAGATCTCACCCTGCACAGAAAGAGAAATCAAAGAGAATCCAGAATTCCGGCAGTAAGGCAGTCATACCAAAAGGAAACAGTCTTCATTGAATCATGACCTTTTTCTGAAAATATCACTGAAATTCTGATCATCTGACAAACCATTTATGTCAGACCATTCTTTTGTTGTCATTCTCCCTGAGTGTTTACTCTATTCTGCCTAAGCATAACTCATCATTGTGAATCACCTCATCTTCATTTTAAAGATGCTGCGTTAGTTACAATGAATTAAGACTATACTTAGCTTTTTTTTTTTTTTTTTCCACAATCAGAAATAAACATGCATCAACGTGGAAAAGCTCTATGACGCATGTCAGGCATATTAGGTATGTGTGCAAAGGTCTTCTCTATGCTCGTCATTTCCCCATGTCTGTACCACACAGTCATCTGCGTGCATACACACACACGCAAGTGGTTGTGTCTGAGTCATGGACACAAGGTCAGGAATGAGGCATGGGCACAGGAGATGTCTTAACTACACCAACTGTGGTCTGCTGTACATACAACATACTACACTCACTACCAAAGGACATAACGATGTTTTCAAAATCAAATCACATGATCAAAAGCAAGGTGTTGAATTGCTCAAAACACATGTTAAATACAATGTTAAAAGTGACAGCACACAAAGCCCTAGGTTTACACACTTATAGGCTTAAAAAATTACTTTTAACACTAATATTACCAGTGCCACATAGTGGTGTATAGTGTCGTCTGTCTGCAGCCGCCTTGAGCACACCTAATACAAGCCAAAGCTTCTAGATTAAACCTTTGTAGAAGTGTGAAGCACAACAGAGTTTCTTTTTGTAAACTGAATAAGAAATGTCTTTTACATTTGTCTGTCCTTCGTCTCAGACACTTCAAGGCTTCCTTTAAAAGTCCCTGTCTGCTCCTATAGATTTGTGGCTCAGTACCTCTGTTAAAGAAAAAGTGAAATCCATCAATTTTTATTTTCATTTAACAGAACAGGCAGGAGGTTGCCCAAACTAATCTTTGATAAAGGTGACCACAGTTTCCTGAGGAACTTCACAAGTAGGCTACATTTGAGTAATAACAGATGGTGAATTAAAAGCAGTCAGTGTCGCTTTTTGAATGATAACAGTTGGTTTTGGTAACACTGTTAATGTGCAATTTAGCTTTCTAATTATTCTGCCAGTTTCTGTACTTTATCCACTGACCTACCTTCAGTTCAACAAATGTGCCACGGCTGTGCAGAATCCGCAGTACTTTTTAATTCAGATGTTCTTTTTATAAATGTATATTAATTGATAAGTCATTACTAACTACTATGATGTGACTGACTGTAGTGGTTGCATAGGATTCTTAACCTTAATAAATCAGTACAAGCGAAGCCACATTTGTAAAAAGCCGTTGGGGATACCTGTGAATGGACAATAGCTGCGTGACCCTGAAGTGTCCAAGGGCAGAGTGCACACTTGAATATGCACACACAGCTGGTCGCAAAAAGCAGCAGGCATGCACCAAACTAATACACTTTTACAATTTTCACATTTGTTTTAACTTTATGTATTATGCATAGGCCGAACTTCAGGAAAGGCATTAAACCCACTTCTCTGCTACTCCCTCAGTCTATGCGATTGCCAACACCGCTCAGTTAGACAAGGGTGAAACTTTTGCTGTCTTCTTCTATAACGCCTCTCCACCTGTCAGAGCGGTCCGGAGACAGTGCATGGCCCAGACTTCACCTAAAAGTGTTTTGACTCCATCTACGTTCCAGGACAGTCCACTCGGATCACACACAAAAGGTAAGCGAAGGCAACCGGGCACATCTCTCCGCAGCGGTGCAACAAACACGCCGGCTATGGCAGCTTTTGTCTATTACCCTGTCAGGGATGATAAAGTCTTGTCAAAACAGATGCGGGCGGGCGCACTGAGGTGTGGGCTGCAGGTCAGGGTGCACTCGCAGTGAGGCTGGACTTGGGCTGGGCCAGAAGGTCTGTAGAGGTCCACGGGAGTGACCTATGGGAGCGCCGGTGGTCCGGATTAGTGGAGCTCTTGGCCTCATTTTCAACTCTTCACTAGAGCTGTCTCATCCTCCTCTGCTTCATCACCAAAGGGTGGACAAGGTCAATGGGTTATGCTAAATGTTGCTGTACTGTGAGTTTAGATTTGGAAGTTTGAAAAAGCTACGTGTTATGACTGAGGGTGAATTTCGTCAAAGAGAAAGAACTCACTAAGCTGCTTTGAAAGAAGAATAGGCCAAAAGTAAGCTTTGTTTCAGCCTCTTCCTTTAAAAAAATATTTGAAAATATATCAACCAAAAAACAAATTAATCAATCAAAAAACAAACAAACACACACAAATTGCCTCACCTCATCCAAGGCTGTTGCATCAATAGTAATCAAAAACATTTTGTAGTTCACACATGTTTATCTGCAGCTTTCATCAGTTGGTTGGTATCATCAGTCTGTTTAGTGTTACCGGTTTACTTCTCTCCACCATCATAGTTTAGTTCATTTTTATTCTATTTAAAAAGTTTAATGTTTTCTACTTCCTACAGTGTTAAAGGTAAGGAAAAAACAAAATAGGATAAGCACATTTGTCTCCATTTTGTATACTACTTACAGTAGCATTGCTTATGTTGGATTCTCCTGAGATGCCGGGGCCTTGCGTGCTCATGTGCGTAAATGAGCACTCGAGCCTTTAAGCTGCTCCAGAGCTTTAATGATTCTACACTGTAATTGTAAGTGTTGACAGCTTACACAATTAGCCCACGGTCTCAAATTTACTTCCCCATCACTACTATATATTGCAAGCCGCGCAATGACCTTCAACCTGAATACAATAAAGATGAAGAATTCTCACCGGCCGACAAGTAATATGCGGTACAGCCTTCTCACAGTGTGTACGCATCCTCTGAGCAGCGCGCCCTAATGCTAATGTTTATGTAGTGATGGACCGTACCGGATATGCAGCGCACTGTAATGACTGGACCTAATTCTGAACCGCATGTGGTCGCGGCGCAGGGAAGAATTCATTTAGCAGCTGAAAAAAAAGAACGTGATCTTTAACACCTGTGTTGTCCAATTAACGGTGATGAGACACGTTTTCATACAAAATGTCATTTTCCAACCCGTGTTTGCCGAGATAATGTGCAAGGAAAGAGGCAAGATTATTGACGGAAAATCTTTATTTAACAAAGCTGTAGAGCGCTGGAATTGGAGTGCATAATTCGCACTGGCAGCTATGACGGAGCACGATGCTCTTAATGAATGAAGATTAGCAGGCTTATACAAGACACATTGTTGCTGTTATCACCTTGTAGAGTGGGTTATACCTCTAGTGTGGGTAGCCTGCGGACTTGTTCAGCATGTTTGATCACCAAGATACACCTGGATGAAGGTTGGCGCACTCACAGCACATTAGACAGGAACAGTTTGTAAAGCCAACTACCAGAGCTGGCTGGATTTCACATATTATGCACTTCTCATTATAATCTTGGGGGATCCGGGGAGTGGTCTAAGATTAATGTCTGAGACATGAGATTAGTCTGGCTTGTTTATGCCTATTTTTCAGCTTTTAATTAGTTTCCTTGGGTGAAGAGAGTCCTGGATCATTGTACCATTGTTCTTAGGAAGCAACACACACTTATTATCGACGATGGCCTCTTCTATAATGAACAATACATAATGAACAATAGATAATTGATTGGAAAGAAGAAAAAACAGTCATGTGGGGATGTTGTGTAACCATCGTCAGTGACCGTTGCTCAACAACAACCTGGGAAATCATTTCATTGAGTAATTTAAACATTTGAGCAGGCATTTTGCAATTTCATTGACATCTTACAATTATTTTGCCTTGTTCTTCACTTTGAAAACTATCAGGGGACATAATTGTCCTCAGCCAATCAAAAAGCTTGTTACATCCAAATAAACATATATAAAACATATTCAAAGGACACCATGACCAACTTAACTGAGATTTGAAAGAGTTTTTTTTTTCTATATCTAAGGCTAAATGTTTCTAGAAGATATTTCTAATTTCAATTCACTTGAAGGCTTCAAAGACCTCTGTTAAATTTGGGGATATTTAGAGTTCCTAATTAACCTATGGCCCCAAAGCATGTATCTGAAATATGGAGTAAATTCAAAATACCCACATGTGCAGGGCCATGGATCGCCTGAGGGTTCAAAATGAAACCTTACTGTGTGGTGACAGCGCTAACCACTCAAGCACAAAACTGCTCATTTCAGCAAATAATGTATGCTTTTATATAGTGACTTCCTGCTTCCATCTCATCTTTTAAAGTCTGTGGTTCCTGAGAATACATTAGGCATGTACGCATTAAAGTCATAGTAACCTCGAGACAGTGCCCTGCAGTAAATGCCTCACAGTCTTGATTAAAGAGATTGTTTGTGAAACGGGCTGAAAACTTCTTAATCACACACGTTACATTCCAGTGGTTCACACTTGATTAAATAATACAGTATCTTTGCTAAAATGATTAACTCAATTAACTTTTGTGCTAATGTTCTAATAATCAAACATGGTAGAAGTAACAGAGCGTGAACATCCAGACATGGGTTGTGTTATTCTTTCATTGGACGCTCTCAACCGTGGCTCATTGTCCGGCTGAAGTAGAAACAGTCTGCTTCTGTCAGACACAAAGACACAGAAATTACCATTACAAGACTTGAGCTTGTAAAGTGTATGACAAAGTGTGTAGCTCAGGGCAACTGTACGTGTTTTAGGGAAATATGTTAAGTGCACAGCAGAGACCACTTCTGGCAGGTTGTTTTGCTAGTTGAAGTGGTGAACTTAAGGTCCTGGGACTCTTTTGTGTGCTGAAATACATCCTCGTTTTTCAAAAATGTGCTCACATCCCGACTTGGAAATGAAGTTTCACTATAACAAGAAGAGCAGAACATCTTAATGAGGAGCCCGAGTTAGACACAATGTAGCTGGAAGGCTGCAAACCCATATTATGAAAATGTAACAATCCAGTCCTTGTTTAACTTTCAAGAAGAAGAATAAAAAAGACAGTGTTTTTTTCCCTGAAGTGATTTTATTACAAAGTTCATGAGGACTTACAGTATTACAAGAGAATTTTGTCAACATGCGAAAAACAGAACAAAGCCGAAACACAGGAGTTTTGGAACAAACTGGTAAAGAGAAAGAGACGATCCACTGTTCACGATCAACATAAAAACTGAAGAAGTCCTCAGGAGGTGGGGCCCGTGAATGACTACAGTGCAGGCATAAAACGGCCACATTCACACTGACTCAGCAAAGGTCAATCCAAACCAAGGCAAGATGTGCACAGCTCAAGAAAAAAAACATGTTACAATTTTTATATGCCATCGGCTTTTCTCAGAACTTTTAGAAAGCGTCACTTGTATGTACATAAAACTGTACAAAAACATGGCATCACAAGCATTTTTATCCTATATAAATATACCAACAGTTAGGATAACAACTAGATTCTCTCTTGCAAAGATGTATTTTCAAGGCAATTGTCTTTGTTCTAGATGAACTGTGAAAAAGGGTGAAATGTCGTAGTTAATTTCAGTCCGTTTTTAGGGCCTTTTTGAAAATGAACCAACATTTTCCCAAACAGAGAGTGAAACGAAAAAGGCGTAAACAGCTTCTACCAATTATCTTTGGAATTCATGCTAAAATCGCTGCCTGCCTGTGACAGCAGACTTTAGGGCTGTGTGGATATCTATGTACACAACACCAGTAAGAGATTTGTATTTTCACACAACCACTTTAGCTAAGATCGGTACCAAAACCCCCTCTTTCGCCAATTTCTCTAGTTTTGTCCATCTGTCCACAGAAATGATCACCATACAATACGCACCACAGAGGCAAAAGATACTCAAGTGAATCCAACATTAAATCAATGTTAAGTACAAATTAAACATTACTCAAGGTAATTTTGAGTGAGTTTCGGTGCTTCATGAGTCCTCGTACTTAGACCAAAGAAGTGTTTTTGTGTTTGTAGAGTCCATTCAGCATGAGTTCAAAAGAAGGTCAATTTGTGAAATATTGTTCCAAGGGAGAATTAGGAGGTTGTTATCGGCTGGAAATGTGAATAGTCCAACTCTTGAGACAAAAAAGTAAAACAGGAGTAAAGGCCCATCTTGTTTAAAATGATTTTGTCCGAAGCCTTTGTTTAATTGCACAAATAATTGACAGAAAAAAAATGACGATACATTCCAGATTGACTGAAGCAGTATACTTAGGCTGGCGTCAGGGCTGAGATTTCACCCCCAGAACAGCAGGAGTAAGAGGATCTGAATGGGGTGTTAAGAGATGGAAGTTGAGGCTATGTGAAGCTGGCTTATCACTCGTGGTTCTCACTTGTGGTTACTTCCAGGTCAGTGGTCCCACCCGCTGCTCAAGGCCCGTCTGCGGCGCCTTTCACTGGGGTCGCTCAGGGGGAGCCGTGGGGGCTTAATCACAGTGTATCATGGCTGTTGTTTGAATTTGATTTCAGTCGCTAAATGGCTTTGAAAACGGCATAATGTGCTTGCTCCCCCTCAAGGCTGGATAATCGCCCACCTTATTTAATCACGGCCATGTCCAGTCATTTCCATATGTTTGCACTTTAATTATTCTAAATGCGCTTCTCAATGGTGGCGTGATGAGGTAAGTGCAGATAAAAATACCCCCTTTAACTGATTGTGGCTCTGTGGGTGGATTTGCATTATCCAGTGGGTGCCTTGTCCTGGGGGTGTGCTCACACATGGCCTAGCTCAGGACTCATTACTCACCCTAATTAGGAAATGTCCATTCTTGGCTCCTCCACCCTCACTCAGACACAATCTCACTATGGAAATACTCTGCGAAGGTGAAAGGTATCTACCAATCTAATCAAATCAATGTTCAAATCAAAGATTGTGGCTAGCTCAACCATGTTGTATAGAGAAGCCTAGTGTAGTCACCATTAACATCCAATTAGTGACTAATACATCGTGTCCTTCACACATATCCTTCAGATTCACCAGGAAAATCTTTTCAAAGATAAATGAAGCCCACGGGCATGGCCTATTTTTCACTGTTTCACTGGAGCAAAAATGCCTTTCGCCTTATTAAACATGTTGTCCTTAGTACAACTGAAACCATTACTGGCAGAAGGCTGTTTTCTTTAGAAAAAAATAAAAAATAAAGGGCAACTTGTAAGTACCACAAAGCAGGGTAAGCATTATAAAACTCAAAGTTTTGGCAAGTACAAAACTTATTTTCTTCCATTAATAGACGGCCCGCTTTTTGCGGCTAGTGCGATGTGAGAAAAACAGTGTGAAAAGAGTGCATGTAGTGTTAGCTAAACTGCTAGCTCACCAGGACACCTGCTGCTCCACTTGTTATCCTCACCGGCTCTTTTTGTCGTTTAATTTTATTGTCTGTGTGCAGTAAAATCAGAATGGACTGAGGATAATAGTTACAGATTATAGCAGTAGGAACATTCAGCACAACATTTTTTTTGTTTGTTTGTTATTTAGAAAACACCATTGTTTTTAACCTGGCATTGACCTACTAACTGTTTTGCATTCTTATTAGCATACATGGTCCGAATAAATGACGGGTGTTTTCTCTCCATGTCCCAATCACCTCTCTAAGTGCTTTTTACTCCAGTTTCACAGTCATACAAATGTGGAGATTTTCTGTTTAAAATGTAAAGTGGCTGTTAAATTTACAAGTTGCTCTTTAATTATTGATATCAGTGAAGATATTTATTTTCCAAATTGGATTTGTTGATTGACCTTTAGGTTTGAAATCAATTTGTTTATGTCTAGTCTGCCTTGTTCTTTGTGCTAATGTGCAGTGAATTCCATATGAGGCAATTAATAAATTACCAGGTAAGAAAGGAATTCTGTGCGGATAACAACATGATAATATTTCAAATTATTTTTAGCAGAGACTTTCAGTAATCAAGTGCTCTTTCACATCTCATCTAAATATCTCATCAAATATTTATTCCCCCTTGACAAGGTCTTGTTGTTGAAAGCGAAAAGGAATTTGAGGCGTGGAGAATTGGATTGCGAGAGGATTGCGAGTTTCACTATGTCTGATTGTCGCCACTGAGGAGAGCTTTTGCACTGTTATGAGTCCATTAGCGGGAGGATATTTGAACTGAAAAGCTAATCTAGAAACCATCTTGTAAAGTACTGTGTGTTTGTTCTGTTGTGACTCCCGGGGTAGTAGCGTGGCCGAATCAGCCGTTTCAAATGATGAAGGCTTTAGGTCACAGTGCTGCACAGAGCCGGGGAGCGCTCTGTCACTTCTAATGCAGTTCCCCGGCAGCAGCAGCAGCGGGGGCACTACGGGGGGCACAGGTAAAGGCCATTCGACTGTGATTGTGGGGGGGGTCACAGGTTTGTATTTGTGTGTGTGTGTGATTGCGAGGACCACATAAATGCCTTCCCACGGGATTGAACTCCACCGGCGGAGACGCTTTCAGTCAAGATTCAAACAGCAGCAGCAAAGAAAAGCTTAAATATGCTAAGTCTGAGGCAATCTTTTTCAGCTTATGCCAGACAAAATATATGTAGAACACACCATTCAAATGTATTTACAGCACTGTACATTAAGATAAGACCATTCTGTTTGATTGTTTAGTTACGTTACGCCTTCGGGTGTTTGTGGCTGTCTATCTAATAATGGCACAAGAGCACTGATCACAACTTCCATATTCGAGAGATCACTTCACATAATGGGACTCGGCTAACTACAACATTAATTAGTTACCGCTAAAGTTGCAATTATTACCACTCTGCACTTTTTCCATTTGGAATTACATCTGTTTGAAGAGTTGTATAAATAAATGGTCAACTGCATGTGATGAATAAATATTCTAATAAATTAATAATTTAGAAAGGAGAAGAATGACAAAAACAAGTGTTCATGCCAGTGATGGGATGAGTCACAGCCTGTTGTCATGACAAAAGGGGCATTGGCTTTTGCGTGTGGATAGGTGTACTTGTTGACTTGTGCAGATCTACAGGTAGATTTCTCGTTTGGGCGTGTGAGTGGTAGGAGAAGTGGGCGGGTACTCTGTGGCGACACTGAGGGGCATCTCCTCCAGCGGGCAGTCAGAGCCGGGCTCCGGGACACCGCTGCTGCTGCTGGAATAGGCACTACGGGACGGGGGCAGGCGAGCCCGCGGCTCTTCGCAGCCCTGCCTGGCGCTGCCGTTGGCCAGGCGACCTAGGCTCCCTCTCTCCTGGTAAGGCACGAAGGTGGAGAGTTTGGGAGGGTTCCTGGTCTTGCGCATGGGGGAGGGGTGACCAGGCATCCAGCAGGCGTCTGAGTGACCCAGCTCGCTACACTCCGTCGTACAGTTTCCGGTCATCGCCACGTCTGGGATGGAGCGGATATCTGCGGGTGACAAGAGACAACTATTAGAAAGGAAGCAACATCTTTTAAGAGGCATTTGTGAACTGAAATGGTGTTATCTGAAACACCCCATGAATCCCACCCCCCTCCTGGAGGTCTTTGCAGCTGTTGCTAAGCAGTCGGCAGCAGTTGCTATGTAGCAGTTGCTATGCACTGTGTAATGAGCGACTCTGTGTGTAGTTGTCCACTCGCTGATGTGATGCATCCCGCGTGTGATTGAGTAGTATCCAACAGCAGTTTGTCTGCACATTTCAAATATGTCACAGCGTTTGGTAAAGTGCTATTTCCAATTTCATATCAATCCTATGCCTCAAATATGTGACAGCACAGAGAATTAGATAAAGCAAACACATCCCAAATGAAGAGACTGCGCACAAAGTGAACCATGTATCCCTTTGGGCAAAAGCACTGTTGAATGAGTTATTGATTGACAGTACTGAAATGAGTTCCCTGCCCTTGATTTGTATCCACTTTTTTATTCAACTGCGCCTAATTAAATAAATGGGCCCATGACATAGTGACCTCATTTTACTGCATGAGCTCCAAATTAGGTTTGTCTCTCAATATTACTTTCCAAAAAACTTTCTGGTGTTTATTTAGCAGAGAGAGATCTTTGGCACCTCACAAACCACCACCTGTTGACAAAGTTGAGATACTACATCTCAGTGAATGGGATCCACACTTGAGTTTATCTTTCAGCCATGCAACTGCAGTCAAAGAGGCTAGACAAGTTAAAAGAACAGCAGACAATGAGTATCTGAGCTTTGAAAAGACGTGGTAGCTGCGATAAATGCATTAGCACAGCCCAGTCCACGGCATGAAAGAGTACATCAGTCAAGTTTGGTGTATAAAAGACACCATGGATGGGGGAGAAATGTTTTCACACAAGAGCTCAGTAAGAAGAGACTGATGCAACTGTTGGGGATGACGTATGTAATGGGCAGCAAGAGGCAAGTTCAGCACTAATGGAGAAAATGCCAGCTTGACAGTAAGCCTATGAGACGTACCATCAGTATTGTACTCAGTGACCAGAGGAGAGATAATTATCCCACAAAATGTCAGAGCTCAAAAAAACACATTCGACCCACAGAATCTTCAATCAGTCCCAGCACAGACTCTGCTCACTGGGCTACAGACCCTAAACTGCTTAACACGTGCCCCAAGTGTGTACAGTATCTATTTCTAATGGCGAATCCCTGGACAATGGACCCTATTGTTCATTACATAATAATTACCACACAATGCATCGCCAGTCTATTGTCAGTGATAATCTCGCTTTTCCTGTAATGCCAAATTGGTAGATGTTTATGGCTATTACATGCATTAACAATTGAGCCCTGCTTTGCTGTTTTCAAGCTTCATTATACCATTATGCTGAGAGGGCAAAATCCATTTTGTGTTGACCAGGCCAGTGTCATTGTTTGAAATGAATGAATTATAATCCCAATTCAGTAAAGGTTTCCTTTCTGAAAAAAAAAAAAAGTAAAAAAATAATAAATGAATAACTAAAAATTTCTTCATATTGCTTTTTAATGTTATATATATATATATATATATATATATATATATATATATGTATATATGTATATGTATATTTTTTCCTTTTAAGTAAGTTGAAAGCAGCAACATATCTCAAACTGAGTGTTGAGTTACCTTATAAATGGGTGAGGAATAGTACTAAGCATACTACTAAGCAAGTTAAAGGTCCTATATTACACTAAATTGTTTTGTTTCATTCACACATGTTTGAGTTTGTTTTATTATTAGTCTGTCTACATCTCCAAAGCTCAAAATGCTCTGTACCACCTTGTGATGTCATGAAGCAGTAGTTTTCAAGTTAGCAGCACCTTTTAATTTAGTAGAGCTTGGCAATTTCAGGGCTGAAATTATCCAAATGATTGTAGTGAAGGTGTATGGAGTTTAAAAACACAGTGTAGCACATCCTGTATTACTTCAGGACATTACAAGGTGTAACAGAGTGTTTTCTGTTTGAGAGAAGAACTCTTTTGCGGATTTGTGTGTAAAACTAAGGTATGTTTTTGACGGAGAAACAACATTATAACATAGATCAGAAATAGCGTAATCTGGGCCCTTTAATCAGAATTTGATTATAACTTTACGGTTGTATTCAATTTTTCCAGTGCTCCAGCTTCATCAGGACTTGGGTTGTGCTTTGCCTAACTGGAAGCAAACCAAGACTGCCTTCACCCCATCTCATGCATTCTGATGGGGGACTTCTCTTCTCTGCTAGCAGACTAACAACTCGGCATGTATGCATCAGTGCAGTGCAATAGCTACAAAAGAACTTGAAGGGAAGAGTTGGGGGAGCAGCTTGGGGAGAGCAGGCATCTCCTCCAAAAGGATTTCACACTTGATTAAAACCTCTCCACAGCTTCTAGGAGGTTTATGCCACACCAAAGTAGCCTAGTATAAAATTCTGCATAGCTTTCACATGCCAAAATGAGTCTATTGGGAAAAGGGAGAATAAAGGTATCTAAAACACTTTACATGCAACATTTCGCCGTGTCTCTTTCTTTATGTATTTGAAACGCCATTAGAAAATCCACAGGAGCAGCAGAATGTCTCATTTTGAAGTTTTGTGGTGGAAATACCAGGAGGAGCTCTGAGACTAAATCTATACTTTACCACTTTAAAATGGCAATTTTACACAAAAATACAGCACAGTCACATTTATAAGTATGTTCAGTGAAGCGTTCAAAGACAATACAACTGCCAAACAACCCCTATATGTGCTCACGGCTAATGCATAATACATATTTTACATAATAACATATTCTGCTGTTATTTATGCAGCCCCTCAGGTAACATTTGAGAATAAAGATTACTGTTGGCCCACTGTTCCGTATAGCACTCAATATATATTCGCTTGGAGTTTTTACTGTATACTGTCAACTTCCATCTTGGGTAATAAACTTATTTGGTCCAAGTTCATTAAGTCTGTGTACATAACAAGCTGCACTGTACTTCCCTAAAACAGGTCATCTGGTTGTGATTTTGTTTTGAATAATAAAATAGGAATTATGCATACAGTTCTGAAAGTAGAAGCGGTTGTGGATCGCATTTTGTTAATGTAAATGTTTTAACAGCAGAAATATTTTATTTATCTTTTGTTATACAAGAATAATGAAGTCGGCGATTAACATCAATTTGACTTGCAGAATATGTGGCTTGACAATCCCTCCATATTCTACAATTCTTCTTAAAGGTACACAGAATTTTCCAGTGGAAGGTCTGCTTACTGCTTGTCTCCATACACTGTTATTGCTTTGCCTGGAATGTTCCACTATATGGCATTAAACTTTCATCATCTCCGCAGAAACAAGGAGGTGATGTCACCAGCTCAAGTATCAATTAGTCTATTTTTTTTTTTCGTGCTTGGTTGTTCAATGCATTTTTCACACTTTACTGACATGGCAGTGAATACTTACAAAACATTTTTCTGTACCATTTGTACACCTACAATACTGTCTAAATTTTACTTCCACCCCCAGTGCACAGTTTGTGAGGTGGTTGCTTTCACATAATTACAGTTTTGTACTTAGTGTTTGTATAAATACTGATAATAAAACAGTTTCTTTGTATCTATCTTTAAATTGGAAAATTGTAGAAAAAACCTGTTCCACAACTGAACTATGAAATGTGTTTAATGCCATATCATGGAACATGGAGATGAGTTACGGTACACAGTGCATCTTTAACACTTGTCATAACGGGACATATATATTGGGGCAGGTTACTCTAGATAGCTACTGTTTTTGTATCACTGCAAGATTGTTTTTAGCTCTAATCTGTGTGTGATGAGTTTGACATAAAGCAGTGGGGTCAATGCCTCTTCCAAGTGCTTTCATCTCTTTTTATAGAAGTGATAAGGATGTCAGTCTGTGCTTGAGAGCTTTGGTCATTCTCAAACACTATGTCCATATTTAGATGGTGTCTGAAGCCCATTTCTCTTATACTTCCATTAATCCTCAGAAAAAAAAGATGAAACACAAACAAAGGTCGCCCTTGATAACGGTGTGTGACTGTCAGCTGGATAATTGACTCCAGGTTGGCTGTGTTTTTAGAGAAACACCACCAATCCTTATTTAATGAGACGCCAAAGCAAAAGAAAACACCGAATGTAAAACGATAGCGCATACCGGTGACAGGAATTAAAGCACATTGGAAAGCCATGCTCATCATCATCAAGGCCTCGAAAATTAGCAGTGACAGCTAAATACCACATGACGCTTGCCAAAGTCTCCTGTTTTCTTCCAGCAGTGCCAAGGCGCGCGCTGCACATCAGGGAAGACAACATGGCTGCCCGAATGCCAGCTATTGAACTAGGTCATTACCCTGTCTGTTAGGGGTCTATTGACATTTTCTATGGTTTATTTATGAATGCTCTGACATGTTGCTTGGTCCTGGGAGGCAATTTGACATTCGATTCACACTGAATACCTTGAACTTGTTTTGTTTGTAGATGGTAAGGTTGCACAGTATATCGCAATTGAATCAAAATCAACATTTGAGTTGGCATTTGAGACTGGTGCCTCATTTGACATCCGTCTCTTGCTATTTTTGCTACTTATTTACAATTTATTATTACCATTTATATATTTTTTCTCATTGTTATTATAATATGTAATATGTGAGCTACTGTATCCGTCATCTGGTCCGTCATCTTCTTGTCTCCATGGAGATGTGTCTAGAATGTTCCAAAGTATAGCCATAAACTTAAGAATCTTCATGGACTTGCAAGCCAAATTACAGATTAAATTTGTGTAGAGTTGACCCCACTCAAAGTAAAAAAAAAAGTTTTTTAAAGATATATTTGAACAATAAATAACACTTGTAGTTGAAAAAATGCAAGACAGATTTATTTAATGCCATACTGTGGATATTAGGGACTTATCAATATCCAAATTTCTCTGTACGATATTATCACAATATGCATCTCAATATTTTTTAGCGATATTTTGGAGAGGCTGATATAATTGTAGATAGGACACTTTTTTTTTTAATTTTCTGTCAATTCACAAGATTTTGATGTGAATTATTACTATTCTGATCCCAAGAATTCAAGTAAAAACATATTTCTTCATTTTGTCTGCACTGAAATGAATCATGGGATATGTCGTTCCCGATGTTTATTAGCTATTGGTAATATAAAACCATGCAATTAAGCAAAGGATTTTGTAATTCGATATATTGTGACACCCCACGGTATCATTGTGAGACTTTTGACAATACAATATCACAATATTTTGGTTATTGTTACATCCCTAGTGGATATTTGTAACATTATTATTAACATCTCCATAGAGACAAACAGGTTGCGGATCCTAACCAGAAAAGTTACACAGTGCACTTTAAAGAATATAATCTAACATTTTATCTTTTTAGAGCTGTGATTCATTTGATTATTTTATTAGTTCATCAGTTAATCTTTCAGTATTCTCTCAAATGCTTGTGAAGTTGTTTACAATGACCAGAATCCTACTTTTTAAACATGTATATGATACAAATCTAATCACAATGTTTTTTTTTTCTTTCTATTTATTCTGCCCTAATTGCTGGTTCATAGCCATCTGCGTATCAATTCCAGTCACTTAACATTAATAATGGAACACGCTGTCGTCATTCGCAAGTGTGTACTTTTTACTTGGCCTCCTGACCTTCCCATTCTGAAAATCAAAACAGACATAATTAAATTGGTGAGTTCTGGTAGCTGTAGTACACTTGCCTTGCTTAAAAACACAGTTCACACTCCCACTCTTGACTCAAACTGAAATCACCATTATTTCAATATTTGGTGGACACAACAGTGCTCATGAGTCAACCAGGCAGGCAGACAGGCAGGCAGGCAGGGTGAGAGCGCGGCCAAAGGCACCCTGGGAAAATTGGTATTTCTCCCACTTTTTTCTTGCGTCTATACCTGAAATAAATCTGCTCAGGGTCTCGGAACAAACCCTTTGGACTTTATAGGCTTGTATGTCATGGGTGGTAAGTCAGGGTGGACAATGGAGAACAGATGGGCAAAGCGCAGGACTATTATGCCAGTGGCTGGAACGGGCGACTTGGATTTAGAGAGCTTGTGATTTGGTTTTGAGAAGCACTGACTCAATGACACTTTTTTTCCTCCCCTCTTTGTGCGGTCCAATTCTTTTTCACTACAGTTCGAAGATGGATTGCACCTGCAGCTGTTCTACCTTTACTGTATGTTGGGTCAGTGAATATGCCATCATCAAGTGTTGGCATCTTATAACACCAGTCAATATTTCATGCATCAAGATGGTCAATGTCAAAGTATTAATTATTACAAATTGTTTTTCTATTTGATATTAAAACTTTTTGTCTTATGAAGAATGTAAATTGCTCAATCTAAAATGTGGGTCATGACCATAGAGTGTATAAAGAAGGAGTCCCGTCTGCAAGTCTCAGCTTCAGTCAAAAGAAGCTCACGATGCTAGAAGTTAAAAGGGCGAATTTGAAGGTGAGTTCCACATTAGGAATAGGAATTTATTTGTATTTATTTATATTAAGACTAGGATCATGCAGAATAGGTTAAAATGAACATTTTAAGACCAAAATGATAAGGCTCACTGCAGCGGTTACAGAGACAGTGTCAACGTTTTTTCAATGTACTCAAGTGGAGCAAGAGTCGATGGAGCCGGAAATGTGCCCATGGTCACTTCCTGTTTGGAACGCTGTGGTTAGTGGGTTAGCTGTGCCTATTTATATGTCTATGGTCATCACTGTGAACTAATGACAAGCGTGTGTTGTTCTCAGTAAAGCAGAAATAATGTGATGATTGGCAGTAAGTGGAGGATAGTTTTTTTTTGCTTGAAATGGGTATTAAAAATATCTATATGTTCAATGACAGTTTCTCTACCATTGTATCCTTAGGCAAGACACTTCATCCACCTTGCATAGTGCGAATGGGATGTGTGAGAGTGATTGGTGGTGGTCAGAGGGACCGTTATCGCAGATTTCCTTGTATCCGTCAGTCTACCCCGGGGCAGCTATGGGTACAGATCCTACACCACCACCGAGTAAGGAGTGAATAAATAAAGCATTTTGAAGGGCTTTAAATATCTTAAAAGACACCACATAAATCATAGGAATTATATCTTATATCTGTACATAAGTAATATTTTGTGCATACATTAGCAATAGAGAATCATCTGGTATTAAGTATTTTGATAGTAACATAGTATAGTAAGTATAACAGTAAGACACATTTATAAATCCTAGGTATTACTATCATCTTTTGAAGTGTTTCTATGTTTTTATTCGGCATACTTATCACTAGATTTGGCTGAAATAGACTGCTTTTATTTTCTGAGATGTGATTTGTTTTTAAAGAGCACTGACTCGCTGACATTTTCCTATGTGCCCCATACTGAATTCCTTCCCCCCACACTTGGAGATAGATTTCACCTGCAGCTTCCCTTTGCTTTATAGTGGGTCAGTCCCATCTGCACGCTTAAAGCAATATCACTATGTAAAGAAAAAACTCATTTCCACCTTCTACCTGCTACCACCCGGCGTAGCGCAGGTGACTGTTGGCGAACCTCCTCAAAGCATCTCCAGAGCAGTAGCACAACACGGATCGGGGGTGCACGCCATGCCTTAACCTCGCGGCTGACAGAGACATGTGAGGGCTGGGTTTGCATGCGGCTTGCATCAGGGAGCCGATGGGGGGCGAGGGGGGGGAGTCTGAGGCAGGCGTGCACATCGTCTGATCCCCCGCCCGTGGGCTTGGGGGGGGAAGCAGCCTCTTCCTGAGATTTCACACCGCTCCTCTCTGTTTGATTGCAAATGCTGCCTTTACCCAGCGGCGGTCGTGTGCCATAGCGCTATGATCGATGGCGGACAAATATGAGAGACCCAACAGCTCATAGAGGGAGGGAAGGAAACTCGAGCTAGCTAGCAGCATTTTGGGAGAGTGATATTAATGATATTTCTGCAGTATCAGCAGACAGTTTGTGTGGCGAAATTACTGCGAAAGTTCCCAGCAACAAAATGAACAAGAGGGGACATCTCTCCA
This sequence comes from Boleophthalmus pectinirostris, assembly GCF_026225935.1. Taxonomy (NCBI): domain Eukaryota; kingdom Metazoa; phylum Chordata; class Actinopteri; order Gobiiformes; family Gobiidae; genus Boleophthalmus; species Boleophthalmus pectinirostris. Next base: position 21,149,879 of record NW_026571018.1, on the reverse strand, counting down.
CCGAGCAGTCATGGCTGGTGCTGGCTATCAGTTGTGTGAATGCATTCTGTTGTTGTCATCTTCCACAAGCAAAAACAAGAAACACCAGGGTTTTGTATTTCTTTAGCTGCGACATGCCAAATCTTGTTATACAGGTGCTCTGAACAGTTCCTCACTGTAAGCAAAAAAAAAAAAAAAAAAAGCAAAAAAAAGGCTTTTTTGGTCCTCCAGTGGGGTGCATTTTTAAGAAGAGAAACCAGCTACGATGCACACAAACAAAACAGTGTTGACATGCACATTTTCCTTGCTCATTGTAACAGAATACAAAAGGAACAATGGTGGAGTTTGTAACCCCAGACTGGCGTTTCCACAACTCACAAGTAAAATTAGAATGTGTAAGCTCGCGGGGTTTTGTCACTTGCCGTACACGACATGACATGAGAGATAAACTTAAGCATTCATTTTTCCCAGTTTTATTTGGGAGATAATTGGAATGTGCTCATTGGAAAGGCAAGCTTTGTGCAGTACTTGTAAATAGACACATAATATAGCCAGCTACTGTGTCAGGCTACAGAAAATAGTTTGCAACATTCTGCTGAAGGTTAATTAGCATTTTCAATCATTTCCTTTGCTAGGGCATGGAAGGCAAAAGATGAAGAAATGTTGAGAGCAAATGTTTCACTGTATCATCATCTGAGAAAATATACACATCAAGTTAAAATTACATGTTTTCTATATGATATAATTAACAATGTTTAAAACATCTCATCTTATGAGATTAACTCTCACTTCTCTGCTGATCCTAAAATTGCATTTTCTGTTTAGTAAGACATTAAGACACATATTCTGAGGGTTTTGTAACTTCTGCCTGCTTGTCTCCACATAGATCTTTGCTAAGAATGCTCCACATTGTGGCACAGTATGGTATCTATCTCCATAAAAACAAACAAATGTTGCCACCTGGCCATGTTACAGGTCAATATCTGTAGAGAGGCGAGCCTCCTTGCAGTAAATATTTTTATGCAATAAAAACACAAATTAAATAAATTGAAGATTTCTAAGTTCAACACCATATGGTATAATAATTCAGGCAAAACAATAGCTTCAGTAGAAAGTTGCAGCTCTAAGTTGCCACTTAGGTACTAAATCATACCATAATAGGTTTACTGGTTATTACTTTTTAACTATGGCATGTGGTTCTATGTAGATGATATTTATTTCATAGTTATTTCCTCATGTGTGCTCAAGTCTTGGTGCTATATTTGTTCATTGAAAGATTGCAGCTACACAAAGATGTTAATTTCTTAAATCGGTGCACTCCAGTAAAAGGCTTCCTGTTCCAATTAACATAATCTATTCCATCAATAAGTCATATCAATTATGTATTACTGACCATATTAATTTAACAAGTTCATTTTATAACCCTTAGCCCTTATTATTAACTGCAGGACTGATGACTTATCGGAAATGACTTCATATAGTAATTAAATTTGCAGTGCTAGCAAGTGAAATACTGTTAATTAGAAAATTTAGGTGTTGGGTTATAGTAAGGATTATACACCAATAACACTTCCATAGCCAGCAACCAAGACTTCTAAACGCAATTATTATGTTTTTCTAAGAAGGCGGATTACACTGTTCTTAGTAAACCCTTCTCCTCAATTAAAAGACAATAGAGGCTTGCAAATGTAGGATGCAAAACCCAAGGGGAGAAACTGTGGGTCTCTAATTGTGAGCTCTTAACTGTTTTTGGTGAGAGCAAGTTAATCAATTCTCACTCCAGTTGTCCGGCCTAGAGTGATGCGAGGTCCAGAATTAGTATTGATGTTAATGGCACGCGTGTCAAAGTGCACATCACTGAGATGTATGTGTGCTGACACAGGCTGGGAGCTGGTTGGGAAGAAGGAAGAGTCTACATATACCTTCTTGACAGTTCTCTCCCAGTCCACCATTTTGTTTCAGGCTTGTTTTTATTTGTAAAGCCTGCCTTGTGTAGACAGAGCATTTTCGACACTGCCTTATAGCACCTAACTGACAGAACACGCAATGCAACCAGCCACTCCAATTGAACAGTTGATATCTGGGGTGATGTGTCAAGCAAGTCAAACCAGCACACAACACAGGTGCAATAAGGAAAATGCAGAAGTAGTGTTAAAAATGTAAAGTGTTGTTTGATTTATGTATTTATTTACTTATGCACGGTACATGTATTTCACAGACCAGATTTAGCTACCAGATCATTATCATCTGTAGTCCCTTGGCAGAGGCAAAGTGACAGCAGGTAACAGTCTGCAGGTACTTCATAAACTTGCAATTAGTGATGTTACGATGCTAAAATTACCAATTCAATTTTGAAACTAAGGATAAGTCTTGATACTCAATAGTGTTTTCTATGCTACCATGATAATAAACATTTTCATAGACAATAGAATTTTCCAGAACTAAATTCCCCATTAAGTTTTCTCACTGAGTTTGCGAAAAATGTAATTAAAAGTTAAAAAACTTGCTTGAACATAATCAGCTATGTGGTAACTAATGACCACAAGGCCAATAATCTTATTTCAAATCTGTTTCTGAAACTTTATAAACTACAAAGTTATTAAAACATTGTGCAGAATCTTGAATTTTAAACAGCCTTTTTGGACTTAAAACATAGCTGCTTTGCCTCAGTGATGTCTCTTAATATTTACATTTTTTGATAAGTCTAATGGGAAAATGGATGGTAAATTTACTTCCGGAACCAGAGTAGGCTGTCACCGCTGAGCTTCACAGAGGCAGCGCTACCATTAGGCAACAGTAGGCGGCTGCTGAGGGCCCCCGAACATGGAGGGGCCCCAAACCAATTGCCCTCAGTGCCACTAATGGTCAAGGCCTAAGAGCAATTTGATTTTCTGTCAATATAACATTAAATGAGAGTAGTTTACTTTTAAACAAGAAAACACCATCAAAATACTATCTGACTGTCAAATCTATTTGAACTGTCAAAGCATCCCCCCTTTCACGTTAGAATGGACTAGTAAGCTCGATCCTGATCTGAACATAATCATATGTAAGGTTATCTAGTTGACAACGTGACAATCCACCTTAATTCAAATAAAGATGTGCATGTCTCATGAACAATGGGAAAAAACAGATAAAACATATACATATAAAAAAACAACAACATGCATTATAATGAGGGCCTCCAAACTAAAGTTCGCCAAATTTCTAACTCTGCCACTGGAGCTCCATACTAGTTTTGAAATAGATCCAGATCATTCTAAACATATTTTTTTATCCTGTAGATGATATGTTTTTGTATATCTCACTTATAAATACATTTTGCTTTGGTTGTTTATCTGTTTTAAACTATGTCCTGCACTTTTCATTAAGAACTAAAATTGCAGAGCACACACGTTGAGACACCAACTCATAAAAAGAAGTTGAGGTTGGTGAATTACAGTAGTAACTTGTGTAATCACAACTCAGAGGTGCGGCTCAAAAGTCATTGTAGATACACTCCACATTATGTTTTGCTTGCCGGGCCAATTACCAACTGTAAATTGCATTCTGAACCTTGACAACACAGTATTGATCTGCACTGGCTGCCAACAGAGGGAAAAAAAAGACTAAACTAAAATAATTTATTGTTAGCAGTCCTACCTTTTAGATTTATTTAGTTTTTATTCAAAGTTCTATCATGGGACAATAAAGGACTATATAGATTTTACATATATTATTTTATATATAGGCAGTATTGTCAGCTGAGCCATTGTTTGTCAAGATAACTTCCCGCTGAGAGGAAATGACGCCTGCATCGCTCAACTTAAATCTTTTATTAGAGCACTCAGCGTGGATGATAAACAACATTATACGCGCAGTTCAATCTTGTATTCATGCAGGGAGGGCTTCAGGGACTCTCACTTAAATGTGGACTGGGAGTTGAGGAGGGAAGAGCTAGACAAGGCTACAGACTAAATTTATCCATTTGAATTGCAGGTAATGGGGAATGAACAGTGGAATATTTATTGTTCCTGTTGCTAATGTAAAAGTGAATTATTTAACACCTTCAGATGCTTAATCACACTTGTCTAGTTGAATAAATGGAGGTACAAGATATGGATAGAGCTAATGTGATGGTATGTTACAGTAATGTACAGCACTATTTTACTAATGGGTACTACCACTGCTGTGACCACTATAGCAATTACTACAACAACTACAACTACTACTCATTTCCACATGCAAACTAATTTGAATCATTGCTCTAAGTAACAGTGAAATCTTTTTTTCCCCATGCAAATGTGTATATATATAATTTAACATTGCGAGACACTTCATCATAATGTCTGGTTGGACACAGTGTAGTACAAAATGTAGATACAACTAATGGAACGGGGTGTGACATAATGATAGTATTTGCCATTATTACCGCTTTACTCTAAAGACATAAAAATAAAGATGTGAAAATACATTTTTAAAAAGCATATAGATTAGCGCTATAAGTAATAAAGCAGTAATGGTAATAATAATAATAATGCCCATGCACTATTAAAAGCTGGGTACTACTGCTACCTCATCTCATTTGACATGTTTAAATATTTGAAGTTCTCATAATAATGTATTGTGAAATATTTATCATCACTATGTAAAATACCTTGCTCTATAAAATAGTCATCTGATCACACGTGCAGGTTAACAAGTGGTAGTACATTAAATAAACGTATGATTGTGTTGCTATAGCATATTCCAACGCACATTCCACACTATACAACTGAACTGGGAAGGATTACATTCTCTATTCTGTGTAATTTAATTGAAAAAGCCTCAAAGAAATGCAGAGTAAATCCCTGTGGTGAGGGTTGTGACTGGACACTCAATAGTGCTGGTGATTGCATTAGCCAGGCTTCATTGTGGATTCTGCACAGGTCAAAACATAGAGAAAAGAAAGGCCAGTCATCAGAATACACACTGTTTTCACGAATACATACAGAGTACAACTCATCAAAATGACAGTAATGACTTTGACCATAGACATAGTAATGCAGGAAACATAACCAGCATAAAAATAGAGTTAATTCTTTTTTTTTCCAAATAAAGGTATAATGAAAGCTCTGTACAGAACAGCTATTTTTTGTGTTTTGATTGTACGCCTTTAAAAGTATAGTGTCACAAATCGTATACAAGAATCCAAGAAAGACATTTAAAGAGAAACTTTCTGAACATTCTCCATGGGGATTTGCGTTTTTTTTTTGCCATACTGTGGAATATTATAACCAAGCAAACAACGTCCCCTAGGCCAAATAAGAATCAGGTTTGTGGAGATGCAAGCCCGCTCATAACCTAATAAAAACAAACAAACTAAATACAATCTCTTAAAGGTCACATATTACAGTTTCCTCTGATGTTATAATGATATTACCTGGAGTTGTGTTTTCTTTCATTCATATGTTTAACAGACAAATCCTGCAGATTTAGGCTGAGTTCTTCTCTCAAACAGGAAACTCTCTGTTCCAACTTGTGATGTCATGTCGTAATGCAGGAAGTGCTCCGCTGTGTTTTTAAACTCCATAGACCTTTGCTAGAATCATTCGGATAATTTAAACCCTGGAATAATCTATAAAACAATAAATAAATGATGCTGTTAAGTTGGATACTACCACTACATGACATCACAAGGTGGAGCACAGCATTTTGAGCTTTGGAGATGCAAACAAAATAATAAACCAAATTCACTCAAACATGTGTGAAAGAAACAAAAGACCTCTGAGTATGTTTTTGAGAAGGTAACAACATTATAACATGGCTTAAAGTGCACAGTGTTTTCCAATAGAGAACCCTTAACTGAAATAATCAATAATTTCTCAAAATGCTTTGTGATGAAGTAAACATTTCAAACAGTCAGTCCAATTTTGATCCACCAATCCACTTTAAAAACACCACATTGAAACCTATGGTCCATTTGATCATTTTCCTCTTGACACAGCCGGTTTACAAAAACACAAGCTAAATGCCGCCATTGACTCCCGTCTCCTTTGTGTCTCCTGTCTGATAAAAATACCTCACACTTAATGGTTGTTGACAGCTCAGAGGTTGAACGCCCCAGACACCAAAAATATACATATGATATTTTTTTAGGTACGCGCAAATACTGTCAAGGTAATTAGACGAGCTGTTTTATCACACAACCCCAGTCTGATTAGGCAGTGACATTTACTGGAGGAGTCTCTTGTCTATTCCTGTCACACACGCCCAGTACTGTCCTTTCTTCTTCTCTTGTCTCACGTGTCTTTATTGCTTGCAGGCTTTGAAGAGTTACGTGTGCTTTAGGCTTTTACATTTGCACTCTGCTCTTCTTTTTCACCACGTTACCAACGTCTGTGGCCTCCTACCAGCGGGTTTCTCCTGTCTTTTCCATTTGATGTGCTTGTTTTTTAGACTCATGGAGAGACACTTACAGTAATGGACTTTCAGCGCGCAATATGTGGACTACAGTAACTGCTTTTACCTTCTTATTTGTCGCCCCCGTACCAATCTTGAGCGGAGAGGCTTTCTTTGTAAAAAAGTAAAAAAAAAAAGAAAAATACAGAAGTTGTGCTTGCTTAATTACACCAGGAGGAAGGATAAAAGTGCTCCTCAAGTTGCTTTAACAGCTCTTCAGCACTTTTTAACAGATTAAAAATTTATAAATGTGGCTAATTATGAACTCACATTTAACATACTTACATGAAAAAGGTCTGTAAACATAATTTCATAATTTAGTTTTTTGTTAGTTTGTTTTTACTTTTACACTATAGCCTTTATATTGGAGTGGAAACAATGTCTACACCTACACACTATAAATACTACAGATTTTCTAATCTTATTTATAAACCTTTGTAAACACTTCCTAATAGCACTGTTTAGTTCCATCACTATGGCTACTTTGTCTGCAGATTACAATATAATTAATACAACAATATTCCTTAGTAAATTGTTTATTTTAGAATGTAATTGACAATGGTTTTAGATAAAAAATTACTCAGGTTCAGATATTTAAACTAAGGCTACGTTTATATGATGGCGGTCTGAACAGAAGACGTAAAAGTGGTGCCGCGTCTTCACTTTTTATTCTGCATTTAGATAAGCGTTTTCAGGTGGTGATGCAAAAGTGTGTGGAATTCTATTAGATATGCTTGAACTTAAAGCAACAAGGGCGTCTTTGGACATACAGAAGTTTCCACACCACACATTTTCATCAGCTACTCCTTCCACAACATTGTCCCACCATCAACTGGTTCTCCCAGGTCTCGTCCATAATTGTCTGGCTCGCCTGCAACGAACTGGTGCATCCAGAATTTGACAGCGGTAATTGCAGATCCTTCTCTGTTCACTAATAGTATCTCTGCATATTCTGTACATTTGTTGGGATGCCTCCTGCCAGAGCAAACAAGGCCCGACGCATGGAAATGATCTGACATGTTTGTTTCTGTGTACTGCGTGTATGTGACGTAAATGCATATGTGACGTGAGCAGATCTGACCTGAGTTTTGCATCTTGGGCAGTGTAGATGGAAATGCTCAACTTTTCCACTCTGGAGGGTGGTTTCAGATTTTTGCATTTTTAAGCCCCAAAAACGCCATCGCCGTCTAAACCAAAGGCACTTCAAATAAAATATTTTGTCGTTTTTACCCGCAAGTGTTCTCATGTAAACAGGCCCTGAAGCTACTCAAAAAGAACAAAATGTAAAACAACTCATGTAAAACAGATGTCTTGCCTGATCTATAGTTTTGTCTCTACTTTCAAACATAACATTATCACTTCTTCAACAGCTTCTTTAGCCTTCACACCTGCATCGAGGAGAGTACGGGGAGAGGCTGACTCTGCCACCTTTTGTAGCCACACTCCACTGTGTTTTGTGTACTGCTTGGTTTTAGCCTGGGGCGCTGGTTACTGCACACAACTTTTATCAGTTCATCATAACATCATCATCTCTCCCAACTAGAACCCCGGTGGTCAGGGTTTCACCTAATCACATTGGAAACAGCACTGCAGTTTGGGCGCATTCCAGGCAAGAGGGATAAACGCAAAACATAATGAAATATTAATAGTACAGTATATAATATAATGGTTATTTTCAGGTTAATTATAAATATCTCGATTTTGAAGGGAACAAAAAACAAGCCTTTATGCTGTTTGTAGACGACAGACTTTCAACTTAATATGAAAAGGTCAGTATGAATTATAATTAGTGTATAAATAGTGAATTGATGAAAAAAAAAAAAAAAATCCTGCTGAAGGAAAACAACATATGAATTGTGCTATTTTCTGGACTGAAATATACTGGGGGATGTGGTTTAATTTAAATGCTGAAAGTGCACTGCACAGTGTTTCTAGTGGAGGGTCTGCAACCTACTTGTCTCCAGAAAGATGTTTTTTCTTTGCCTGGAATGTTCCATGGTAAATACGATAAACAAGCATTTATTCATTACGTGTGCTTCTATTTCACAAAAATACAGCAATTCCTTCTGTGAATAAAGGCGACTCTCCACAGATCTGAATTGTAATGTGGTGTCCTGCAGTAGCTTGTTTCCCTTGGGATCGATTTAATAGTATAGACCATACGGATGGGCATTCGACTAAATTTTCTTAATCTACCACCTGAGAATTAACAATTTTAACGAATTAATGATTTTCGATTAATCACTATTTTTAAATTAAAATTATCCTCATTATTATTACTATTACTAATCTGCATAAATAAACTCAACTTTACAACATATAAACCATAACCACTATAGAGCCACACCAGCTCATTTAAGATTATAATATGTTTAATGCAGCTTTGACACATTTGTTTACGTTTTACAGAAACAAAACTTAAACCCGCATGGCTCATTTGCATAAACTATTAGCGCTGCTCTTAGCTCTTTATTTAACAGTCATTTGACTCACTTTACTTATGTTGATCACTTTATTTATTTTGGCTACTGTTGTGATGAAAAGACTGAAAAGTGTTTGTGTTTTGGACGCATGCGCACTCAACTTTATGTTGTAGTAACTGGGATACTGCGCATACATGTACCATGATGAAAACGGGAACTCAAAAAACCCGATCATACTTGGGATACTGATGTGCATGGAAACGCACTCACTGAGTGGTGTAATGATCTCCGAGGAGGTGTGCCAGAGCCGCGAGGTCGCAACTCCAGTGTTAGCACTGTCAGACGCAGTCTTGTCTCCTTACATTACGCACAGCAACCTTCATTCAGTTTGTTGATTAAAAATGAACGTGATCAACAAAATTCTTAACAATCAATTATCGATTAGTTGACTAATCATGCCCATGCCAATAGACAGGTTTAATCTAAACTGTGGAACAAAGCAATAACATTTCCATGGAGACAAGCAGGTGGTGGACTGTCCACTAGAAATGTTACACAGTGCACCTGTAAAGTATAGTCCTAGTACAATATTTCTGTAACTCAGTTCAGTGCATCTCCTTATATGCCATATATTTTTACATACTGAAATACTCACACAGAGACACTGATGTTGTCTATCACAATGCTGGACAATTTATACCATAATGAAACAGGAAAATGACCTTTTATATAGATTGAAGAAAATGGAAATAAAATTGCCTCTTGCGATGGTGACAATGGTTTATTAGGAGAATAAAGGGTTGTGGAAGACGTCATGAGGAGTGTACGCAAGTGTGAGTGAGTGTGTAATTATTAAAGGCTCAGTGTAAATTTGCAGCTCTAAATATGGACATAAAGAGAGGCGCTGGGCACAGAGACGCAGCGTGGTGCCCTCTCCCCTGCTGCTGCTAACTGATCTGCAAACGCACCGCCCCGGATTGACTTTACAACAGAGCCACGAATATCGACGGAGGTCAATACTGAAGCCTTTCTACGGGGAGGGTGTGAGTGAAGTAATCGGCCTCAAGCAATTACAAAGTGTTTAACATGCAAGAAGGGACATTGGAATCATTGTCAAAGATTATTACAAAATTATTGTGATTGGTGTGGGGATTTCATTATTTTATTTATTTATTTTTGCTTACACACGTCAGTAATAATCAATGTATTCACCATGAGACGGTCTAAACCAAAAAAGTGGGCATTCCATCTAGGTTTCAGGTAATGCATCTTGCTGATGACCCCTTTGGCAGGACTCCTGTGTAAATGTCCCATAGTAGCCGAAAAGAAATGTAATATTGTGATATTTACAGCTCCCATATTACACAAAATTGCCTCGCTTTAAATCACGTTATAATGTTCTTTCCTCCTCAAAATCACACCTGGAGTTGTGTTGTGTCTCATTCACACATGTTTGAGTAACTCTTTATTATTCGTCTGTCTACATTTTCAAAGCTCAAAACACTCTGTTCCACCTTGTGATGTCATGAAGCAATAGTTAATAGTTAATAAGTTAACAGATATCTTTTACCATTAGTTCAGTAGAGATGGTCAATTCCATGACTGAAATTATCTGAATGATTCTATTGAAGGTGTGCAAAGTTTAATAATGCAGCAGAGCACTTCCTGTTTTCTGTTTGAGAGAAGAATTCAGGCTAAATTTGTATGTGTAGGGTTTATGTGTTAAACATTTGTGAATGAAACAAAACTCGACTCCAGGTATTTTCGTGATGAGGACACAACATTGTAACAGATCAGAAAATAGTAGTAATAGTAATATAGGCCCTTTAATATTGTTGCTTACTGTCAGATGATAAGCTGATGATCTGGGAGATAACAGCACTTTGAAAAATACAGACCACTACAACCTCAATCAATAAAGTGACTATGTCTGTAAGGTGTCTTCTATGAGGCACTACATATTCAATACCAATGTATACTGGCCATGTATGACTGACATACTGCAACACATAATACTACTGAAAAGGATTTGGCCAAAGACAAAACGCTTCAATTCAGAAATGTTTTAAAGCAGACCTATTATGCAAAAAGTGCAAAAGTGCAAATGCAAAAGTCAGAGCTTTTAACCAAGTTATAGTTGATTCCTTTCTCATTTACCCCATCAAAGTTGTATTTAGAGTGATTCGTGCATGTCTGAGCAATCTTTAATCACTTGGGCTGAATCCCATTACACCCCTTGGCCGTACCACTTTCCCATAGCCCTTTGTTTTGTGCGTTCACATGTAGGGGTAGGGGTGTCCCAGTTACCGCTATGGCAGAGGGATAGGGGGAAGTGGTAGAGCTATACTGTATATCCCTCCAAACGAAGATTTTTCAGAGGCACACTCCGAACAGAGGGGTATGAGCAATGCCTTGCGAATCACGGGCAAAATGGCCGCTACCATGACCACAGAGACCAAAGAATCCACAGTTGTAGACTGCATGCTGGATTTCTGGCAAAAGCCTGTTGCGTCTGCTTACGTAAAAGCTGGGTGAGACTACTGATGACGTATGTGATTGTTGAAGGGGTGTCCCAGTTCGTAGAGGTTTACTTTCAACCCCTACCCCTTGTTGCTCAGTTTCAAGGGGCAAGGGGTAGGGGTAGAAATTAGAAATGGGATTGGCCCTTATATTCAAGATGTCATATTGCGGTCAACCTCTGTTTTCACTGCCACCTTATTTCATTCTCCGGTTTTTTCTTTTCTTTTTTCTTTTTTTTTTTTTTCTTAATAAGTGATACACGTAGGGATCAGCAGTGTTGCATAGTCATTTTGGTACAAATGAAAACAAATAGATGACCTAGTTGCTAGCATGATGTGCAGCTATCCACCAAGTTGCACGTTGTTGTGTTGATGTTTATAGCGACAGCTGCTCCCAGTTTTCTAACACAGAAGTCAGCAAACTTGTTTCTTTTGTTAGATGAATATTACGATTTAAAATGTGCAGATTATAACAGAATGATCCGCAGGTGTCGTTGGTCATAACTATAAAACAGGCACAATACGTGTTCTTTAAAGGATGCTCTCACTGCTTTATAAGAAACTGTGTAAGAAGTGTAGCATGTCTAGAACAATGATTACTGGTTGTATGATTGCTCTACATAGGCTAACAGCGTTGTCTGTGCATGTAACCATAGATGCATGAAGACTGTGTGGGCTTAATCATACACTGAGAAACAGAACAGACAGTATAGTTATTAACAATATAGTTCTTCATGCTAAAAAAAAGTGGCATGTTGGAGATGTGAAAAGCTTTTTTGCTGGCCACACCTAGACCTTTTATCCGTGCCTTGTGTGTATTAAAAAAGCACTAAAGCAGTCATAAATGTTTGATCACATTCAAATAACACAAATGACCTGGGCGTGCACTACATTATGATAATAGCGTTAAATTTTGATGAAGCACATGGTTAAATTAGGTCACTCTAAAGCACTCTAGTTCTGTCTATTGCCATACAATAAAATGGACGGTTTTTATAACTGCCGCCTCGCTGTGAGTCTGATTCCAGCTGCAATTTGGACATGGGGTCAACAGCAGCAATGAGCGGGAGATAGCAATAAAAACCAAGCAGAACACGGGTAAATATCAGAATTGAGTTTTTCTAAAAAGTGGTGCTGCACTTGCCATCTGTTTGTTTACACTGCCTGCGGTGGCTCCGAATATGATGGGGAACAGTATCTTCGGGCAAGACATTGTTTCAAAGGAGATAGCTCATCAAGATGACTGACAAGCGTAGGGGTCTAGCTAGCGACATGGCCGTCTGTGAGTGAGTTAGCCGAAGGGAAAGTAAACACATTGGTATGGGGAGGTAGGCTAGGTAACACAGTCCTCTAGTGGGGAGCAAAAAAACCCAAGATTGACATGTCAAAGGAAATAGACAGCAAAGGAAGTCTCTTTAATTAAATGTGGCAATGGAAGAAGTGCACTAAAAGTAAAAGCTGTATTTTGGATAGAGACAGAGTGTTGTAAAAAGAATATAGGTGTTCCTAGTGCACAGCGGACTATAACTTTAGTGCTGACTCGCATTCTCCCACTTAAGGCCTCTTGTCGGGCACTCCTCCATAGCCATAGATCAGTCACGGCAGGAACCTTGCATGAATTAGCATTTCCTTTTGAGAAAATTTTGTTAAAAAGGGATCTGTGTAAGTGACAAAAACTTGCTATAATAGTGGGTGGATTTTTGTCGGGTACTGTAATTCAGTGGTTTATACTGTGAAGGTACGAGGTAAGAGTTCTGAGCTTAGTTTGAAGTTTTATTCTTGGTAAAATCTGTATACATCACAATTTGCATATTCACTTGCTTTACTGTATTTATTGTTTCTGAAGTAGGCCTCTCATGGTGATTATTATATAACTTACCTTTCAATATATGAAAGATGGAACAATATATTTTGCTGCTCAGTATTTATCATGTGTACAATTTCTTAGCAATAACAGGGAATTTTGTTATTTTTGTTGTAATGCAAAAAGATTTGAGCTGTAGAGAATTGAAAAAGTAACTTCTATGGCTAATTATTGCATCATTCTGTTATTTATCTGTTGCAGCTCAGGCCTTTTAATGATACTGTCTATTTAAAAATATTTCACTGGGATTATCTTGCATTACTGTCAATGCTTCAGAGGCATAAAATGGTTTCAATATTATCATTTATTACAGTATATCTCTGTAACAATATATCGTGCTTCAAAATGTGTAATTGTGACTGTCCTAGCTGGAAGCTATCATGGTTCAGATGTATTCTCATTTTGTTATGTCTTATGCCAATAAGACATGTCAATATGTCAATATGCTTGTCCGTATGTTCTCCATGTGCTCCAGTTTCTGCTCGCCTTGTATACTGTGCATCTTTGGCACAACTACAAGAAAAATACTTTGCAGAATTTGACAGTGGCCTATAATGACTCTTTGAGAATATTACTGAAAGTGCCGAGGTTCTGTAGCAGCAGTGAAATGTTTGTAAAATGCGGCGTGAGAACCTGTGTTTTCATAATCAGATGTTGTATTTATTCATTTACGTGTGGAGCCATGAATCTGAGCAATCAAATCATTCAAGCTCTAGTGTGTCCTGTGAGGACCTCGGTCAGATTCACCTCTAAGCTGTGGAGACACTGGCGGTCTTGTCTGTATACATTATAACATGTGCTGTATATTTAAAAATTTTCTATTCTTCTTATGTTTTATACTATGAACCAGATATTATGTGTTCTTAATCAAGATTGAATTGAATTTGTTGCTATTTCAAACTGTACGTAAATACTCTTTGAGGTGGTTGTTGATTTGGGAAAGTTAGTAAATTATTCCTCATAGATTTTTAAATGCCAGACATGCACACGCGACAGACATGAGGTTAAATAATACAAGATCAAGAAATTTCTGTTTTGCTTTAGGCACATACAATATTGACAGCACAATACGCCACGTTAATGTGATGCAGCAAATTAAGAATTGATCGTTTCACTGAGCGGATATTTCCATGTGAAACCTGCTTTACCTTCATCCATTTTGTTCATTTTTGAGTAGACTTGACTTGTGGGGACCTAGAACAGCAGTGAATTCTGGGATATCCTCAGCTGACTTCGAGAAAGCCTTAAAGCAGGAGCAGCTCAGTCCCCCAGTGACTCAGAGAAATAAGGAAATGCATGTCGGAGGCGTACAGTTCCATTGCGGTCCCTCAAGTGCCATCCATCATGGCAGGGCAGAACACTAGTTAGAGGGAGGTTCAGCGGCGCTCCGGCCCCGCGCACTATGATGGAGAGATGACCCCCGGGGAAACCATGTGATGCCGAATCAAGATGCTAGACCAGTGAGCTAGCCTCCAGACACATGACCCCTCCCAGATATATGAGCGCTACCTGAGATAGACATGACAAGGGCTCTCAGCGGGAGTAAACAAAATGGTGATCGGTCAGGTAAATAAGCATATTAGACAGAGAGTAAAAAGCATGAAGAAAGAAGAAATACTGCATGTTAGACTTACATAAAAGAAAAAAAAAAAGTAGATGCACAGAACACAGAGAGCATCTGGAGGTGATATGTGAGAATACAACAGCGGGCAGATGGTAGCTTTAACACTTTGGATAAAGAAATTTGACTTTTTTCAATGCGTAATGAAATATTTAGGAAGTTTGGGTATGCTCAGGAACATAATATGACTTCTTCTTCAGTCAATATTATGGAAAAAAATACATTTTTATTGCCCAGCATATGACATACATCTGTCTCTTAAACAACAGAGTATTGTTTGCTTCTGTAAATAAAGAAATCCTGTTTATAAATGGCTTCATAATATGGGTTATTTGTAATTGTTGCCTGTGACCAAGACGGGTAGAGCGGCTGGATTGCAGTGAGAAACCAAGAACAGATGATGGAGGCAGGTTTAGCGTGGTCCACAAGATTTTTAATTTCTTTTTTTCAAAATTCCCAAAGTGCCAGTGCAAAAACAAAGTGCGGTGCAAAAAGTGCAGGGAGGATACGGAGCAGCAGGTCTCTCCAGCAGCAGAACATCGAATGGTCGGATTAGGCGCCTTATATACCACTGGATAAAACCATTAAAACTCCAAGGGGTGTAAAATAACATTAGCGGTATAAAACTAAGTTAAAATCCTCCAATAAAATACCCATAGCCAAATAAACTATATAAAACCCAAATACAAAAATAATAAAACCCTAAAACTAATTCCTAATAAAACCCAACGTGAATATTCCAATTAAAACGAGTGCTATTCCCCCCCCGATGTCCGCCGTGATGAGTTGGCCCGGAACTCTTAAATGGTGTCTGGTTCCCCGGGGAATCTTTTCGCCAGACACCTGGACAGAAGACACGGGTAAGTAAAAGCACTATCACATCCCAAACATGCACGCACATACCACTCTCACACTCTAAAATACCCACATGGCACACACGCAAACACACACAAGACACAACTAATTTAAAACACGGCACATATATTGCACACTATCCAATTGTAATTTTTGGTGTATCTCCGCAGACCGGCGGCCGCCAAACCCGGAAGTGCCCGTCCGACCGGCCCACGTGACACCCGAAAATGTTTTCAATAAATATATTTTTTAAAACAATACAAATGTGTGCAATTCTTAATATGTGCAAATTAGCGTATCTTATAAGTGCTTCGTGCTATACTGTGCAATGTAAATATATATAAAGTGCGAAGTGAATGAAAGTGCATGTGTAATTATTACGTAACGAACAGGCCGTTCGTTACATTGCCTCATATTCTCAAGTCATTTCAGGATAAAGGCAGTAACGCATTAAACGCACCATTTTCTATTTCTGACCACAGAGTCTATAGTCTATAGCTGCCAGCGACAGAGCTAATTAAACCATTTCTCCTGTACTTTTGTGAACTTGTCCAATGTTCCACCACACATCACCACCTCCAAACCTGCCACTTCAGCAGGGCCCTCGCCTGGACCCACTGGTGTGGCAAAAGTCTGTGTCTGCTATCCAACTTTTTTCCCTTTTTTTTTTTTTTTTAAGTAGAGAGAACCATTCACTTGTGTTAAAGAGCCCAAATTAGGTTATTTTCTGATCCATGTTATAATGTTGTTTCCTCATAAAAAACATACCTAGAGTGGTGTGATGTTTCATTCACATATTTAGGTTAGTTCTCTCAAACACTCTGTTCCACCTTGTGATGTCATGTGACAAAATAATAGGTGCACCATTATGCTTTTAAACTCTATATAAATTCACTAGAATCATTTGGATAATTTCAGCCCTTGGATTGCCGACCTCTACTGAACAAAAGGTAAACGGCAGCTGTTAAATTGAAAACTACCACTTCATGACATCACAGGATAGAACAGAGCGTTTTGAGCTTTGTAGATGTAGAGAGACTAATAATAAAAGATTACTCAAGCATATGTGAATGAAAGAAAACACAACTCCATGTTTTTGATGAGGCAACAGCATTTTAACACAGCTAAATGCTCACAGGAGTTCAGTTCTCACAGTTCAGTGTAATGTAAGACCTTTAAAGAAATACAAATGCACATCTACAGTTTAGGGACACTGACTTATGCAGACAGCCTGCCTCATTCATTTTGCAAGCTTAGTGCTAAAACCGGACATCACTGCAGCAGCTTGGTGTTAAAAGCACTATTTACTGAGCCTAATGTGTTCTTATATGCATGTACTTTTCTCCCAAGCCATAATTCAAAACACTCATCTGGGTTTTCATGCATGTTGAACATGTGGATAAAACATGAGCTGCACAGGAAATCAGTTTGGCAAAGAAAATGCTCTAAATCCTTATTCTAAACTCTTCCAGTGCACAGGGATTAATGATATCATCTATAATAGGATGCAAACAGTGTAAATCTAGAGTAAATATGCTCAATCTGAATTAACCCATGTTCAGTGGTGGAATGTAACAAAGTAAAAGCAGTAATGTACTGTAGTGGATACTTTCTTACTTCACTACATTTGAGAGAAGGTATCTGTACATTCTACTGCACTACATTTTTGAACAGAACTGAAAAGTATTTATTTTTTTTTTATTACTGTTTGAGACCTGCAGAAATATACAATTAAAAAAACAGCTAAAAAAGTTTCCATTGTTTCTGTTGAACAAAATTTAGCACAAATCTGTAACAAAATCACTACATTTGAAGCTTTATTAGATCTCAAAATCTGTGGAAAAATACTTTTAGTTCTTAGTCTAGGTTTTAGTCTTTTACTCTTTAAGTACATGTTAAAACACATACTTTACTACTTTTACTTGAAGGTGCACTATGTATCTTTTTGGTTAGGGGTCTGTCACCTTCTTGTTTCTATGGCTATGTCATTGCTCTCATTTTTATTCAATTACAAGTGTTTTAATAGCTCAAAAATACCTAGAAAAACAGGCCTTCTGACTGTGAGTGGTGTTGCCTCTCCACAAATCTGACCTGTAACCTGGTCTGGTTTGGTTTCCATAAAAATAGAAAGGTTTAATACCATACTGTAAAGGGTTACAGACAAAGCAATAGCAATCTCCATGGAGACAAGCATTTAATGGACCCTCCACCAGAAATGTTAGAAAATAAAATACACCTGTAAATACATTTTTTCATGTGTTACTTTTACTTGAATATTTGTTGACTCCAGTATCTGTACTTCTACTTAAGTAACACAGTAAACTGAGCATTTCTTTCACCACTGCACATATATGAGCTAAGAATTTATTACAAAGAAAAAAAAAACATCAAAATATCTACACGTGGATTAAACCAGGACTAACATTAACCCTAATTCATAAAGACTCGACTTCATGTTCTGTCAAAACACACCAGTTGTTTCATTATCAAAGTGTTTGGATCCAGCTGGACAAAATGATGAAACTGCACAGAAATCACTATTATTGTAAAAACACGCCAGGATGAAATGAAATGCAACGCGCTAGATTTACTGGGATAATGACACTTCTGTTGAGGCCTCCATCTTGATTTCACATGTGACTGCAATTCCAGCCACACAATAATAATGCCTGCTAAAAGACTATAAACCCGCTCCATGGTTTGTGCGAGTTAATGGGGTGAACTGTGATGCATTCTTTTCTCTTTTCCTCAGTCCAAAGGTCTGACCTGTCTGCACTCATTTGACAAACTGAGAGGCCTGCATTGTTAGTGACCACACGAGCGCGCATGCATTTTTCGTTTAAATTGGCCAAAAGAAATGTGTGGACAATCAAAGGCGAGAAGCATTTTGAATTCACTGTGCCAGAAAGCCATTAGGAAAGTGCCCCATAATGACACATAGTCCATAGTGTCTCCGCCTAATCCAGGTTAGAGGCTTTAATTCTGCTCCACTTCTGCTCTTCCAGTGACCTATTTGCTTTGGGAATAAAATGACGACAAATATTTGAAGAGAAGGACAGAGGTTACAGCAGTTGATGCGCGCCAAGCATAATGTGTGTGCAACAAAGCGCTCGGGATTATGGTTGTGTTACTCATGACAACCAGCCTCCAGGGAACATTTGTAAGGACTTTTTCCACCGTGGTGTCCAAAAAAGTGCCACTCCTCAGACCTGTGCCGGGCGGAGCAGGTGTCTGGTGCTGTTGCAGGGCCCTGGAGCGTACAAGCGTGTTCTGCACGAATCATCAGCACATGTGAGGATTATAACACTGGATTTGTGATTACTGATTTGTGACAACAGTTAAATAAAGCTGTGTTATGACCAATGAGGCGTTCATAATATAAAGTAAAATTATATGATTTGTTATAGTGAGGCTGCAACTAACAATTTCGATTTTGAGCAGTTGAGTAGTTGAAAATTTAATAATGTTTATACAGAACTAGATAGCTAGATAAACTAGATAAAAGGCAAAATATGCTGCCTGAAAGCTTCTAGCTAGATAATATTTACAAATAAACTATATTATTAATAAAAATCACAAATTGTGTATTTTTTGCCATTGTGGTTGAATGTGATTTTGTTATATGTTGCCCAGATAACAGGTTGATTGACTATTGAGTCAATGATTTTCAACATTCCCCCCATGCAGAGATAACATTTATTGTTGCCTAGTTTTAGCAGAATTCACTGGGTGTTTACTTATTATGTTCACTATCTTTACTATTAGCAAACATAAACAATTAAGAAGAAAAAAAAAAATTCTTGGTCAAAACAGATCTAAAAGTATTAGAATTGTGAACCTGTGTCCATGCAAACACAGAGTAACATCTAAGTAATTCTATTAATGTGTGCTATTAATAATCTGTAATAAGGATAATACGATGTAATCAACCAGGATGATACATTTAAAGATAACACCGGTTGTTTTTTACACAAGTAAATGATACTAATTAATATTTTCAGAAATGGCTGTTTATTCACCGGTGTAAGATGTGGAGGTAACATTGTCTGATAAGGACTGCTTTATTCCACAGTGGCATGTGGCACTGGTTATATATGGTTGCTTACATTCTCCAAATAAAATGATTATATGTACAGTTTTCATATCAGACATAACACTGTTTCAGCTACAGTCAAATGAATAAGCATTTGAATTTCTATACTACCAATCTATATTAAAGATTGACCGATACAGGCTTTTTTCAAGATCATTGCCATTTGTTTAGAATGCAACGAAACCAATGAGCGATAAAGTCTGCACATATTCTTTGGCCACTATAGATAGATTTTGATATTTTCCCCCATATATACAATGTTTATTGATTACAAACTCATCTACCACCCTGTTTTAATAGAAATTGGATAAGAAAGCTGTGTAGTCAGCTTTTGTGCAGTGTACCCTTCGAACTAAAGTGTTGAAATGAGGCTTAATGCAGCTTTTTTTAGACGGCTGTTTGTGGTAGATACTCTAAAAAGAGCCAATATATCAGTGTACATCAGTCTGTCTCTATATTATACTTGATTTGCCTTTGCTTTGGCATGTTTGGTTCTTTTGTTAGTTATTTTATTAACAGAATGTGTAAAAAAAAAGGCATCCATACTATTGTAAATAAATGCAAATCTTTACCATTTTGAGAAAGGGTCAAACATCTGTGCTCTCAGCAAGGTTGCACTTTTTTTTTTTTTTTTTTTTACTTGAAAGCAGTTTAATATGAACCGAATGCTCTTTATTTGTTAAAAACCTTGAGCCATTTTCACACGATACAAATTCATGCTAAGAGTAGTAATAGCAGATGCTAATGGCCAGTCAAGTACCGGTGAAACACATTGTGCAGTAGCGCTCTGAAAAGACCCAAATGATAGCTTTCATCATTTTTCATCTTCAGAAGAGAAACGCTCTTTGAAACTGCCAATCACTCCGCTCCATTGCCTCCACCTGGGGTAACATGACCATCCACAGAAAGAAAATCCTACCATAACTGCAAAAAATCACAATTTTTCTTATCACTTTTGAATGGAAGTCAATGGCAGCTAGGGCACTCTCTGTTTTCCCTGGCTCATTTTTATTTATAGACGATGGTTGGCAATGCTAGGACCAGCAAAGCCCCATTAGGCACATGTTCCACACCTACCCCTGTACATCTCATTCTCACTCATTTACATCAGTGGGAATATTTAAATTGACACACCAAAGGAATATGCAAAGGAAGTCGCAGTTTCTGAAGCGTAATTGCTAAAACTGTGGTCCCCCCTGTGTGGTACCGATAGCAACGAAAGCTTAAAATCCTTGACGGTAATTTTTAAAAGAACAAATATACAACACCGCATGCATCAACGGAGAGATCTAAAGCCTGAAAAATCAGACAGCATAACTAAAGAGACTCATTATCATGCAAATGCCATTTATTCCATTTTATCTCGCCCTTCTCAATAGCCCATATGGCAGTGGGGAAGACACAGGGAGACCTCAAGCTGGGCAGTCGGCCATGTAAGAATTCCTCCATCTGTGGTCAATGGGAGTTAGTGTGTGTGGGCGCATGCTCTCTCTCACCTCATACCTGTCTTCAATCCACCAGTGTCTTATTGGTGGTAGCCCTCATATCACAGCCACTGCCCGCACCCACCAGACTGATTATGGGCCGGGTTGGAGGAGACATGAGGGGGATTGAGGGTCAAAATCTGGATCATGCTAGCACGCCAGGGCCCCTATGGTAGTCCCACAGAGACTTGAGAGAGGGTTAAGGAAAGTTAAGCCATTTAGACAGGAGGAATGTGCACAATTACAATCACTGGGATAACGGAGGATTTAGGGATGTTTTGTGCCGTTGGAAGTTTGAAATAAATACAAACTCCAGCCACAAGGGGTCAGGTTGAGAACAGAATTATTTTTTTGTTTCGTTTTTTCTCTTGTTTTTGGAAAGATCTAACCTCAATGAGGCAATTTCAGTTACACTAAAAATGCATTTCTAACCACAAGGGTCAATCTTGTTTTGGCAATTCTGTATTCACTGTTAAATATTTGTTCTTCTGGTCAGGTGGATTCCAGTATTTACCACATTTTCCTTTCTTTTAGTTTTTGTTTCTATTTTTAGTTGAAATGAGGACCTTGACCTTCCTAACCAATACACTGTCCTTTATTGGTGTTGCCAATAAATAGTGTATAAGAGCCAAAAAGCACTATTTACTTGTAAATCAGGGCTGTGCAGAGCATCACTGGGGCAGTGGCTGAAACCAGTCAGGCATTTTATCAAGGAGGCAAAAAGGTGAAGTCTATCCTAACAGAGGTATCCCTCACACTTTACCATGCCCTACTAGTGCCCATGTTTTTATAACACTCAACAAATGGGCACTGGTAGGGCACAGGTTGTGCATTTTGCCAGTGTAAAAAAGGACCAGATAGAAAAGGGCAGTGAAGGGAAAAAGGGCTTAGCCACACCCTTTGCACATGTCTGTCACTAGTTCTGCATTTGTACTATTGAAGTGAACTATTACATTGAAGTGGAACTAAACACTAAACCTTTTTTGTTTTCTTTTTCCACTACTAAACTGTATCAGAAATGCCTAGATCTAAGTTTGTGCGCTCTTCAGTGCCCTCTGCTATTTCCAGGAGTTAGAGACATCATGAAAGAATGCCCTGAGTCCAGTGAGATGTTTCTGTTTACAAACCCATGGCTGTAGGGACAGAGTTTGAAGTGTAGATACCTTGGCAATACTATTTTAAAGACCAGAATTATTGAATACAATAAAAATAATAACGGAATTAAGTTGCAGTATAACTGGAACATGGCAATTTATCTTTATATATATTAATTTAGCAGAGTACAAAGAAGAAACTGCACATGCTGGTGTTTTGCCACTGGTATAACTGAAGTTGACCTCAAAATTAATAATGAAAAAACTTCAAAAAGTACAAAAACATGTGAAATTTTGTGCCGGGCTCTGGAATATAACTTCAAGTATCTTTGTTTGTGCAGAACTGGCCAGGCTCTGTGTTGCAAAGTGCAGTAGAAGTTTGAGTCAGGGAAAAGAACAAAAACATTTTTAAACAAAGAGAGGGCTTTTATTTTGGATACTCTTGTAAGTTCACAGCAGTGTTCTTCCCCATACGCTGAGTGAGCTGAATGCTATATAATACTGCTATGCAATGCACTATAATACCCCAAATAAAGGTCATCACACAATAAAATAATGTAGTGTAAAATGCTCAAAGTGGCAGAATTCCAACGATATTTAATTGCCCTGTAAACACTTTCATTGTCACAAAAATGCTTCATTCTATTGTGTGTCTGAGCACAGAAAAAAATAGGGAAAGGGTTTATATACAGTATATCAAGTTTCTGCAGTAAGTTAAAGATGTACATGTAACTCTTTGGTTGGGGGTCCGTCACTTGCTTTTTTCTATGGACATAACACTGCTCTGTGTGGAAGTATGACATTAAACAGCTCTACCTTACATTTATTTAAAAAAAAATATCTAGAAAAACAGACATTCTGACTGTGAGCAGAGTTGCCTCAGATCTGACCTGTAACAAAGCAATAACATTTCCATGGAGAAAAAACACGTGACGGACCCTCCACCAGAAAAAATGCACCTTTAAAATTAATTTGAATGAATAAATGAATGAATATAAGAGGCTAAAAATATTGTTCAAGTATCTTTGGGTCACTGTCAAAGCGATAAAACATAAGAAGGGTCTTTTCAGCTGGCAAAAGTCTGATATGTGTAGCACTCATGATTCCAGTTCCACACATTATCAATCTGGAACGGCTCACGCTGGAAGCAATCGGGAAAAGACGAAGGCTTCAAGCTGATTTGTGAACTCACAAATATCAAGGGACTTCATCTGGCTGCGCGAGCTAAGTCCTTTCCAAGGATTAGTACAGTTTTATTGTTATGGTAATTCCCAAGTTGATGTAATTAAAGGTGCACTATGTAAATTTTCTGGTTGGGGGCCCGTTACCTGCTTGTCTCCATGGAAATGTTAATGCTTTGCTGGAATTTTCCACAGTACAGCATGGAACATATTATGCATATTCTTCAATTACACACTTTTAGTGATCAAAAATACAAGGAAAAGCATACATTTTACTGTTAGCAGGGGTTATCTCTCCATAGATCTGACCTGTAAGTAGCAGACAAGGAGGTGACAGATCCTCCTCTGTATCAGTGAGTAGTTAGTTGCTGGGATAATATCTTGGTTTCACGTTTTTGGTGATTTCCTTCATACAATATGCTCTTTAAAGGGGCACTGTATGTCCATCAAAAGCTTTTTTTCATGGACATGTTATTATTTCATCTGGAATGTTCCACAGTATGGAATTAAACCTTTCTATTTTCATGGAGACCAAACCGGGCCAACCAGTCAGAATGCACGTTTTGTAGGTATTTTTGAGCTATAAAACCACCTGTAATTGAATAAATGTAATGTTGAGCTGTTTAATATCATACTGTGGAATATTCCAGAGAGAGCAATGACAAAAAGGTACATAGCGCACCTTTAAATAGAAGAATAATAGTGAATCTATGGTAACACAGTACGAGATGCAGGTGCTGTTCTGAGAGATCATAACAAAACTGTACACACGTTTGCTATTGTAACAAGGGAGAAAAAAATGGATCTCTCAAGCTGCAAGTCATTTGTCATATTACGTTCATTATTTCTATTTTGTTTGACTCACAACCACCACGGCGAAATGAACCGCAGCGTCTATCAAATCAAAACTGCAATTTGTGATAGTAAATTTGCTGACTAATACGTCAACAAACCGAGATTCACAAGTTGATTCGCCTTGACCCGCTAACGGAAAATGATCACGAGCCTTCAAAGCGCGATGTGGACAGATGGGGAACGGGGAGAACTCAATCCACTCCTTTGATTTCAGTTTGGATGACAAATCATACTTGGTGACGGCAAGCAGACGCACGAGATAAGCACTTTTCATGGTGTCTGAAGCCATCAATTTCAGCAGAATTATGGAGCCTCTGTGATTATGATGAGAGTCGATTAAGGTAAAATAGCAGTGTAGTCAAAAATGATTTAGAGACAGTGAGATTGTGATGCAAGTCTTTTTGGCCATGGACACACCACTGAATACTGCTGTATGCGTTGGAAGGGGATAAATATTCCAGATGAAATTAGCAAACAGTTAAGCAATGCGCGCGCTACTCTCATGAACATTAGAGTAGAGGGCACACATGGGAAATCTGAAATGAGGCTCTCAAACGTGCCTCGCAGATAAGAATGAGAGAAAATACCAGGCGGCAGCTGTTGAGGCATACGGAAAATTTAATTTCGGTAAATCACAAAAAATAAAAATACAGTGACTTGGACTTGGAGTACGGCACAGTTCTGAGAATTGAGAATTTTCAAAGAAGAAAACCATGGATAACCAAAAAGAGAAAAAGATTAAAGATTTGCACTGGGCATTCAGAAATCAAGGTCTAAATATTTCACTTTTAAAAGGGGAAAAAGAGCAACTATTACTACAGCATTGGATTTCTGATTGCAGGTTAGTGCCATCAAAATTTACAAAAAAAGAAAAAAAAAAAAAAAAAACGATAAAAATAAACTACAGGGCTCAGCAAGTGTACTTTATATTTTGTGCTTACGCCCAAAACTATTGAGTGGGCTATGCCAAGACGGACATTTTTTGTAAAATGTACTCTGCCAAATTAGTAAGTGAATCACTGCAAATTATGGGGAGAATAAATTGCCAAGACAAGAGGTGGATGGAGAAGGAAAAATATTGTAAGAGTTTCAGCATTTTACATCATTTATTAGTCAAATAATATTGCATAAAATAACAAAGTCTGTTCAGTTTTTCATGAATCTAATTAAGAGGTAAAACATGCACTCAGGTAGAGTAGGCAGTGATGGGAAGAATACTTCCTACTAAAATGTATTTAGTTAAAGAATACTTAATACCTGCATTAAAATTTATTTTGTAACATATTCTGATACATGGTCCAGAAAGAGTATTGTATTCTGAATAGTTTTACACAGAACTGCATTTAAATCATAGTGTAAAGATACAACATAGTATTAATAAAAGATGCATTGTCTAACTTTTCTGGTGGAGGGTCCGTCAAATTCTTTTTTGTTGTGTTATTATTTTGTCTGGAATGTGTAACAGTATGGTATTAAACCTTTCTATCTTCATGTAGACCAAACCAGACGAAGTTACAGGTCAGATCTGTGGAGAGTCAACCCTACTCACTGTCTGTTTTTTGACGTATTTTTGAGCAATAAAACCACTTTAATTGAATAAATGTAAGGTAGAGCTGTTTAATGTCATACTGTGGAACATTCAAGGCAGAGCAGGTGACGGACCATCCGCCAGAAAAGTTACACACTGCACGTTTAAGCACTTCCTATTACTAATTGAAGAAGGAAAAATCACACATGCCCTCACCACAAGAGCAGAGTTATCTATTTTTATCACTGATTATGTGCAGTGTGAAGCCTAAATTGAGTGATGAAGTACCACCGTGTATTCCTTTGATTTTAGAAAAGTAACAGTTTTATGAATACCACCAAATGAAAAAGTAACCGTACAGGAAAACAGTTACTCAAAATTAGTATTCAGAATATGTTTTGTCGACGTATTCAGTTACTTCCCAACACTAAGATCAGGCAGTATTAATCGAATATATAAAAAAAAAGTATGTGGCTAATTTAAATAGTTGCTACGAGTAGTAAGTTACTCAAGTAAATGTAAAACAGTAAATCAAACTTATACTCTGTGGAAGTCAATGCAGAAAACGCAGGGATGAGTTGGTAAAATCGCTGTATCCAAATGAGCATTTATTATAGGCAGATTAAATGTCAGAGCTGGGCCTGCTGCTTTAAAGCTGACCAAATGTTAGTCGATGAGAAGGTGGCATCTCTAAATCACTTTGGGTCAGGGCCGTTATTATTAATTAAAGGCAGGATGCGGTTTAAGTGAGCGCCTCAGTCAACCTCCGCACAGCAGCTCTCAAAATGTGTGGGCAAACTTGGCTCTAGCCACTCAGCATGGCCATTTGTGCATTATATACATGAATGATTTAATGAGCTCCTCCGCTGTTTGTGTGAGTAAAAATACACAAGGAGAAAGTATATGCTATATGGTTTGAGTTAAATATATATGATATCATTGCAACAGTGTACAGTGAACTAAACTAACCATAGCATAACTAAAATAATGAGGTGCCAATTATTCATTTGG
Source organism: Boleophthalmus pectinirostris (assembly GCF_026225935.1). Taxonomy (NCBI): domain Eukaryota; kingdom Metazoa; phylum Chordata; class Actinopteri; order Gobiiformes; family Gobiidae; genus Boleophthalmus; species Boleophthalmus pectinirostris. The sequence continues at coordinate 21,122,952 of NW_026571018.1, read as the reverse complement.
TGAACACTTAAAGACCCATATTACACTGTTTACTGAGCTATGTTATAATGTAGTTTCCTCATCACAAACATACCTCGAGTTGTGTTTTGTTTCATTCACACATGTTGAACACACAAACCCTGCATATTTAGGCTGAGTTTTCTAAGCAAAAAAAAAACACTCTGTTACACCAGGAAGTGCTCCACTGTGTTTTTAAACTTTTTAAACTTCAAAGACCTTCACTAGAATCATTTGGATTATTATAGCCCTATTATTTTCCATCTCTTCTGAACTAATGGTAAAAGGTAGCTGCTAACTTGAAAACTACCGCTTCATGACATCACAAGGAGAAACAGAGCACTTTGACCTTTGGAGATGTAGACAGACCAATAATAAAGTGTTACTCAAACATGTGTGACGAACAAACCACAACTTCAGTTGTGTTTTTGATAAGGTAACAATATTATAACCTGACATAAAGCTCACAAGAGTCAATTTTGCGTAATATAGGATATTTAAACACCATTATAAGTTGTAAAGCGTTATATAGTTCAACAGACAGTTGCAGCAATTACACTTGAGGTTTATTAATGTAAAAGTTCTGACATGCAAACTGCACACACATAATTTTATTGTTAAAAGCACACTTTATTTTGCACAAGAGGGAAAATTGCCTTAACAAATGACTTACTTCTTTGTTTTGCTGTGCTTATTATTACCACTTATTTCTAAGTTAGCAAAGATTTACCACATTTGCAGCACTGATTGCTTAATTCTCTGCCCATTTCCCTTCAAAAATCCATAACTCTAATTATGCTTGATGACTAATCAGCTAATGGGAGTAGCTTCTACAAAGAACAGCTCATAAAGAACACAGCACGGCTCTGGCACAGTCCAACCTGTGTTAACAGATAAAATAACAAGCATGCTATTCTCTGCACCTCTGTGCTTCTGCCAAGAACTTTAACAATGTATGGTCCTGATGTTGAAAAGTGCTTTCTCTTTGCCAGTGGGATGTCATTTAATTAAGGTGAGACACTGCAGGTGAAAAATCTTAAACTTAGAGGTTTCTATTTGAAACTTCTTCTGTAGTTTACTCACATAAATGTAAGAACAAAAAGTTTATTCTTTTTTTTTTTTCATTTTTATGTAATGTTTTCACACAAAAATAAGCCATTTTATGTGTAAAAACTGTTAAAATTATGTATAATTTAAAACAGAAACACGAAGAAAGCCAAGTTTAAATTCTTGCTTCTTTTTCTTTTGACACATTAGATACTAAAAACTATACAGAGGAGATTTTGGATAAGTTTTGGATTTTGAATAAACTAGATCTGGCTAAAAATGTGCTTAAAAAAAAAAAAAAAAAAAAAAAGTAGGTAATGGATATAAAAAAATCCTTCTGTACATCTTAAGTACAAATTTGGAAATGTTGCTGTCTGTTGGTGGGGTGGTTCTTTCATCCCTGTGGGGAGGAAATGTATTTTGAGAAAACGGCCTTTGAAGTTAATGTTGTCCCATGTAACTCTATGGCTGCATGAGCCTTAGAATAAAAGAAGTAGTTACTGTGTTGGGCTTGGATCTTTCAGCTTATGGATACTGCAGTCTAACCTTGACCAGCACGCCTACACAACAGCCAACATTACAGGAGTGACACAGACAGGTTTAAATGTATTTGCTACAACCCACAAGCTATTCTCTTTTATATGTTTTTTTTTCTGTTTCAAACCCTCTATATCTATAACACATGTATCTCTAAACAAAATAACATGAAATGCGAGGTGGCTTTGCGGCAGCCATGTCTCACAATGTATGTCCCCCCTCGCTGTCAAAGTTCAGCGCGTATAACAAAAACACATATCCGTGTCGATATTTCCGGGCCTGCAGATGCAAAGGCTGACAGGCTCGGGCTGCGTATATTGCGTTTCATACAACTTAAATGGAGTGACAAGGCGCGCTCACCTCCCCATTTTGTGCCCGTCACTCATCTCTACCGCAATGAATAAAGCTTAGCACCAAGTATAACCTGTCAGCCTGTCACTCAAGCGCTTATAAAGGGCGGCGCGTCACTACGCAGGTGGGAAAGAGCGGGGAGGAATTCCTTTTTTTTTCTCCGTACCTATTTTGAATTCCATTTTGTTCTGCTATCTCCCCAGAGTGGGAATCACATTTTAATTAGGTCTATCCTCAAGTTAGCACTGGCGCAAAAAAATATGTCCCTGTCTCGCAAGCTTCTCCGTTGGGTTTACACTTTTCCGTCAGTGGCGCCCCTGTCGTAATCTAACCCCCATCTAGTGCCATCTTTTCATTCTCTAACTGCTCCATCTTCGTTTGCAATCTTGCTCTCCTGCTGCTGACAACAAAGAGAGGCTTGTCTGACAGAAAAAAACCTGTGTTGTGCAGATGGGGAAAGAACACAATAAGCGGTATCAACAATAGGAAGGACAAAATGAGAGGAAAATGCATATATTACAAAGTGTTGAGAAGGAAGCCTCGTGCAGAATAGACAACTGTTGCCTGCTGGGGTATAAACAGTCTGCTTGTTCATATACGGGAGACTAAATCCATCTATTAAATGGGATATTAGTAATTTCAGATCTCCAAAGGGCCGCGGGGAACTGCGACAAAAGCAAAAACTCATTCTCTCCCACCACCTTCTTGTGTTCTCAAATTATAGCGAGCTAAACTGACATGCTCAAACAAATACAATTTTTTTTTATTTTATTTGTTTTTGTCATGAAACAACAGCATCAGCTTGTTAATTGGCGAAAGCTTCCAACACACGCAAGCAAAAAACACAACTTTCCAGACACGATTTTAGCCTCTGATCCTCGTGGCATACTGCAATTTGGAGGACTGTTTTTTGTTTAAATAAAAAAGTATAAAATGTTAAAGCTGTTGTGAAAAGAAGAAATGGAGTGCCCTTTTTCACAGTCAGTACAAAATGTTAATCAGTGTGTGATGAAGATGGAATATTGACTCTTGAAAATCTCAGCTTTTACTTCTTCTTCTGCATTCTAGAAAATAGAAAATATAACTGCATTATATTCATGTCACACACAGTTTAATTTATGTCATATCTGAAAAAGATTTGAAAAGGGTTTTAAGATTAGGAAACTTTTACAAACCTGTTTTCCTTTTACAGTTTAACTAATTTGTATAACATTTAAACATGACTTTCTTTAAGACCAACTGATTTCTGCTTTAAAGGTGCTCTATATAAGCGGTGGGGACTTATTTTCTATTTTGCATTTATTCCATTCCTGCTGTTTTTATTGCACAAATAAAACACCATTAACTGTACAACGACTCAGCCTTATGTAACAGATAACCCTATGTCCTGTCAATCATCATATCATCTTTGCACTGTTTTCCCTACAACCTCTTGTATATAGCTGAGATACTTGTATTACTTAATTTTATTTTTACTTGTACATATACATTTATATAATTATGCTGCTTAGTAGAATTTAGTATTGCGATTTACATGTGTATTTACATAATGTGATGGGTGAGCTACTGTGTTCAAGTAATTTCCCTGGTGGATCAATAAAGTTTGTCTAAATTTAAGTCTAAGTCATTAAACAGCATGCGTTCTTACTGTGCAAGCATCACTGGCTTGTCTCCATGGAGACAGACAAGTTTATACTGTGGAACATCTCAGGCAGTACAGTAACAGATGTAAAATGACATTGTGTAGATTTGGACATGTCAGGGATGTTATAGAAAATACCAGTCTACTTTTACTTACAGCCACATGCAGTACATGTACTTCTGGAATAACATATTGTGCACGGATGTCTCACAGGTCTACAGAAATGTTGCTTTTTACTTGCTTATCCAGGGAAATGGTGGAGATCATGCTCATAAAAACAAGTGAAGCCTGCTCTGTGCTAAGTTTCCATTCAAAGAGTGGAGCGGCTGGTTTCCCTCCACCAACTCCACAGCTGCTACCTTCTGTGACTGTCTTAAAACACGGTTTCAAGCATTTGGTGCAAAAGTACTGTGTCATCTGGTACCTCTCATCCTCATTTACCAAGTAAAATATGACAACAGCTTAACAAAGTGCTTTCACACTTTCAGACACCCCTAGTGGAAAGCATCATGAGTGGAGCTCTGCTGGTGAAAGTTACAATATCTAGAGGCACTTAAACTGTGCAAAGAGGTAATATTTAGATCATTTATGTTCATTCAGCTTTGAGATAGCACATCAGTATGAATGTTATATTTTAAGGTACAATATTTTGACTAAAACTGGTTTTCTATAATATAAATAATGTTTTCTTTGACTAAACTCGATTAGCTATGATTGGCTGTATTTTCTACAATTTATCTATATTTCAAAATTAAGCTTAAAGGTACACTGAGTAATTTTCCCAAAGGAGGGTCTGCCACCATGGAGATGTTGCTTTGCCTGGTATTTTTCACACTGTGATATTAAATAAATCTATTTCTGTGGAGACAAGAACCATGTCAGTTTAACAGGTCTGATCTGTGGAGAGGTGGGCCTGCTTACAGTAGAATGCATATTTCCATATTTCACAAGGTAATGTTTTATTGTAAAACAGCAACAACAACAACCACAAAACTGTAATTAAATAATAAGCAAGTTTAATGCCATACTGTGGTACATTCTAGGGAAAATTATCTTTAGTATATCTCCATGGACAAAACCAGGTGCTGGATGAGAAAAGTTACATAATGCACCTTTAAATGACTGAATCCTTGCACTATTTCTGAGGAACTGCATTTGGTCCATCAAAATGGCGCAAACAATTTCAAGAAGACACAGAAACCCCATCAACTGCAATGTGAGAGATCTTTTTTTTTTTCCATATATTTTTGTCACCAATAAAAAGAAACTTAAGCTTTCACCCTTTAATGAATACACTCAATATTACCATATATATAAAAAGTACATTAGCGACATGAGACACAACCTCATACCTAAATGTAATGCAGATGAGCTGGAGAAGACACATTTTAATCGCAGCATTAAAAGGACGCGCGTTGAATTACCACAGTGTAAAAGTGCTTAATCCAGAGGGTGGTGCTTTTCAGAGTACTATAATCACTGGAAACGCAGCGTGTGAATCACTTATCGTAGTTTGCTACAAGACAGGTAATGGATTAGGTTTGGCAGCTTATAGCGGCAAAACTGCTATTATGATCCACAGTTGGCCGAATGGGACTTCCAGCTTTGGCTCCTTTTATATAGACCTACGCTGAGACCACCTCATGGATTGATTACTGTGCCTGGGAAATATGGCTCCTACTGCACAGCCCGAGCCGTACAGTTTACCTTGGGTCCAAAAACGCAGCCAGAGGAAGTGCAATGGGTAAACACAAGCCTTGTCGGCACAGATGTCATGGTTCAGATTTATTTGGAGGGCAAATGGTTCATTAGTTGGGCTTTTTAATTAGCGCACTTGTGAGGGAGAGAGTCGTTAAGGATGTCTGACGGAGGACCTGCTGATGAGGAGAAGGGAAGGCTGCTAACTCCGGACCTAATGCCACACACCCACACGCGCACGCATAGACACACACGCGCACACACACACTCACACACACAATCAGATCTGCTTAAAATCCAATAATGGTCCGTGGAGTGACCAACTAACACAGCACAAAGGTCTGGTCAGTGGTCAGGCACGGTTACAACATTTCCCCAAAGAAATAGCCCCAGCAAATGGTGTACCGCACATTACTATTTACAGTCATCGAGCTGCACCACCAACCACCAAACACGACAACAGCATGGCTAACTTTCACACTTGGCTGTAACGCATTGTAGAAGACATGATATATTCAGAGAGAATAAGCAGAAAGTCATGAAATTATGTTTTGGGAAGTGTTATGATGCACTTATCATCTGTGCAGTTGATTTATGATGATGCTAGGTCTGGTTTCTGACACTTTTGGGGCTACCTTTTAATCATTATTAAGTCATACCCACTGGGATCACATCTTTGTTTTCTTTCTGAGGCAGATTATCTATGTATGCAAATAAGTGCTGTCTTCTATTGTCTTCTGTACAATACCCAAGGCTCCTAATTGTATGGATACTAGTATTTCACAAATGTGAGTTTTTGTTTTTCTTTTAAATATTATATGATTTTATATACTGTGCTTTAGTAAAGCTCTCTTGGCTCCGTCTGCAGATTCCTCTACAGAGCTACTGCTGCTTATTTAGTCAGTTGTGTACACATATTTATTTTCCTTTGGGTTGCTTAGAACTACTGTTTTGCTTGTTTAGGATTACTGTAGCAAAGATAATGTTCTATTCTGACCTGATTTAACCCAAGTTTAGACTTGGAACATCCTTAGTATTGACTTGGTTTAGCTCTGTTGGTACTAAGAAAACCAAATATTTTTTTGAGTGGTACTTTGAGAACCACTGTTAATTATTTAGGTGGCAGGAGGCTCATATTCCCTATAAGGAAATAAGTTTTCTACATTCAACCCATACTCCAAAACCACAGGATGAAACTGCGAGGAGGAGAGGGTGCAATGTGGTCTAGAGTGCATTGCTTGAGTTTTAGCCAACTGTTAGCCTGTTTTAGTTTGATAAAAAGCCACTTACAAAAGCCATAAAAGCCCCCCCACACACACACTCCCATCTCTCTGATTCATTAACATGGACACACTTGTCACAGTACCGTTTTCGGGATGTTCGGTCTCTCCAATGCTGCCATCTGGGGTGGTCCTCTCGTAGTGATCCTCGGGCAGGGTCAGGGGGCCGATACGGGGGCCTGACGATGACTTGCTGCTGGGGGTCTCCGATTCCTCCAGGCCGCTGTCATAGTAACTGTGCTGGGAGGCATCCTGCATGTCCTGGACCGGGTTAGTGGTGGAGAAGGTCACTCGTCGATGGGGATGCTGCAAAATAAACAAAGACAACCACTGAGCCCCAAGAAAAACTTTTTGTCATCTCATCCATGTTAGAAGTCTTCACAATGGACGCTTTATCCAACTGATTTTTTTTACTGGCCTTTTAAAGTTCACTCTTCAAAAGTCAGAAAATAGTATTAAATATTAAGCAGTCTTAAATATTAAATAGTCCTTTGCACTATTATTATTCCGCAGCTTATATAAGGTGGGGATGGTATATGAATGAAGTCAGTTTGATGAGAAAGCCTGAGTAAATTAATGGGGTAAGAATGGAATACATTTATGAAGAAAAATATGGAAAATACTGCATAGTGAGTTTGTTTACATTACAAACATTAAATATTTAGAATAATTAAAACCCGTTGTGACTATAGAGTGAAGATCTTTTCTATGTATTGTAAAGAAAGTTTGCAAGTGAGAATCCTAACATTTTATGATTTAAAAGTAAGCGTTATATCAGACAATAAAGTCGCAGATTCGTGCTGTCAGTGCTATTTGCTGTTCTTATCAAGAGCTCTGGAGAGATGGGGCATTTCTATCAAAAGCAAACATACAGTTAAGTGCCAATGTCCCGGTCACATAAATTTGATTCCAAACAGTAGGAAGAGAAAATCTGAACCAAATAATGCCTATCTTATTGTGAAAGAACATTGTGTATTTTACCTTGACTTGCAGTAACTATTCACTTCCTACACTTCCTCAGAGGAGTCACATAGTTAGCACACCAAGCACAGTTGGCCTCCGCTGAACAAAAATAAACTTTCATGGAACTAACTTTTGCGGAAGACACAATGAACTGTATCAAACTAACTCTAGGAACTTGATCAGCGTGTGGGCCACTAACGAGCTAAAAGAGATAAGTGAATGCAAAATCTGTTCACCCAATTTACTTTGCTCTCACAGTATCACGCACACATGTACGCGAGTTACGTGATCAAAACTTACAAAGATTAAGTCAACCCACAAGAATAAATAAAATGTAGCTATAACTTTTTGCTAACAAATAATAAAACACTGTGCTTTATAGGGCAGTGCTTTCTTCCTGAAAATGTTCTACTATAAACTGGAATGGTAGTTTCTCATCCAAGTAACTTGACAAAGAGACCCTGTTTGTGTCAGTAGACTATTAAAGACACTGTACCTGAACTTTACGGCCTTAAAAAAGATGAAAACTCAATTAGTTTATATTAAATGGTTTTCAGTTATCCAAAGTGATTCCTCATGTGCTTTTCACAACTTTAAGAGACCAGAGCGGACTTCTGCCATCACAAAACCCAACTAGCATGCTAATGCCACACTTCCTGGTTCTCAGATAATAAAACATATTATAATTAGATGCAGACAGCACAAAGTGGTCTCAATAGCTCTAATAGCTACTTTTACAATATTTCTGTTCTGGGACTGATTTGATCTAGTCTGATTCATCAGCCGGTTTCACCTCATGGAAACCGTTTCACCTCGAAGAATTAGAATTAGTTTGCTCAACGGTTGGCGGGTACTACGGGACTACGGGACGTATGTAATGCGCCGCTAATGGGGTTAACTGGTATATTAACTTTTTCCCAAATCCAATAGGAAGACGAGCAATAACGTCTTTCCCCTTGATAAAATTCACCAAACATTTTCTTTGTTCCGGCTTTAAGTCTTCGATCTCGGAAATCGTTGCCAACACAGAATGTATGGCTTTTCGCTGATGCCCGAACTCACACTTCCGGGGTTCTTGCAATCCGTCTAGTGTATTCCGATTCCTGACCTAGTCGATGGAGAGAAATGAAATTGAGCGAAGGCACTAGCTAGATTTGCTCAAATACATGGACAAAAAAGTAAAGCCAGTCATATTTCCATCCTTTAAGTGACTGCGGGCTGTGTGTCAAAATAAATAAACAAATAAAATAAGTTGTTACATCTCAAATCTGCCATTCTCAAATGCTTTCTGATAACCACTGGTACGCTAATCAGTTGCCCCAGTGTGCGACTCCCAATCTCCATATTTTAATATTTTCTATTTCCCACTTTGCTTTTGATGTTAAACTGAGCTGAAAGCTGTTTTTTTTTTTTGCAACTTAACCAGCAGTGGATCTTCAGAAGAGCTAAATAAGGCTAACTAGAAGTACAAAACAGAGCTCTGGGAATATAGTTTGTGACAGTCACCATTTGCCTGCATTAGCCCACATTATTGCACCCTCCCTCTCTGGCCCTGTTACATAAAAACTGATGAATGACCGGCAAAACTGATGAATCAAAGGATGTACGCTGGATGAAACCCAGAATTTGATAGTAAAGAGAAGAGCAGGGCCGGCGTGTCATAAATCATTCACGATCGCACCCTTTATCAAATTGAATGTCTTGTAAATACAGTTAGTAGACCATTAAATTTCCTCTTGCAAAGATCAGTTTACTAATGGCTACTTACCACCGGTCCACAACAGAAAGATGACACCTAGGCACTGGCAATGCAATCGTGGCCACCCCCCCTCTCTCCACCTCTCCCACACCCACCCACACCTCTCCTCGTAAAAGTCAGGAAAGCACTGAGACAGCAAAAAGAGGAGGGAAAACGTAGGGCCTTGTGTAGAGAGGAGAGGAGACCGAAAGTGGATCAATACCATGCTTCTGCGCTCCTCACCATTCCAGTACTTTTGTGGCAAACAGATCCATGGTGGAAATCATTGAGCCCATCATCTCTTTAGTACATACACAGGGGCAGATATTGAGGGAAATGGTTTTCAGAGTTCAGGTAAGTGCCATCAACACCATGAGTGTAATGTAGTTAGCCTGGGCAACTATACTCCACCACACTTCTAACCAAGTTGTAACCTTTTAGCAGAATACATCCTAATGCAGCTACACAAGGGTTCTGCTCCAATCTCATTTTACAGGAGGGAGGCTGCACTAGAGATGAAAGAACATCTGTGAGAAATAACATGTCAGAGCCGGAAGTAGTAGTAGTAGTAGTTACAAAATGACAAAAAGGAATGGAACAAATGGTGTATTGGTTACAATAACATAAACTATATTTTTTTCTAGACTCTATTTATATTATTTATTTATTATTATAGTATTTATAAATAGAACATCTGCATTATAGGTTGGTAGCGCTCCATATTTTAGCGCCAATGTGAGTAAGCAGTAGTTACCAAACATCGCAAACTATGAAAAAACACAAATTTTACTGAAATATAGAGCTTTAGAAAATGGAACAAAAACAATCTGGGTACATAGTTTAATGAAATTTTGCGTATTCAAGTTGAGGATGTAAATAGTGTAAGCAGCATTCCCTTATTTCATTCTTCAGCTTGGTGAAACATGCTTAAAGGAGGCGGCCACAAGTATGCAAATACTGTTGTCTTCTTTAAAAAATAAAAGCTATTAATATAATTAAGCCTGAAAAACATGAAAGCATATGAGCATACTTGTGTTAGGAGTCAAGATGCTGCTACTGCTAAACTGCTTTTAACATCCAAACTGTAAGAATAGTGGTAGATACATTTGAGGATCAGTCTGTAGTCTCTACAGACTGATCCTTGAGTCCATTTACCGGAAATAAATGAAAAATACTTAAGTGTGGGTGGATATAATAGTTATTCCACAACGGCTTTATCAAATAAAAATCTGCACGTAGTCGCAAAATGACTGAAAACACAAGAGTCAAGTCAAATGTGTCCTCTAAATGTTTTACATGTGGTACACAAAGGGCACTAAGATGAAAGCGGCTGTTTTGCAGGTATGATGTTCATGTTGAGTTTTTATGAATTACACTGTTCAGTGGTGCAAAAAAAATAAAAATAAAAATCAAACTGTTATGTGACTGTCTCACTTTTGAAATCATCATCTGAAACTGCTCACTGTTTTTGTCCCTGCACCCAGCTGCAGCAGCGTGACTTTGATTCACTCCAATGAATTTAGAAACTAACACCTAAAATCAAGGAGTTAGAGCCAGATATTTATGACGTATTCTTTCAAAATCATCTCCCAGGGCCCACCTCTCGTTTTTGAGGGGGTATTTAGCTGTTTAAATATGGATTCTTGCTTAAACTTGTTTCTAGGGGCACCACTCTGGAGAGTCAGCATGCTTCCTGGGTATGATAGCGAGGAGAGCTAAGAGATGGCAAATAGATTCTCCCCTTTTAGTCAGAGCAACAAATCCTGTGCCAGGCCTGGAGGCTGGGGTGGGTGTTTGCATGAAGGAGGTGGGGGAGGTAGAGAAGGATGCATCGAAGAGGAAGAGACCAGATTAACAAAATCTGCATTTGTTAGATGTGTGTCTACATCGACCATTATTTTACATTTTGTTTATTGTAAACTTCAATACTGATTTTAAAAGGTAATCAATTTCCTGTTTAAAACTGCAGAACTGACAGACTTCTGCAAAATCTAATTTCACCATAGCAAGCATCAGATTTGATTTTTATTATAGATTATATTGTTTAGGGGGCTACATAAAATTTGGAACCCTACAAGAATGACTCAAAGTATGATTTATTATTACTATTTTTTTAGCAATAGCAAGTAGGTACAGAGGAGTGGGCAGGGATGGGGTGTACGTGAAAACAGACATTTGAGCACTCACAAGCTTGATACATGATTACCCAAACATGAAGGAATTTTTACATTTTTTTTTAAACATTTTTTACATTTTACATAATATTTGTCTCCTTTAAGGTCTCATTTTCAAATAAAATATTGATTACAGGAGACTAAATGTGCCAGTAATATAACATAAGTACTCTTCATTATTTTGTCATCTTCTCAATCTTCATGAATTAATGACTGAAGTAAAGTTCAAGAGGCTATAACGAAATATGTCCTATTACAAAGTACAAAGAAGGTAAAAAAAAAAAAAAGAAAAGTTTTCAAGCTTGTTTTGAAGAAGTAAAATAATAAATCAAGGCAATAGTTTATTTGTATTGTGTATCTTATTTCTAATGACAGGATTACTACATATTAGGCGGATTATAATATAATCCAGATTATTAGACTTTTCTAGTTGGTGCTGCCGGCCACTGTTGTTTTTTCTTAGTTAAACCTACATTTCTATTTAGTGTAAAATAAATACACATAGATAAAAGGGGAGCAGCTTAGACATGAACATGGTGAGTGGGTCAGGCAGACGGGGACATGGCTATGGCTGCGGGGGACAGGCAGAGGGATTAGATTCTGGGAGACTGGAGGCGCGAGAGCTGCATTGTTTGGCCATTGTAGGAGAAGAAGGAAAAGTAAGAAGCAATGGGGGACACAAAGACAAGGCATTTACGGTGACATCTGAATTCATAACCCACTGTTTCCTATGGACTCAAATGGCCTCGTTTATGCTCCAATCCCAAAGCAGATGGGAAGAGGCAGAAGCATTCGGCCCACAGGAAATGCTTTAGTGTGGTAATAAACAGCACTCATCCATACCTGCAGCCCCAGACCGTTTTACTGTACTCAATATATTGTTCTGCGTCTGGGACAGGTTGGAAAGAGGAAAGGGGTGAGCACAAGAGGTCTGTCAATGTTAAAATGCAGACACAAGAATGCACTGGACCTATAGCACACATTGGTATACATATAGTGGACATACTAGCATCAGTATTATGGAATAAATGTCCCTTGATTTTAGAACAGCATTGTCGTTTTGTCAAATTTGTCTTTTAAAACTAATTTAAAGCCTCAACTGTTCAGACTTGCCTTTCTGTGCTGGCCTGTTTTAACTGTATTATATTTGTTAGTATTTTATTTTTCTCCATTAGATTTTTTTATTAGTATGAATATTTTTAATCTGTAAAGCACCTTGTGAGCTGACCTCTGTGAAAGGCACGCTAAAAATAAATGTTACTTACTTACAAGTGATGCAGGGAGGATAACAATTCTATCAGTTCACTAATGGGTAGATCTTAAAAAAAAATAAAATAAAAAATCCTCAGATGTGCATACTGACTTATGTAGACACTACATTTTAAAGGTCCTGAGCAAAATAAACGTTTTGGTTCATGAGACTAGACATTTCATCCATCTCCCTCCCTCAAAATGCTTTTTTCCACTTTGTGATGTCATCAGATGGCAATTTAGGGATTTTTTTTCTACATATACATTCCACAGATTCATTCCAAAATCTGGTACAACATCATGTAGGGCATTTCACAGCGGACTTTTGAATTAATTTCTAAAAAGAAGAATATAATATAGAATACAATACAAGTATTCTGATGTGGTTAACAATATTTCCACCATTTTCTCCACAGAACTGTTAACAAAACCTTGGTATAGGCAGACACACAATCAGCTAACAGAACAATTACAGTGCTGCTCAAATCAATGACTTTCAGCAAGAAAAGTTGTCTCATGGTCAAGTATTAAATGTAAAGAGACAGTTTCCTACGAATGGCTTGGCTGGCTCTATTGGTATAATGGACAACTAGCAGAACTCCAGTGCATTAAGCTAATAACAGTGTAAGAGGAAAGAGAAGAGGCCACATAGAGTGTTTGCATTAAGCCGTCAATGGCATGGATCTGATTGCGACAACCAAACAAAGCTGTTTAACTGTGAGCACACTTCACACTAGACTCAAGACTCCCATACTCTCAGATGTAAAGTCCTTAGATTCGAAGACTGCAAGTGACTACAATATGTAAACATGAGCTACTTTTACAAATTAGGCATTCACTTATAGGTCAGCACTGGATGCCCTTCCAAAATGCAATCTCTTATATTTGCCCAGGTTAGAAAATATACAAACTGAATATAACTGAAAAGCTTGTTTCAGCTACATTAAAGGTCTCATATTATGCTATTTTCTGATCTATTTTATAATGTTTCCTCATCACAAACATACCTGGAGTTGTGTTTTGTTTGATTCACACATGTTTAAACACAACCAAATTTAGGCTGAGTTCTTTTCTCAAACAGAAAATACTCTGTTCCACCTTGTGATGTCATGTACTGATACAGGTGCTCCACTGTGTTTTAAACTCCATACACCCTCACTAGAAGCTTTTGGATGATTTTGGCCCTGGAATTGACAAAATCCAGCTGTTAATTTGAAAACAAAAGCTTCAGGACATCACAAGGTGTAACAGAGCATTTTGAGCTTTGGATACGTAGACAGCCTAATAATGCAAGATTACTTAAATGTGCAAAGGAGAAATTCAATTTGTCAACTGGATGAAAGTTTATTTGGTCGAATACGTTTCACAGCTTATCCACGCTGCTTCTTCAGTTCTGATAAATGTGCAAATGAAACAAAACACAACTCCAAGTATGTTTTTGAGGAGGTAACAGCATTCTAAGATGGGTTAAAAAAAATAGTAAATTTTGCATAGTATATTACCTTTTATGAATAATTTTGACATCATTATAGTTATAAAAATAAAAAAATAAGAACAGTACTTGCAGAGCAAATTTGAGACTGATAACTTTGCAATATTTGCAATTGCAATATCATCAAAATCTAGACATAATTTTTTTAGTAGAGCTGGGCAAAAAAAAAAAAAAAATTAATTGCGATTAATCGCATGAGTTCGAGCGATTAATCACAATTAATCGCAATTAATCGCGATTAATTGTGATTAATCGCATGTTATACGCAAAACCAATTAATGAATTAAAAAGTAGAGTATAGCGCACTTTTATTGAAAATGTAAACGAAAGAGCCAAACATTTGTTGTGCAAACAGCATTTCTTTCACAGGGGAATCCTCAGAGCCTTCAAGGTGTTCAGGGAAGGCTCAAGAAAAAATACTGAATGGACTTTTGTACTACTAATATATTTATTGAATATTTTTTATGCTGTAAGTAATGAACACTACACTAGTAATCATTTCTAGATCAGTGTTATAAACTTGGACTGATATTTCTTGGGAAACAAAGGGTTAATATAATGGAATGGAAATAGACCAATCACATTTTTTCTTCCAATGGTATCTGGGTAGATCAGTTACTCCAGCACTGAACTAAAGAAATAAGCTCAGCTCAGAGCGCATGGCTGGTCCGGCCAGAGCCGGAGTCCGCGGCCGAACCTGCGGCTGAGTTCGCAGCCGGAGCCGGAGCCTGCGGCCGAGACCGAGGCCGGGCCTGCGTCTCGCGGAGGCTCGGGCACGTTGCATCTCACGTGGTCAGAAAAAAGTGAAAAAAGTGTAAAGAAAAGACGTCAAACTTAAAGAAATGCTCGCGGTGGACTTTTTCAAAATAAAAGTCAGTGAGAAACAGACGGTTACAATAAAATAAATAAATAAATAATAAAAACTGCGTTAACGGGGTTAATATAATTGTCGGCGTTAATGACTTAATTAGTTAATGCAAAGTTAACACGTTAACGTGCCCGGCCCTATTTTTTAGTAATGATTTACCTTGTGCATTCTAAGCAGTCTCTAGCATCGACACGGGTGTGACTGAATACATCCTTATATTTAATTTGCTGTCCTTGGTCACTTGTTGACACTTCTCTTGTCAAAGTCTCATCTCATTTTGAGATAAAAATACCACTTTTGTCTCTAAAGTGTTTAATTACATTGGCAATTTAACACAAGTGCACAAAAGATTTAGTTGAGTCACACACAACATCTGATCCTTACTCAAGCATTTCCCTAAGAGTCACAGGCAAGAACTGGTTAAAGTGGCTACTCTTTTTTTTTTTTTTTTTTTGGTCCCTCTTCCAGATACATAACAGGGATATAATTGACTTTTAACTGCTTAATAGTATTTGGTTATGTCCACTGAGATTAATGAAAGCAAAAGTCAGTAAGAACTAAGAGAGATAATTACACTTTATAACACTATACCCTAACTCCACCCTAAACCCTTAATTAAGTAGTTACTACGCCTGAATCATTCTTAACTGAGAACTGTTAATTATGAATTATTTAAAGGACCTACATTATGCAGAATTGACTCTTGTGAGCTTTAAGTCATGTTATAATCTTGTTACCTCCTCAAAAACATACCTGAAGTTGTGTTTTGTTTTCCTTCTAACATGTTTGAGTAATCCTTTATTATTTTTGCTGTGTGTGCATCTCCAAAGCTCAAAATGCTCATTTCCATCTTGTGACGTAGTGAAGCAATAGTTTTCAAGTGAACAGCTTTAGTTCAGTCAAGAGTGGCAATTCCAAAGCTGAAATCATACAAATGATTTTAGTGAAGGTGTATGGAGTTTAAAAACATAGTGGAGCACTTCCTGTATTACCACATGATATCATGACTCAGCCTGAATATGAAGGTTTGTGTGCTAAACGTGTCGATGAAACAAAACACAACAACTTTAAATAGAATAAGGCTTTGTTACTATAAAAAGATTTTGCAACACAGGTGTTTTTTCTTATGCTCCCTTATACTGACAAGCAACACCTCTTTATCATAAGTGAAAATCAGCCAGCGTAATTAAAGTTATGCTACAGAAAAAAAAAACTATCTGCACAGCGAGCCAATTCCATACCAGTGCATCTGAGGTCAAGGCGTGACTGACAGCTCATATCGCATTTTAGCACACCCGAGCACCAGAATATTTCATTTATCAAATCAGATTTATGACACATTCATATGGGGCTTGATATCTGATCTCTAAATTGGCTTTCAAGCTGCCCTCTGCATCAGTAGCGTTTGGACACATCGGTGACGTCATAGAAGGTCTCTTTGCGCTGTACGCTAGCTGGCTACGACTGCTGCAAAATACATATATCAGCGGCCTGTGTCACTAATGTTGTCTGCAGTGATGGAAGACTTGTGCGCCGAGACTAGATATTGCTATGGTGTGAAGAGTGAGAGGCTGCATCTCCATTATTCACCCAGCCCTCAGCCTGCCTCTGCATCTGTATTGGGGGGAGAAAATGCACCTTGTGAATAGTTGCGCCAATGTTGTTACCACAGCAACTAACAAAAAAGAATCCTATTATTTCTAGATTACGTTATTCACTGTCATTTTGGGTTTTAGATTCGATCAAATATGACATGGGGCCAGATTTTCTACAGTATATGGAATGAATGAATAATGCAATGTAAAGCGCTTTGGTTATCTATCTTGAATGTATAACTTCCATGTGTTCTGTTATTATTAGGGATGTAACAATAACCGAAATACTGTGATATCGTATCGTCAAAGTTCTCACAATAATATCCTGGACCATCACAATATATCGAATTAACAGTCTGTTTGCTTTAATTAAGAGTTATGGTGCAATAGCTAAAAAAAAAGACAGAGGGAACTACATAGACCATGATCCTTTGCTCTATTTCAGTGTAGATATATATCTATATGAAGAACAGTACTAATAGTTCTAAGCACTTTTAAATCTTAGTTCTTTGGATTAAGTCTTGTCAAGGCATTTTAAGAGGAAAAAGTAGCATATTGACAGCTTTGTTAGCCTCCACAAAATATCACAATAAATATCGTACCATGAAATGTATATTGTGAAAATATTGTACCGAGAGATTTGGATATTGTTACATCCCTACATCGTGAGCCTCCCCACTGTATCGTGAGCTTTCCCACGATACTGCAATACATATTGTACCATGAGATTCCTACTGTGACGATATCCTATAGTGAGACTTGGATAACATTACACTCCTGGTTATTATTAATTTTGCAAGAATTTATATTTTGTGATACAAGTTATGGTCATTTGAAAAGTAAACGTACACTGCAACTCAACACATCTGTGTAATATTACATTGTACTGAATTTGCATACACACACATTTGCATATTATGGGGACAGAAATTTGGTCCCCGTGACTAAAAGCCTTTATTATTAGATCAACAACATGATTTAAAGTTCAGTTGTGGGTTTAAATAAATTAGTGTTGGGGTTAAGGTTAAGGTCAGGCAAGTAGTAACCATGGTTACAGTTTGGATGAGTCTCTAGAGAACGAATTTAAGCCAATGTAATGCCCGAAAAAAGCACAGAAACCCAACATTTGTGTGTTTATGGTTTTAAGTAGGGTCAAAAAGTGGACAAACCTTTATGCATAAATGGAAAAGCAAGATACCACACAGTTGTTAACTGAAATTGTTTGTGCTAAATCTACAGGAAATAATAAGATAAAAAAGAAAAGAACACTATGGAATATATTTTTACTGCAACACCCAACAACTTATTTCCCAAATATTGTTCCACCATCATGTACCGAGGGGAATTCCGAGTGCATCAGGGAAACATTTCTGGCTGCTGAGGTGCGCGTTTGTTGCCACTGCTGATTTTCGGTGGTGACTCCTGATGAGACAACAGTGATTCTAGTTCCCATTGTGAATGCCTTGGAGGAGGCTGACACCACTCCAACGTCAGGTGTCCTGTCATCCAGCCAGGCCTCACTGATTGCTGCGCACAGGGGCTGCTGCTGCTCATGCAGATGGGGGGGCTTTTCTATCAGCTCCTCCACTTTCCCAGACCCACTTCCTGCAGAGAACTAACTTTTATGTGGCTTCTTTTTTGGCTTGTGATTTTCAGGGACATTTACTATCTTAAAAAAGAAGCAAGCTGAAGAAATACAATATATAGGTATAGCAGACTATAGACGTACTAGGCATGCAGCAACGCTCAATACAATATCAAATCATTCAGTACAGTCCTCACAATACAATTCACAAGCGTGACTAAATATGCATATGTCACTTCTCCGGTACGTTAAACATTCCATACTTTCACAGATACAAGAAGAAAACAGCTCCAAAACAGCGTAACTGCTTTATCTGAACAGAGAAGAGATAGTGTAATTGAATACATTAAAATATTATATTTATTTACCACAAAATAATAGATTAAACATACATTTTTGTTTCTTTAAGACCTAAAATGTTTTGAAATTAGATCAATATTGCTAAGATTCAGATTCAGTATCAAGAAGTGAGAAAACTGTATGTTTATATCCCTAATACTGCTTATGACACAGCAATAATGTAAAGCAGGAGCCCTACTGCACAATACACCTTCCTGTCACATTAACCTGGAAAAAGGATATGTAGATAGTTATTAGCACTTAGGTTGTGACATTACACATTAGCATGATTCCGTGTGTATCTGTGACACTTCAGACATGTACTGCCAATGTTTGTCTTAGAGCAGATTGAAAAGCTCACATTGTGCTTATGTGCCTGTGAGCCTGGATCAAATTAGCATCCCTGTCACCTCCTTTACCCTGCCTCATTGGAAATATATTCAGGTTAAATGTTGTCTTGAATATTAAATATAGAAGTAGCTATGCTGAAGTCATAGTCATATTTCACTTTGTAAGTGTGGATAAGAAACTCTAATGCACATAATGAAACACGGTGAATATTATATTTGTATTTTATGTTGCTATATGAAGTAAGACTGTCTGCCAATAGCCATCACACTAAGATGATCAGTGTGCTGTGCTATCACTGAATTATTGTATTTTTGCCAAAACATTTTCACAACCTCAAATATCATGTCTGGATGTCACTGGGATAGTACTAGCTAAAGTCTGCAAAAGCGTCTCATTCTTAAATTTGGAGCCGAAATCCTTGTTACCCCAGTTCTGCCTTTTTGATTGCATCTCTGTTTATGCTCCTCTGACAGTGTTCAAACGTATTTGGATCAAAGCAAAATGTTGCATCATCTTTTATGAATTAATCATAAAAATAATCCTTTTTAAATCAATTCTGTTATCTTTTTCCTTCCAGATGACAAACAGCCATCTTGCAGTGAACAGATAAGCAATGCACAGTAAATGTGATCTAATTTTGCCTGGTTTAAACGGAATTAAGATGTTCCCTTCCCAAAGCCTCAATAACACATCAAGTTTCCTAAAAGTCTATTGAAGTCTGATGTCACTTGTATCCATTTAAAGATAACATTTTTGTAGGGGCCAGACTTCTTTTTACTCGAAATTCTTTAATACACAGCACACATTGTTAAAGCTGAGTCACAATGGCAAAAGGAACGCTGATATTCAGAAATTCAGCTGAGGTAGCACAGCACTAAGCTCCACAGTTTTATAACTTTCTAAGAAGACACATCAATGGAAATAATAACCAAATAAACACAGGTAATATGCTGCTTTATGGTGTCTGGGGTGCACTGGGCAACAGGAGAAATACAGCTTACTGCACAAATGTGAGATAATACAATACTTTTAAGAACTTTAAAAGCAAAAGAAGGGGGAGAGTATGTGGTGTTACACAATTCAGAACTCATCTCATGTGGAGATGTAGTTTATTTGCTATAAAAATGCAAAAGATGTCATTGGCGTCTGGTTTGTATATTGTTGGATCTTAGGTAGTCATACAGTATTCAAGTGTTTCTCAGATGTGGTATGCTGGGTCCTCAGTTGGAGTATTTGTTTTATTTAGAGACAAATCTAATAATGTCTTCCTTTGGGTAATTTATTATTTAGAACTCCTATCCCTGGTTTAGTCTCATTTTAGACCATGTTTGTAGATACTTTAGACCAGATATAGTGTGGGTTTAGATCTGGCGGTGCTTAGAAACCCAAATATGTTTATGTTTACTTGGTGCGAAAAGTTTGCAGTATTATTTACTATTGTGAGAGAACAAATTAGATGCTATGTCTGACTGAAATGCATTGATATTTATTTGCTCCAAGTGCCTCAAGTTTGAAAAAGAAGCGTAAGTTTGAGCAGGTACCAAGGCTAACCAGAGAGAGCAAACTCTTGTAGAAAACCTTGAGTGAGATGCCAGACTCTATATGGCCTGTTTATCAATCGCATCTCACAAGTTCACAGTCCTGGAAGTCCAAGCCAGACTTTCCACCCTGGATCTGGGTTGTGTGTCTTTGAGATTATGAAATGGGTTTTCTGCCCATGTTAAAGGAAACGGCTGATGTCTCAGTGCCCCTCTGATATGAAAAATTCAATTTAAAAGGATGAGAGAAAGAATGGTGCACGGCCTATTTTCATTCCCCCACACTGAAAGATATGAGAATGATGTTCTATTGTGTGGAGGAAATGATGCCAATCGTACGGCAGAGAAATTCCTTCATAATTCAATTCAATTTCTTCTAAATCCCAATGGCAAGCGTCTGTGCCAAAAGAGAGGCGGAATGACAGAGACAAAAAGGGAGGGCTACAGACTAAGATGGAGGAAGAGACGCGCAGATTTGGACTGAAACAATGTGAGAGGAAGAGTGAGGGAAGAGCAGATGCAGCTGAAAGGTGAACACAGCGCACTGGCAATGATTCATTCTGATCACACTGGCATTTTTAGTGTACGCAGCTAATTTCCCGTAATAACCTCTCAGTGTTTGACAGACACTAGATAAAATCACTTCTGGAGATCGCACATCTGGTGCAAGTCTGTCCAGTGTGACGCAAGCAATCAATAATGTTTTCAAAGAGTAGCTGTGTTTTAATAATACGACCAAAAGGGGGCGGGGGTGGAGATGTTGTCACCCTAAAAGACCTATGTGCCAACTATGGAACAATAAACAATAATGTTGTTTATAGCAATAATCATTGTTCATGGTGCGTTTTTATCACTGTGATTATCGGCAAATTATATTACCAGCCGATGCAGAAAAAAACTACTTATGCATACCATTCTCAATGAACTGTTGTTGAAACATGGAGCTTATTCATAACATACAAATTATAATTCATATTAGTTTCCATAAGGTTTCAAACTGTAATAATTATTGTGATATTACTGTTAATCACAATTATTTTGATCATGATAATCGTAAAAGTATAAATTTCCAACAGTGTTTTGTTCTAAATTTTGTTATGCAACTACTCTTACCATGTTTTATAGTAAAGTTTTTGTGTGCATGTTATTTATTTATTTATTTATTATTATGTTTTTTGCATGTTTGGATGATTATATGATGATTGTTGAGATTGAGATTTAGTTTAAGTTCAAACAATAAGACATTTATCCCTGAGCTCTTTGTCTTATCTGTTAAATAGTGAATAAAACAGTCTGAAGTAGTCTGTTAAAGAGGCAGTGATTCCTAAATACCAAACTATGGAGATGATATTATGGACTTGTTGTTTTCTGATATTTCAGTCAGTGCATCTCAAAGCCAAGAACCCCCGCTGCTGAGGGACTACACATTATTTGTAAATGCCAAAACTTACACCCAACTCTTCCCATGTCTTACTATCTATCTTATGTTTTCCAAGTGAAGCATCAGATACAAAAGTCAACTGTGATATGCCTGTACTCGCTGTTGTGTGGGAGAAAGCGGACTCAGATTTCCATTTAGTCCTGGTATTTTTTGTGTGAGTACATCCTGGCATCGCTGGCATTTTTGGGCGTGTATGCGGGGAATCAATGAGCTGCTGCACTCTGAAGACGCAAGAGGAAAAATGAGCTGCACCAACAAATATGACAATGAAGGAGTGCACCTCTCAGTGTACGCAGCAAGCAGAAAACCATAAAGACTAGCGCGCGGGCTTGCAAAGGAAATGCATATGGAACTGTTTTTATTTTCCCCCCGCCTTGCCATTATGTCCTGCATTCTCATCCCATATTACCGCACGCTTCTCTCACTTGGTCCCTTTCAACCACTATAGACGCACATACACACACGCACACCCACGCGCAGTTGTTTTTGTAGGTGCAATGGCTTCGAGGCAAGCAGCGTGGAATTGGAGTCTTCAAAGACTCTTGGATTATCAAAGAGACACCAGCGCTACCAGAAAACTAGGGGACACACTGGAGAGAAGAGAAAGAGAGAAAGAGAGAGAGAGAGAGAGGGGAGTGGGGAGGGTTGAACATAAGCGGGGGGCGGGGTAGGTGGGTGTAGGAGGGTGGGGGCGAAGAGGAGTCAGCATGGGTTTGGGTGGAGGATGAAGTGATCAGACAGCGCAGGGGAGGGTGGATAAAGAGCAGAAGTCGCCTTTGTTCATACTGTAAATGGGGAGAGAAAAAGGGAGCTATTGAGTGAATGCATTAAAAAACAATCACATAGGCCCTAATGGTCTTGATAGGCAAGAGTGAATTCGCATTCTTCACTGTCTCAGCGTGTTCCCCCCCTCGCAGAATTTCATTTCACTGGATGGAAGCACGGGGCCTTGAAATACCATAATGTTGTCAGAGTACAAAACCAAAGTATTACTGCAGAGCCAAAGCCACCATGTGTGAATATAGCTGCCACATCTAATGACAAATCTGACTGTTCGCACCATTCCATATGACAGGATGTGGGAGTGCTGGCGAGGATGCATCACCCCTTCCACAAAAAGCTCTCAGTCCCACAATGAGCCATGGATGTCTTCGTTTTCCCTCCATTACAAGAACACTCCAGACCATAGAGCATATTTCAAGGAAGTGTATGAAACGCATTGTGGTCGCTTCACTGCTGTTCGCTGTGGGGCCTAGTGGCAGTTTTGGCAAAGGTAAGCACTCCTGTTCCACTGCCATAGTCATCACCTTCGAAACGCCCACTCCACTGACCTGGTTTAGACTTAGAACTACATACAATAATGCTCAGAGACAGCAGAAGCCTCAGAAATGTCTACACTGAGTCTTGATCTTACAAATATTTAAGGTAAGGATTTTAGAAGGACTTGACGTTTTTGGAAACTCTTTAAAGTTTGAAGTAATTTAGTTTTAACTTCAAAGTTTGTGGATGAGATTTAGTGCTATGTCAGTTTATCTTGAAAATGTCTTGTACAGCTTTGTAGCAGGGTGTTGGGTGTTAGTTGATTGATTAAAGTTTGCAGTGAATATGCAGGCAATATACAGAGGGTTTGACAACTTAAATGATGTAGTAGCACAACTTTAAATTTACTCAATGAATTTGACGTTTATTTCTTTCAGCTTGACACAAACATTTTATGTAAACATACAAAATTGTCCTTCAAACACACACACACAACAGTTGAGAGTGCTGTAAACTGGGCTGCAAAACACGCTATGCTATACACTTAATATTCACTGCAATATTGTGAATTAGGCAAAAGTCATCTAATACCATGTCCTCAAAACCATCCTTCTAACTTTCTTGGGGCATGATGATATTTGATATAGTGCATGAGTCAAAGCCGCTTAGTGACACATAATGTCATTTGCTTGAATTGTATTTCTTATAAGAAAAAATTAAATAAGATGATGAAATGAGGGACCTCAAATGCAATATTCTCGGGTGTCCAGAGGGACCTGGTATTGAAGGATCAGCCTTTAGTAAGTCAGAGCGGGGATCAGTGGTAGAACTTAATTGGGAAGGCCACCAGGATTGAATTTTTGATTGGTTTAAGGTATGAGAAAATGATGTCTTTTTTTCCCCATGCTTTCCTAGTTAAACTGCTGGGGACTTGCTGTACTAAAGTGAGCTAGAAATGCGGAGTGTAATATTTGGAGTCTTTGGAGGTGTCCAAGTGCCAGGCTATAGCAGACATTGTGTAGTCTGGGAGGAGAATCGATGCCCTCAACTGAGAGCTGAAAGTACACAGGCCAAATCAGCCACATAATAGAAGAGAGGAGATGGGCGGCCTGAACAAAAAAGATGAACTCTTAAAGCTTTTTGTTCAAGGAAAAAAAAAATCAGGCCAACTCAGGAGTACTGTGATGTTTGAACCATTTCTATTTTACCAAAACTTGAAAGAATTATTGAAAACCGCAGCTGAATTTTGCAGAAAATAAAGAAGGAAGATTAAGAGACACAAGGAGAGCTTTGGAGGAGGCTAGCCTTTTGGTCAGTTTTATCTGGTACAAGCAAACATGTCTCCTCCACTTTAGAAATTCTGACCCTGATGACCTCTGCATGGGTCTGCAGCTCTGGCCCCAGAGGGAAAAAGACTGCCTCGGCCGAGTAAGAGTTCACCCGTGTCACACTTAGTCAATGGCATTTGGTTAGAATGCCTAAGTCTCATAAAGCACAATAAAAGCGGATGATTCAGCTTCACTTTCTAAATGATCTCTTTAAGAATTCTCAGACTTGATATTTTGCACAAATCCAAAAGCATTCTATGAAATGATTTAACTGAATTTTTGACCATTTGAATATGAAACGTTTTCTCTCATAAACCCTAACTTTTATTCCTTCTATTTCTAATACCACACTAAGTCCCAGAGTTTTAACAACCTCTGTATGTTTTCCTCTGCTCTTTGGACCCTCTTAATTGACTATACCTCTAAGGCAAAAGTGTGTTTTTTTGCAGCCCAAATAAATTCCAGTAACTACAAGCAAGCAAAAGCAAGCGTCGCATTCAGAATTGAACCAATGAACTGTGAATTAAGTGACTATGTAGCTTGGAGACTGTCCAGGGGGTGCGAGGGGTGAGAGGAGACGATGGAGATGCCTCGGAAAGTAGACAGATGATTAGAACCGGCTCTGTCACTGTTTACAGCAAATCTGTGTCCACAAAACAGGCTGTTTAGTTGTTATATATTGCCACACAAGCTGGATACTGCACGACTCCCGGATGGGGCGTAGGGAACATAACACTCATTATTTTTCATAAACAAGTCAGCAATTCAAATATTTCAGCAAACTTCATTGACTCGAAACCCAGGCGCCATCTGACCTCAGCAGGATATTTTTGGTGGCATACATTTGCACCTTGCCACAGTGACTCCCGAATAGGAACAACTGTGTAGATTCTCTTCTCTCTTTTTTTTTTTTTGAGAAATGTCTTCTCTTTGTGGGTGCGAATCGCGGTGTGCAGCGCCAGAGGAGTGCAGTGCAGTTAGGAAAGGGAGCAGCAGCGAGGCTTATTTGATTTGCAAAGATAGCTATAGATAATACATCTCAATCCGCTCCTCATTACAATACTCTAAAGTATAAAACGCTTTGGTCAAACCCCACACTGTGAGAACGCATGGGGGGCGTTCCGCTGTGAGGATTCAAATACAGAAATATGAAGGGATGGGAAAACACAAGATACTTTTAGTCACGTTATTTAATTTCTGAATATCTTACACATTTTGGGGAGGAAAATATTTAACTTTTACTCCAGCAAAATGTTGAATTTTGTGTTACTGTTATATTATTGTAGAAGTTTCAGAACTAAAACTACAGTGCTGGTAATAAATGCACTAACTCAACCGTTTATTAAATTGCTGTATGTCATCTTTCATTATTCATATTTCCCTTATTTGTTTTTGCTTTGCCTCTAAGTTCAAGGCTCATCTACACCCAAATGCAGTGGTATTTGTTGTCTAAATAATATCCTAAGGGCAAGTTTCCAATCCAATCTCTAAAACAGTGCTAAACAAAAACTGAATTTCAGCAGGTGCAATTTAAAGGCAATAGAGCAGCATGAGAGGATGTCCGATGTAGTACAAGAAACTAATCTAAATGGAGCAACTTTGCAAAGGCGGCATCTCTATTTTCCTTTGGCTACAGCAGAGAGCCCTATCTGACATGGATTATAGTTGGCATTTGCATTAGCTTTATATATCTGGCATTTGTTTAGCTGCAAGTCCTGCCCAACCGATCAATGTTTACTGTTCTCAGTCCAGAGCTGCACAGTCACCACAACTTAATAGCTGTCCATGGGCCACTATGCACTGTGACAGTCCCCCTGTCAGCACTGACTGGAGCCAATGGAACAAGATGCTTTTTCTTTTCCTTTATTATCCTTTAAATGAACAAAAGCACGACGATCTAGAAAAAGAAAAGGGATTGACTCTGTGTTGATATTGTAAAGATATTATTAAAGGTCCTATATTACGCAAAATCAACTCTTGCGATCTTTTAGCTAAGTTAAAATGTTGTTAAATCCTCAAAAACATACCTGGAGTTGTATGTTAGAGTACCCCTCTTTTTGCATCTCCAAAGCTCAAAATGCTCTGTCCCACCTTATGATGTCATGAAGCAGTAGTTTTCAAGCTATCGTTTACCTTTAGTTCAGTAGAAACTGGCAATTCCAGGGCTGGAATTATCCAAATGATTCTAGTGAAGGTGTATGGATTAAAAAAAAAAAAAAAAATAGGGCACTTCCTGTATATCCACATACTGTAACATCAAAAGGTGCAACAGTGTTTTCTGTTTGAAAGAAGAACTAAAGCTAATGTGTGAACAAAACACAACACTGGGTATGCTTTTTGATGAGGAAACAACATTAAAATAGATCAAAAACATAATATGGGCCCTTTAACTATGAAAACTAGTGGGGATAAATAAGTGATCAAATGTGTCTCTAATCTCTCTTAAGTACTCAAGGCTACAGTATACCTTCTTCATCTTTTTGCTTATGTAGTTCAGACAAAGGCTCACTCAAGATTTGGAGATGGGTCCCTGGGCGCTGTGATGTGGCTCCTCCTCAGTTGCCCCAGTGGTGTTGAAGGATGGGTCAAATGCAGAGGGCAAATATCCCTACGGAGCCAATACAGTCTATCTTTAGCTTAAGCCTAAGAGGAAGCTAAAAAAGGCTTCCCATCTGTGAGAATGAAATGTGTGATCTTGAGTAATTTTTGCATCACCCCAATCAACCAGCACAAAAAATACTAAATCATAAGCTCATATGCCACTAATAATGTACCTCAATACGTGTGGAAAAATGTCTTTTTTTCCCCCCTAATTTTATCAACTCCCTCTTTCTGCAATAGACCCCAAAGTATACCCCTTCATTACCATCAAACATGCAAATAGTTAATGTTGAAAGGAGAGATAGACAGCAAGATGGGCTGATGGAGGATGGGGGGGAAGTAAAGAATCAGACACGGGAGAAATTAATCCTCAATATCCACTCCCTGCTGGGTACCTTATTGCCTCTCCAACTCCATCTCCAGAGTTAATATCTCCACTGCTGCAGCATCTGGCTCCCAAGCATGCCTAGACTTCTACTTGTTTGAAATGAGGCATAATTGGATTGGGGAAAGGATGAAAAAAAGCCTTCAACCATGCTCCAAACTTCTCCCTCCTGTTACCGCGCAGGCCCAGCTCCATACATTTTGTTTGTGTGCGAATGTATGTTGCTAAAAATACCCTCTCTGATGGGCTAGCTTGTCTTGATTTGTTACACAGCACCCACGATGCTGCAGATTGGCAGGGGGGTTAGCGCCATGATTTGGGGAGGGTAGGAACGTGCCGGCATCTCATTCTCAAAGTAATCCCTTTTTGATTCAACTAGATGGGGAGCACTTAAGATCTCCCATCTTATCAAGAAAAAAAAAAATCATGCCAAATTAGATTCATAGTGACCTTTTTCAACTCTAAGTCAGGGCACAAGTGGGGAGATGTGTCCTCGGCATTGATCTCGCCCCTCAAAAAGCAACAGGATTGAACTATGATCACGCCTGCCACGATAACAAATGTTGAAATTCGATATATTGAGTACGTAAATATAAACGATAATATTTAAACTAATCTATGCCACTGACACACTAACCCAACAGAAAATTTAAACCACCAAAGCCATTCTAAATGCACAATATTGTTAAAAAATAATGAGCTGCAATAAATAAATAACAAAATGAAACACTTCAGTACTTAGTCTGCATCTGTAATGAGTCTTTTACATCTTAAATCTAATCATATAGTCAAAAAATAACAAAAAAAAAATCCCATTAGTGCAAAAAAAATGTACACACGATAACTACTGACCCCCCAAAAATATTGTTCCAGCTTTCGTATATTGAACAAAAAATCAATATAGTAACTAATTATCATGACAAGCCAAGCTGTGAAAGGTGGAAGAAAAAACAACGTATCAGAAATCATGAGATGAAGAGATTACCTCAGTTTGACTAAACAGCTTCAAGTGTGGGAGAAACTGTCTAGAGCGAGCGTGATTTGTGCACAAAAAGGAGGAAGGCATAATCCATAGTGCAATCTCAATCAACAAAGAAAGTCCTATAGCTTCCACCACCTTCGCAGCCAGACATGCAAATATTTAATCCAAACACTACTACTGTGTTTGCATCTTGCCATTCTGCTGGTCTCAGTAGTGGTCTGGCAGAGCTTCAAACACAAGCCTTTTTTTTACAATAAATCTCATAATAGTCTTGTAGTTGTCATACAGAGAATATATATATATATATATATATATATATATATATATATATATATATATATATATATATATTTACTTCAATAAAATATAACAGTGCTGGTGGTAGTAGTAACTGTTTGGAGTAAAAAAAAAAAAAAAACATTAAAAAAATTACACAACACTCTCCCTACTGAAATTAGACATGATAACAAAATGTGAAGCATGATTTGTAGCTACAAAGAAATATTGTAATAAACAGCAATATCGAAACTACTTTATGCCACTGACAAAAAAAAATAAAAAAATCATATTACATAAAAAAAGCAGAAGCCTCCCCACTATTGCAACAAAAATATGCTCAAGATAAATACTGAGTCCCAGAATATATAGTTCCAGCTTTTATATACTGAACAATAAGTCAATATAATAATTACCATGACAGGCCAAACTGTAATTAAGTGGAACCACAGGTAATTCTGCAAATAATGCATGTAGTAACTAATTTAAGTACAAGGGAAACAAGCTGTACATCAGAGGTTTGGCTAAAGATAAATCCAATTTGTCACACTGTTTTCTCAATTTAACATGGTTTCATATTTGTGTTTCCTCAATTTAAACTTCGCAGTAAATCCAGCGCTTTTATGCTTCAATATTTGTGTCTACCATTTGTTGTTATTGGAGAAAATATGGCAACCCATTTGTTTATGCACTTGCATCACAAATCCTTAATGAACTGATAAAATTGCCCTGTGTAGAAGAAAATATTAAGATATCTTTGTAAACTGGGAATACTGCAATTGTCATTGCGGAAAGAACGTCAGTCTCTGTTTAGCCTGGATAATGCGTTTGGGAAACACAGTCGACATGCTTGCCTGGACTTGATACAGATATGAAAGGATATTGATGACAGATCTGATTAATCCACTGATACTTTTTTGGGCAGTGAGCTGCACAATGGGTTTTAGACAGAGGCCCAAAGCACATATCTCCTACGAAGACTCCATTGCTGTATGCTTTCAGAGCTCATTTGAGTCACAGATGACATATTTATGGCTCATCATGTCATATTGTAGCCATCAGAGAACAAGTACCATGAACCATTTAAATACTGTGGGCCATGCTGTCACTTCCTGTTAGTAGCATATATCTGATAGATGCAGGGGAAGAGGCACTCAACTTGATTCTCTCTTAGGCTTTGCGGCAAGTAACAGCAACAGAAAAGTCCCATTTAGCTCCAATAAAAATGGACTCCTTTACAACACAGGCTGTGCAGAAGGGACTGAGATACTGCGTGCCTAAGCAAATACAACAAACACTGGCTTTATCTACAGAATGGTATAATATCACTCAAGTTAACAGTTGCACCCAAGAAATCTATAATGATCCTTTGTGTGCACCTTAACAGAGTTGCCAGGCAACGGAAGTAGAGCTCTGCAGTGAATTAAAGTGTCAATGGAAATACATTTGTAATCCAAAAGGCAACATGGATTAAATTTTAGACAGTAGGAGTGCCTCTCAGACATGATTTCAATAGCTTAAGGTGGGCGAAGTGGAGTGGGGAAAAAGCAAATAATGTTCTATACCCTATTAACATGAAGAGTAGAGCCTGGTAACTGTGTGTGAACATGCGGATGAGTGCACAATCACTAATTAACAGTGTACTTTTCAGACGTGACGGCTTAATAGAGGCCGTTATTCATGTGTCTTTAAGTGGGATCTGTGATGTATTGTGAGGGCGGACTTGTTGTTGATAAATCACCATTGCATATAGATCAGTGTCATACCTTTTTTCCTCTGAATTATTGATTGACTCATACACACTTGTCGGAGGCTACTGCGGCTGCCTGAGCTGGAAAAAAGCATTTCCGGTTTTTATTTGACCACAGAGCGCTGTGGCTTGATAAATATCATGTAGACTGCTTCATGGATAAACAATGCCTTTAATATGCTTTATGTATGAACAAGATGAAAAACTGGAGGAGCACTCTGGCTGCATCTCCGTCTCCACTGGCCCACATAGAAAACAACAGTTGTATGCAACACAGTTTATTTTCTACTAAAGACGGTTAAGCTTTTACACAAAGGGACCCAAATGAGACTCTGATTGAAGATAGAATCAGTGCCCGCGCAGCCCATCACACAGTCTCTCAACCCCACATATGCATGATTAATACATCAAACAACATCAATTCTCCTTCCTCTTCTCGTCACACGCACGCCCCCGCACACAAACACACACACACACAGACTCAAATCCTTCCAGGAGTGAGCACATGGGTGCACACTCTCTGCCCTCTCCATCATGTTTAATATATCAAACAGCATTAACTTCCTAGATTCCTGAAGCTTAGACAGACATGTTACTGACAGCTATGATTCCTCCCTGGCTCCCCCCTCCCCCTGTCTCCGCTTCCACACTTTCTTTATTCCCTATCATGTCTGTTTGGGGGGTTACCGAACATGCTGCCAAAACAGATTCACTTACATACCACCTATTTTAGTAAGCTTGTATCGCTTCATGTTGGAAAGCTATTCTGACAATGGGATGTTACAGTGGCACTTCTGGAGGAACGTAATAATAATGCCATGAAGTCATCAGGAAAAGATTTGATTTGGAGCCATTTTCATATTGTTCTGACATCACAGGTTATTTATATCAGCGAGTGTACTCTTGCAAAAGCAACACAAGTCGTACATCTGCATCTAAACCAACAGGTCACAGCCGCAGTCGCATTGAAATCTAACCTTTACAATTCAAATGGCTGCTTTTTGGCTACTCAGACAGAGATATCAAAGAAGAAGCCTGAATGAACTGGGCAGGTGGCATGTTGGGTCTAATAAAATGGACATTCATTAGTTTATCGTAGCATAAGTGCGCTGTAATTAACATGGGAGACCGGTGTCATTAAAGTGAACTGCTGTTTATCATATCCATTTGATATTCAAAGGTCTTTCAGAGAGATATTGATTTAAAATTGATATTAGTATTAATAGATGGGAAAGATTTCATCCAAGCATGATATATTGCTACAGAGGCATACTGTGATAAATGATAATATTGAAACTACTTTATGCCACTGACACAAAGCAGGATTATCCCAGTAAACCAATGTTTAAATATACAGTATCATTAAAAACCCTGAGCTGCAGCAAAAAAATATCAAAATGAACCAATAAATCATAGGAGTCACTTATGCAACCCTCTACAGCTTAAATAAAAAAATAAAAATATCAAAGAAATTGCAAAGAAATTATACGCAGAATCACTTTTGGGCAAGTTACTTAAACACTGTAATGTGTTATTTATTACTTGTTACTGTCATTTCAAAGTAATTTATTACATTACAAGTGTATTTAAAATGTAAAGCATTACACAACTATTGTATTACTTTTAAGTTACTTTCACCAAAATAACTGTGCGAAGATGCCGAACTTTTACACCACGTAAGGACTGTGCCAGGACTAAACCAGGACTAAACCAGGACTGAACCAGGACTGAACCAGGACTGAACCAGGACTGAACCAGGCCAAAACCAGGCCTAAACCAGGTCTAAACCAGGACTAAACCAGGACTAATCTTGGACTGGGACTTGGAATCTAGGACCACACTTGAGTGGGTGTCCGCAAAGCACGATCGCGCATTGGTTGCGATTAGCCTCATGGAGCGCGGACTTCTGAGTCTGTCCTTTCACCTGCAGTCACCATACAGTCTACACAGGCGCACCTCCGGGCCTGTCCCAACATTCAGGACTGTAATAATGGCGTTTCTCCGCTATCGCAGTGATTTTAGTGAATTTGTATACAGAAAAACAAAAAACCCACCACTTTAATCCAGGTTAAAAATGCATTGTCCTGAAAAATGTTACCATTTGTTCCCTGTAATGCCTTACATTACTGTGTTACATTAAAAAGCAATGCATTACAGTAATTTGTTACTTTTATAATGCATTTCTCCGAAAACTGTGTATAATAAATACTAAGCCCCAAAATATATAGTTCCAGCTTTCATATATTGATCGATATATGAATTATCGTGACAGGCCTATATTATGTTCTATAGAGGAAAAAAAGTTCAAGGAACCTGAAAAAAACTAACAAGTATTAGCAAAAGATATATTCAAATGAAATAATGTTCATAATGATATAACTAAGCTAGAATACAAACTGACCTGCCAATGAAACTTGAAAAGGTTAGTGTCTTTACAGTTAATATATCCTTGTACTGCTATTATGAAATGTTCTCTTTAGGTTGCATCAAAAGCATTAATTAATCAAAGTGTCAATAATTCAACACATGTTTTCTATGCTACTGAGGAAACATTACAAGGCTTCCACTTCCTCCACATAAACATAATGGGACAGATTGGTTAGGCGCTGCATTCTTTTGAAGTAGATTAAAAAAGCTTTCTGTAACCTTCAGCAAAGATTAAATGAGAACATATACGGGTTTGCATACTTTCTTTTATCTAACTGTGTCTAATAGAGAAACTAATGAACACAAATATGCTATAATGTATGAAGGATACTGTATGTTTATGAATTTATTTAGACATAGATTCAACTGTCTGACCTACTTCCACTGTAAGAGCTGCGTGGCCTTGTGGTCTGCTGTGGATGCACTTGAAATACAAAAAGAATATAGATACATTTATATCAACACACAAATATATGAGCTTTCGACAACATATAATATTCTATTCTTATCTACATAGTTTGCCATGTACTTTGTACTGTAACATATAGTGAAGTTCTTCTACATATACACTCATATTTCACAGTACAGTACAGATGACCAAGTGACGCTCTCGATCTGGGGTCTATTAAAGCAGGGAACAAATGATTTACAGAACAGAAGAAAAACAGTGCTGATTTTTACTCCAGAAGCTTTTCATTCGGCTAAAGTAGCAGGAATGCGGAGGTCCCCGGCATTAAGGCACTTAGCAGATTGCTTCATGAATTTGAATAGTTTCCAATGGCTTCTCAATAAATACAAACAGTGTAGAATAGCGTGCATGTGTGTGCTGTGTGGTTGGCCTACTGGGCAGCAGATAGTGTAGCTTAAGTGCAGGAAGAGAGTCACATGTGATCCCGCTATACTGCAAATCCTCCGAAAGAGGATAAAGAGGCTTTAAAATCACATTTACAGCGCAGGAGTAGCATCCTGCTGATAAATACAGATCATGGTATTTGACCCTGTCCATCACTACATTGCTAAGGCCTGGCTGCTACACTATAGTCACAGGTCTCCTACTGTGTCACTATCAGGCACAGCACTTCACTGCCTCACAATAACAAGCACAGAGCACAAAGAGAAAAGTGGAACTTTCCACAACTGTCTGACCTTTTATTTCATCAATAAAAACAGAATAGAGTTTAGATTTGTCTTTATGAAAGCTGGCATGCATTTTCCCTCAAAACATTCAACAACAGATGAATTGTCACAAAGAGATTATAGGCAGTCCATCGTCCAGATTAAATTTAAACAGTAGTATTTAAATTTTGTGTCCAGTGTAAAAGACATAATGACAGAAAATGAGACATGACCAAAAAACACCAAAACAATAATGTAAAGATATTATAATAAAACAAAACATTTAGCCATTTGGATTTTATTATTTTGTTTTTTTTTTTTTATTAGAGACAAGTTCAGCACCACAGCAATACAATGCATGACAAACCCCCTCCTGTGACACTGTCAGATACTGCACTTCACTACCTCAAAATAACAGCACAAACTTGAGACAAAGCAAAGAAAAAGTTTAAAAGTTACAATATGACCTTTATAAAACCAGCTGATTTCAAACTTGAAAATTTATTGCATGCCACCAGAATCGAGCGGCCTTCTTAAAAGCTTTCATGTCATATCTGTTCCCCTCACAAGATTCAACAACAACAACCTCAAAATGTCAATACTGATCACCATCTTCAGGAGTATGTTTCTGGTTTAGAGGAATTGACTTGGAGATTATAAGGCGCACCATTCCTCTGGCCAAACACATGGACATGCTCTGTGGCTATCCCTAATGGTGGCTATGATGCGAACCCTGAGATGTTCCTGGGGCGATATCAATCTGGGACCTTTAATTGGCCTCTGTGTGGACCAATGGAGGTTTCATTTAATTGAGCAAACTGGACTGTGAACTGTGTGCACTGCTCGACTCGCGGCGTAGCACACAGCTAACCTGCACCTTCTAATAACTGACAAGAAATAATATATATTTTTATTGATATTCTGCACCAAGGGCACTCTCAAAAGATCTTATTTCTTCTGAGCTGTTTGCTTGAAAATATAATGGAGTATTTTACGAAAAGGTTTGGTAGTTTCTCCTCTGACTGAAGTTGCAAACTGCTGATTAAAAATGATTTATAGTTCTTGTAAATTAAGGGAAGAGTCGTGTTCATCATGCATCTATAACTCATTTTGACTTTATGTATTAGATTGTAAAGCACATCATAAAAGAGAAATATGCCTTTCCAACAGGTTCTCAGCCCCAGTCATATTTTATGGATGTTTGGTCAAAAGGCCAGCTCTCCCCTTGTGACGCAAATGGTGGCTTTCGACACCTCAGAGTGATGCAGCAGTTCTGGTGCAAAATCCACACTGGAGTTCTGTAGTTGTGTATTATAT
This sequence comes from Boleophthalmus pectinirostris, assembly GCF_026225935.1. NCBI lineage: Eukaryota > Metazoa > Chordata > Actinopteri > Gobiiformes > Gobiidae > Boleophthalmus > Boleophthalmus pectinirostris. The sequence continues at coordinate 21,087,623 of NW_026571018.1, read as the reverse complement.
GGGATTGTTTTTGGTTAAATCAAATACTGTAAAATCGAGTTTGAAATTTTCCAATGAAACAATCACCTTTGGGGTCGTTTTGAGGCGCCTACCACAATTCTCACGAAACCTATATTTAACCAGGATGTTAAAATAATGTGCTTATCTTATTTTCTACTCACAAGGCAACACACAAATAGTTGTTTAAGTTAAAGGGCCCATGTTACACTATTTTGTGATCTATGTTATAATGTTGTTTCCTCATCAAAAACATACCTGGAGTTGTGTTTTGTTTCATTCACACATGTTTAACACACAAATCCTGCATATTTAGGCTGAGTTGTTCTTTTTGTTCTACCTTGTGATATCATGTGGTAATAAAGGAAATGCTCCACTGTGTTTTTAATCTCCATACATCTCCAGAAGAATCATTTGGATAATTTCAGACCTGGGCTTACCAATCTCTCCTGAAAAAAGGTAAAAGGCATTGAAAACTTGAAAACTACTGCTACATGACATCACAAGGTGGAAAAGAACATTCTGAGTTTTGGAGATGTAGACAGACTAATCCAGACTAACTCCAAGTATGTTTTTGATGAAGTAACAACATTCTAAGATGGATTTAATGGGACAGTACAGAAGTTTGGACACAGAGCCTCATTTCCTAGTTAGCCAGAGTGTTGGAGACATGTGGACACTTTTTTTTTTATAAATATTTCACCCAGTCCTTGTATTTGCAGAGGTCCCTGGTGCTAGGCTAGTGCATGACAATGACCATAGTTATCCTGCCACTAAAAACGGTCTTACCCACTTGACAAAACACCCAAAAGAAATCTATTATTATGCCAGACTGATATAAAGGTCTGTGTTGATAGAATGATATTTGAAATAAAACTAACCTTGCATCGGATGAATCATCGCATGTTGAAGTGGGACTATTTTCTCATATATCAGTCCGCTGCTGCCAAGTTTTCTATCAGGAAGGACAACTCACCGCTGCTGCTCGGACATAAATCCTTCAAATTCAAGGTTGGTTTTAGTTCTAAAATTATTATTTTGACACAGACATTCACATTGACAGCCTGGTGTTATAATTGCTATGCTTTGGGTGCTTTGTGGAGTGGGTAAGGATGTTTTAATTAGCAGGCTAACTATGGCCATTGACATGCGCTAGCCTAGCACCAGCGACCTCTGCAAATACAAAGACTGGATGGAATATTTATAAAAGTGTCTCCACAAGTCTCCAGCACTCTGGCTCATGAGGAAATGAGACCCTCTGTTTTGTGTAATATACGACAGTTAATATATCTATTTTCATCAGCCTTTCATTGATGTTTTTCAGCTCACTAACTAGACTGTTCTCTGTCAATTTGACCCAGTTTTATTCATTCACATTTTTGTAGGTGATACGGCATGCCAACCTGTTTTAAACCTTCTCTATATACACTGTTTTGGGCTCTGATCCACTAGTTCACCATATAAAGCAACTCTATTGGCTTCCCTTTCCAAACATGTTTTAAAAAGGAAAAAAAAAAAAAAAAAAAAAAGCATGCCAGTCCAGATAAAGGAGCCTTGAGTTCTTTGAAAAACACCACATTTGAAATTCCGAGGGAAAAATAACACACATTTTGAGATCTTAGGTTTTCACACAAAAGCAGCATTGCAATACTCCCAGCATCTCTTTATGTAGCTTAAGTGCAGCAAAAGAGCACAAGACGGTCAGTTGAATGGGAACAGCCTGGTCTTTGCATAGCCCCAGTAAAGAACACAGAGTCCACATTAGTTTGTCATGGGGGACTTTTAATTATTCAGTTAGGTGGCAGTGCATCATACAAGCACCACTCGCATCTCATGTTTATTTCTACAAGCGCGACACATCTGAGTGGCAACACGTGCACTGGCATTTACAGTTAGCTGCTGCAGTCCCCTGACGGAATAAAATATGCGAATGCTCATGTAGAGTGGTAAAAAATACATTATCTTCTGTACATAATGAACAGAAGTGCTATAAGCCACGATCACGCCCTTTGTTACAGATCTTGGCACCTTAACCAGTTTGCGAATTTGTTTGAATTAGCTTTAAATTGAACTATTCGACTGCAGTGAAGTAATGATTTCCGTGTATTGATCACAAGCGAGACGAGACAATTCCCAGAGTAGCCGCGGTAAAAAGGGGTTCACCCGGCCGATCTTTAAAGCAAAATAAATTCGGTGAAGTTGTCAAATTCTGAAATGTTTAAAGTCCAGGGCAGGCTTGGTGAGATCTTATTTGGTTGCAATCCAAAATCCATACAACCGGGGATCTGCTGACTACTGTAAGACTGCATGGTGCATAGTGGAGGAGATACCTTAAATGTCACGCCAACTTCAATAAAAAAGTTCATTGCATTTTCTACCGCTATCTCCAGTCTTAAAAGTCCTCACTGGCAATTTCGTATTATTATGCATGTTTTAAACCAGGCCGCTACTGTATTTAACACGGTATACCTTCCTTTTATAGCAATGTCTCCTTCAATAAAAATTTTTGTTCTTTCAAATCAGATGTGAAAGCTTCTGAAATTCAAACAGAGTGGGCATCAGATAGTACCATCTTGATAACATGGTATTTGATGAAGATAATGAACAGGCACTCAAATATTTTTTTTCCTCCCTTCAAACATTAGAGACTGGAAAAAATAGCTCTATTTCCCTGGTGGCATTTTAGTGACATTTTGATGTGATTGCCAAGTTGTGCAGGAAGCTGGTGTGTATATGTTCAAATATAAAAATGTACAAAAAAATCTCCTTGGATTTGATAAGTGGTTGCGTCGTCTATCTCGGATCGATCCCTAAAGCCCAAATCTAGACACCTGCCCCTTCAGATCAATAAAAGGAAATTAAACGTGTGCTCTTTATCTAATCTTCATAGCTCTTCTTCTCATAACCAAAACTCTCGCAGAAGACAGTTGTGGTAGGTTTTGAAGCTACTAAATGATGGTTTATATTACTATTATACTGAAATGGGAAAGTAATGAAATGAAATAAGCTGATTTGACAATTTGTGATAAATAACTGATAAAACGACCACTGTGCTAACAATAACTGAATTTATTTGTCCTTTTGGCGCGGTAGCTAGATGTTAAAAATATATGTAAAATAGGCTAATCTGCTAAAGTAGGCATGCATTTTTGCTGTAACAATATGGGCATAGATTTGCATTGGAGACAATCTGACCTCATGACCCCTTTCGTTTCTGTCAGGCTGGGGGTTCATGCCTGTGCGCTTCCAGTTTTCCTGTAATACAGCATTAAATAAATCTGTCTTTCATTTATTTACAGTTTTTTATTGCTCAAAAATACATTGTAAAAATATGTATGTATTCTTACTGTAAGCGGGGTCATTTCTCCAAGGTTCTGACCTGTAACTTGGCGAGATGGCCTCAATTGGTTGTCTTTAAGAAGATATAATAACAGGAAGTAGGCCCTCCACCAGAAAAGTGACATAATGCACATTTAAATTTAACTTTAAAATGTCAAAAATGGGGATGCAAATACATACTGGCATGCATGTTACATTGCATGTTTCATTTTCGATTATTTTGTAGCCGTTGCGCTTTTCACACAGATTTTGAAACTGGCTTGTCTTTTATTTTTTCTCCCACCACAGAAGGAGCAGAGACCCGGGTGACTCACTGGACACTACACGCGCAGATCCTTGCCTTATTTATGAGAGATGGTGCTTTTCTCCCAGGCCCCGTGATTCATGAATGGACCAGACAAGCCTGAGCCATGCAATTGTGGAGGTGCATTGGGAGCAGTGGATATTGAGGATTAATTTCTTTTGGTGTCAGACCGTTATTCCCAGCCCCCATCAAATCCATCTCACTCCTCTCTCCTCTATCTACCATGACTTCCCCATTTCTTTAGTTTAATAGTGGGAGGCGCAATTATTTGTCGCCCGCTTGACAAATGGTCCGAATATTAACCATAGTGGAAGCTTCTGATATACTGTTGCTTATATTTTGCAGTGCTCCGTAATGATTTAGAAGCTGCTGGTCAGACCGAAGGCGTGTGTGTGTTTTTTCCAGACTTTATATAAGGTTTCATTACTGGAGTATAGGGCTGAGGCAGGAAGAACAGTGGGCCCATTATCCCCCGGCGCTGTGTGATCGAAGGTTAAAAGACTGAATGAAACCGTATATCAAGGCCGAGCTAATGCAGTCCCGCTCAATTATATGTCCTGCCTATAACGGTGCATGGGTGCGCTCCGGCCCCCTTAAGTAAACAGCAGTGTCCTCTTTATCATAACGGGGGAAGCCCAGGTAATAAAGAAGAACTGGGAGCGCTGACAGCTCAAAGAGGCATACTGTTAAGTTGAGAAGTGGCTTGTGTCTCCTGTCGCCTAAAAAGTCAAATTGGACTCCAAATGGATTCTTCAAACCTGGGAATGTTTTTGTTCTTTCTCTTTCATTGCTGCAAGGTTTCTGAAGAATATCATTTAAAGTTTTAGCTGTTGCGTGATTCTTTCATTCTACTTTTTCATCATACTGACAAAGAAATAAAGCTGAACTGGCATTAATTAATATACAATTGTGATGTCCTGTAATACTATTCCAGTGAAATTCCATTTAATTTATGTAGTACCATTCCACATATTGGAGTTATGGGTCCATGAACACTGAATAATAAATGCTATGTATATATGCATGAATAAATCTAAATAATGTCAAACAAAACCCAGGTTATTAAAACTATGGATGGTTATGGGACAGAATGAAACCATGCTATTCATGTGCATATGCTCGCTCCTGCCCCCTTAAGTAAAGTGCGTTGTCCTCTTTATTATAATGGGGGGAAGCCCTTTTAATAAAGAAAAATGGTGTCCGGTGACAGCTCGAAGTGGCAGACTGTTAAGTTGAGAAATCGCATGTGCCTCTCACTGACACAGTAGGTGTCCAGAGGGCTCTTTGAAAGAGACGGATATGTCCTGGTTTCAAAACTATGCCTCCCTAGATATCTATCTTTTGGCAGATTGTTAAGTATTCCCTACCAAGTAACGCTCCTTCTGCACCGTGACCCACAAAAATCAAAAAGGCAAAACAAACAGCTTGAGTCCCCATGTGGGGTTACTACTGCAGCTGCTGATGGAGGCTCTGCGCGCACATGTCAGTCAATCACTCACATATAGTTTCAAGAATCCTACGGAAAAGGTGGCATAGAAGCACAAGCAAGTGTCTGAGGCAAAGGATGTTGCAATTGACCTCACTAAAAATACTTGCAGTCTTTTTAAAACCCAGCCATTTCACCAAAAATCCAGCGATACAGCCAATCAATTCAAACTCAGTGCATCAGACAGGTTCAACATCCTCCCTTGACCTTACCTGAAAAGTCCATTCAAGGAGGACTTTTCAGTGTCTTGTTGGCTGGCTCTCAGACCAGGCCAGGATGGCTCTTTCTGCTTCATTTCTTTCTTTTGCCCTGTTTCATAACGTGTGGATGTGAATATAAACACAAGAAAACACTGACTCTTGGTGCAGAAAGGAGACACAAGGTTGACCAAGATGAGATATGAATCAATAACTTTCAACCAATACCACAAAACAACGCAAAAACCCATGAAAGTTACCCAGGCTGACTCATTTTTGGCACAAAGGTAGCAAAAGCAACAATTAGCAATTAAAACACAATTCTTTTCACAAATTTGACAGAATTTGAGAAGCGAATGACTTGAGAGTGCTTTAAACTTGAAAAGACTGATCACACCACTTACCACAAACCCGTTCAATGGGGTGGTAAGACAGCTTCCTGCCTGATCGATGTGTTAATGTGATTTATAAAGAACAAGATGTATTGAGCTTAGCAATTACTAAAGGCTCAAGAAAATAACTGCAGAAAAAGGCCCGGCACACCCTGTGAATGATCGGTGGACAGGGTTACAGATTACATCTTTACAACACCAACCCAATCTGATCTCTCTGAGGCTGCAATGTTTTCTTCTGTCATAAAGTCTGATTTTCAACAGGTTCTGAAACTGTTATGAAGATTTATATGCTGTGGTATATTTTTGAGACCTTACAAAGTGATTTGCTATTTGCTATATATATTTTTTTTCCTGAATTGTTTTCTATTTTGCAAAAACAGACCATAACACTAGGCCTGTCATGATAACAAATTTTGAAGCATGATATATTGCTGCAGAGATATACTGCAATAAACGATAGTATTCAATCTACTTTATTCCACTGACACAAAGCAGGATAATCCCAAAACACAGTAATTATTATGAACGGCCTACGTAACACTCATTGTTGTCAGATGATCTGTGTTTTTATTGTTGAGTCACTTTTAACTCCTCTTTTTATACATTTATTTATTTTTTACTGAGTGGTGATGCCTTTCCACAGATCTGAACTATAATTTGGCCTGACGGTGTCACCTGCTTGTCTCCACAGTGATAAGTAAGTGCCATTAAGTGGAATATCCTAGGTTAAGCCTTTATATCTCCATGGTAACAAGCAGGAGGTGCACAGAAAATGTACACGGTGAATCTTTAAAAGACCCACATACGCTATTTTCTGATCCTCATCAAAAATATACCTGGAGTTGTGTTTTGTTTCATCATTTAACACACAAACCCTGCATTTTTTTTTTTTTTCTCAAACAGAAAACATTCTGTTCCACTTTGTAATGTCATGTGGCAAATAAAGGAAGTGCTCCACTGTTTTTAAAGTCCATATACCTTCACTAGAAGAATAATGAAAAAGGAAAAATGTCACTGTTAAATTGAAAACTATCGCTTCATGACATCATAAGGTGGAACAGAACATTCTAAGATTTGCAGAGGTAGACAGACTAATAATAAAGAGTTATGCATGTGTGAATGCAAAAAAACACAATTCCAGGTATGTTTTTGGGGAGGTAACAACATTATAACATGACTTAAAGCTCACAAGAATCTGTTCTGGATAATATAGGACCTTTAAACAATTACATATATTTCAGAGTAATCATGTACACATTAAGATATAGTCCCCGTGAGACACTGAAATGACTTGACAAAATGACAAACAAGGCGACATCGGGATACACAGCAGCACATTTTCGAAGCGTCTGACAACTGCGCAGTATGATATAGTGCACATGATATAGTTCAAACGTGCGTGTAGCCATAATTAATATGCATTAGATGATGATAAGGTTGATCTGTCACATCAAAGCACGCCACTGCCACAACAACACACTATCATCTATTTCCTGAAACCACCAGCGCTGGAGCTTTAGAGATACTATACAATAAATACACCCAGGGGAGAGCAGGAAGCTTCAAATCAACAAGATAGGCACATTTAGTTTTTCATATGGCGTACATTTTTAACACGGATTTATTTCACATAACCAACCAATTTGTTTGCTAAAATTTATTGGAAACGAGTATGTAATATAATTTGTTACTGAAGTATTTGCATAAGTAGTAACAGCATTAGTAATTGTTGTAGTTAGGGCAGTGCAATTAAACTTCGACTTAGAGAAACTGTACTTATGCACAAGGGAAATTATTTGGACACTGTAGCTCATGCATCACAATAGATAAAATAACAAAGAGCAAAAATAAAAATGGTAATAATAAATAAAAAATCAGTAGCAAAAGTAAGAGGCTGGAGTCAAAGAAGGCATAATTATATACATGTATATGTACAAAGAAAAAAAATAATTGAAATTTCGTAATACAAATATATCTCTCAACACATTTTTTTTATCAAATAAAAATTCAATCCGTTAATCCTGTTGTAGTAAAAGTATGTTGTTTGAAGCAGAGTACAAATGTTGGGGGAATAAATTTGACTGTTCTTTGTGTTTATTGGCACTAATTAGAAGTATGTCTTGTTAATGATGATGAGCTTCACACAGAATTTGTTATGGGTTTAAGCAAAAGAAAAATGAAATTAGCGTAATTTATATTAAAAATAAATACATCAATAAAATCTATAAAAATAAAGATCCTATTTTGTGCAAAATTGGCTCATGTGAACTTTAAGTCATGTTGGAATGTTACCTCCTCAAAAACATACCTGGAGCTGTGTTTTTGTTTCACTGGCACATGTTTGAGTAACCTAAGTTTGGAGCACTTCCTGTTTTACCACATGACATCACAAGGTGGAACAGGGTGTTTTCTGTTTGAGAGAAGAACTCAGCCTAAATATGCAGGGTTTGTGTGTTAAACATGTATGAAAGAAACAAAACACAACTCCAGGTATGTGCATGATGATGACTACATTATAACACAGATCAGAAAACAGTGTAATATAAACAGGATTTCACTCCTTATGTGATAAAGCTATTCATGTACAGACAGTTCTGAGCTGCCTGGTGGTGCTGGAAGGCCATATAACAGATTTACTCCTCAAAGAAAGCCTATATGAAGTCTTGCCAGGTGCCAAACTTTGGACATCTTTGACTCCCGACAACTTTCCTTTCCTTCATGATATAAAAACCTCCCAGTGGAAAGAATAGTGCACTCTGCAGTCAGCGCTAACTAAATAGCCGGGAGGGCTATGAAGAGAACAAACCAATATCGCTCCAATAGCCCTGCAGCTAACAGAGGTTTTATCATAAGACAAATATTAGAGGAGAACGATGGAATAATCCGGGTGTCCGAATATGACCCTACCACTCTCCCTCATCATGACATCTTTTTCAGCTTCACAGCCAGTCAAAAAATGCACGCCTCTCTCCCTGCCTGCTCTAGTCTCTCGCCCCTGTCACTCACTGTCTGTGGTCTGCAGGGTGTAAGAGCATGTCTGACACATTTCCATTAGTGGGGAGACTATTCAATTACCATAGCTCAAGATATTTAAACCTTGCCAATTACTGAACATCTCCCCTTTAAATTATGCATACGCCGAGCTGATAAGGTTGTGTGTAGCGATTTCTCCCTTTGACACAACACGCTAGATTCTGCTGTGTCAGATTTTGTGTTTTTAACTTTCCCTAAAAATCAAGAAGCACCCAATATGTTTCTTTTATTCATTCATGGGTATAAAAACTCCCCCAACTATTTGGGCAGTGTATTTTCGCATTCAGAGCTGTTCTCTCACCTGAAATTGAAATCAAACGTGTGGGTTTTGTTGGCATGGAGGTGCACTGCTTTGCAGATACAAAACGCTGATCTGAGTGAAACATATTAAAATGTGTGGTAGTTGTAATAGTTGCCATTCTGTGTTCATAGATTAACACATGTAGTAGTAACAGCTAATGTTTGGTAGTGGCAATATCAGATGTGAGAATAAAAGCATACTGGTAATAGTAATAGTAGTAGTAGTAAAAGTAGCAACGTTAGTAGAGCTCAGAATTGAACATCAAAAACTTACTGGGCACATGTGTCAATTGTCCATAGAGATGCATTAACAAAAACATTATAAAAGAGTAAACAAAAGAGCTGTAGAACAACCAGGGTCACTACTATTAAATGCAAGTGAATGCAATGTGAATCGGACTTATTTTACTGATTTGTTAAAATGTGCACTGTGTTTGTAATATTTAGTATATAGTCAATTCTATTCATTCATTGCCGCATAGAAATCTCTTTCACAGTTGGACCTTGTGTGAGCTTTTGTTTGGCATGAACACTGCACGGCTTCGCAATAAACCATAAAATATGCTGATCTGACTTCTAAAGAGAAATGCTAACGTGTGGTATTTTCTCCCCACCTTGTAAACAACTAATAATCGTTGCTGCTAATTTTCCTGATGCCAAATCCTATGCAGGATCTGTGCGAGTGTGCCCTTTTCAAAGCAGCTCGGTCTCCTAGCAACTCCCTCCATTTCAAACGCTCCACTTGCATCCTCCTCCCACTCCTCCTCCAGCCCACATGCCTCTCTCCGGACCGCTGTGGGTGCTCTCTGTTCCTGACCCCAATCCCCAGGTGAACACGCGCCCCCTGAATCTCTTACTAGACTCTAACTTCACCTTTACCCCATCCCACTCAGTGTCGGCTACTTTCTTTTCACTTGGAGCAGAAACACACATACATAAAATAATAAACAAGCAAGTATCCGCTGCCTCTCTCCCAGCTCCTTCTACCGACTGTGTTTGCCACTGCAACTGTAAAGTACTTTTATATGTTGTGTACACTTTGACACACGTTTTGGGCTGTGATTTGCTAGTGCAATCCTTCACACTGAGTCAGACTTGTTTAAAAATACATGGGTTGCCTTCATGGGGGTAGTAGTAGTGGCCCTGGGATGAAGGAAGATAAGGTCAATGTAAGTTTACTGGACAGCTATTCAGCTATAGCAGACGTAAACAGGTGGTAAATCTAATTGGAGTGGACTCACCCAGAACTGAGATGACCCAGTTTCACAGACCAGGTGGGACAACATGAGCAGCACACAAGTCCGGGCCCGGAGCCAAGAACAGCCCAAAGGTCGACATGTGGCTGGCATCTTAAAATGCATTATTAAAACCAGAACAGTGAATTGAATAAACAAATCGCAAAAAAATTATATAAATTTTGCAACAACAACTATTTTTTGCTTTCTTGACCTTGTCATTAAAATGCAGGACTTTAACACATTCAGAATGAGAAGTATTTTCAGCAGCTGTATTGCAGAGATTTGCTTCACATGTTTCACGTTTTCTGACAGATGTGCAAATTACGTTATTTTTCCCAATTTAATTTTAACAGTGTTATGGCTATTTATAGTCTCAAATCACAACATAACAAATAAAAAGAACAAAACACTCATGGTTATAAGTTTGCAAAAAACAGTTGTCTCCAATAACTTGTACAACTTTCCTTAATTATAAAAAACATTTTACATTCAGAAAATAACTATCACTAATAAGGCTGCAGAAATGTAGATTTAAACTGAATGGGAAATATTTAAAATTGTTATTTCCCCTAATATTTATTTATATTACATTTCCAAATATTGTGTTGAGGTATTACCTGTAGTAGTCCCCTCCTTATATTTGCCAATAAGCTATGATAATTTCCTATACATCCAATGCAACCAGTAACCTCTCTAATCTAATCAATTAGCGCTAAAGCACTTAATTAGTGCTCAGAGAGAGAGGGATGGGATTACAAGTCTTTCTGCTTATACAGTGTTGATCCAGCGGCAGTGTCCAAAAGTCCGGGGAGACCGAATACACTAAACACCACACTAAAACGCCTGTAGCATCCAGTCACCACCCCCATAAACATCAGCATCATCGAGTCAATCTCATATCAGTCTTAATGAAACCCAAACATGCCCTGTCATTTTATTATCCCCTAGTTTTCCTTTAGGGCTCTACTTTGTTTGACATATTTGTTTTACCACTTAATTCCTAGTCTCATCTTTGATAAACAACGCACACCAGGTAATTGTTTACTTCACTCAAAGGACCTTAACAGCAGCTTCTAAACCATCAATGAAATGCTAATGCAACAAGGAAGGGAACGTTTCATATTTCTGAGATGAGAAGGCCCGGGATGCGTGCTGACAAGCTGAGTGATAGAGGGTAGTCCAAACTTTGATGCGTACAAGGCTTAACTGTCATATCCTAATGCCTAAAGCCACAAAAGATGAGTTAACCTTTGTTCTTATCTCTTGTAGGCTGCATGTCAAGAATGCAAGGTCTAAACTTTGACCGAGCAGCCAAAAAATACCACAGAAAGAATCTATCAATTACAAGACACAAAATCAGTAACAAAAAGCTCAAGGCGAGAGATGGAGTCGGCAGTGGAGGAGATCATTACTCGCACTGTAAAAACCAGGGGGCATCACGCTGACACTGTGTAACCTCCGATCATATCCTCCAGACAGAAACATTCAGGGAGGTCTGCTAGAAAGAAACACTACTTCTAATGTTTTCTGAAAAAAATGGCATAAGATCAGCACATCATAGTACATATTATGTTAAATAATTAGCATATCCATTAAATATTAGGCGTGTGCATGGCCATGAGTCTCACAATACGATACAAATGACAATATATCCTGATACAAAAACAAAGGACAAGTATTTTGCAATTTATCAATAATTACTTAATACAGTGAAGTGCACAACGTTGTATGAAACACTATTTATGAAGTTGTTTTTTTTACATGAGAACAGTAAATGCAATTAAGGAATTTTTATATGATTTTTAAAAAAATATATATTCTGATGCATTTTTAATCGATTTCAGAATTCTGCAATGTATTATCATGATATATCACTGACTCATTTTTTTGTTACACCCTATTATATTATTTTATAACCCCAAAATACCTGGAATTGCTTATTTTGGCTGAACTAAATATATTGTTCCAGCTTTCATATATTGAAAATAAGTCAATATTGTAACTATACTGACAGGCCTATATTAGGGTTGTTAAAAGCATCGAAATTAGATATTAATTTATATCTACTCGAGCAAGTACAGATACTAAAAATCATCACATAAGACAAAATTGGACCTTTCTTGAACTTTCTTGAATAGTTTCAGAATGGTCTTGATCCATATCAGAACTAGTATAAAACCACAAGGTAATATTAATATAACTAATAGCCTATTCTTTTGTGTCTAAAACTCTATTATATTGTGTAAAAATCGGCTTTTTACCGCAATTGAATCACAATGGACAATCACTAAGACATACAGCCACTCAGTATTAACTAAAATTATATTTTTATTTCATAGGCTATTGTATTGCATATAAATAGGCCGACGTCACTGTGTATAGATTTTCATTGTGTGAGCGTTTCTCTGTATTGGACCAAATGTCAGAGATGGAGGCTAGTACAGTTCTCCACAAAGAGGTCGTGGCATAATTATTAAAGAGATGTTAAATTTAAACTAGGGAGCCAATTTACTTCCTGATCTATTCTGTAACCATAGCGACTGAGTTGGCTGTGCTCACTTAGCCATTATCCGCTTGCTGGACATTTGGCTAAACAAAGTAAGGTCTGACTGCAAACTCATAAATCATGCCAAATGAGTGGAGAAGATTAAGGACTTCTCTATAGCAGCGTGTCTTCGGGAAAAGCGGAACCGCCAAAGCCAATGCCAGTGGATTTGTGTGGCGTCTTTCATAGTAAAGAGGAAACAGTGTTATGCGTTATTACTTGTGAAATGAAGGAAATTAATTGAATTATATTGAAGTCATAAGGGTAATTGTTTCTGAGTCAATGAGTGTTTCCGACAGCGATGCAGACAGGCTGAAAGACACAAACAAGCTCCCAGCTGGAGAGCTACGTACACAAATTCACAGAATCAAAGCAAATTGCAAATGCGTATGATAATAAAATACATAGCATGATGATACGAAGACACGTGGCGCGGAGACTATCTTTGTGTCATTAGAAAGAACTTTATCAAAAACATGAAAGGCATCATCTGGTCCTGCTATCGCGTGCCAGCATCTCTACACCAGCAGGATGACATTTGGCTTCAGATAGCTCTCCCTGCTCCACACAACAGGACTCGCTGTGGTAATCGCAAATGAGAATAAAATATAGACTTCAGTGGTGCGTGCTATGCATATGCTAATGTCCTTAAATGATTCGCATAAGGCGGAGAGGTTGATTGATTGTGGTTGTTTAAGAAGAGGGTTTTGTTTAGGCAGAGAAATAAATTGGATTTTTACATTATTTTGTTTTGATGTTGTGTAACAGTACAGCTCGATGGAAAATCAATGAACATGCAGTGTTTCTAAAGGCTCTCAAACATCAGCGTATGCAGCTGAGTTTACAGTCAAATACTCTGGCCTAGCATCGCCTGCATTGATTGTGCAGGCTCCAGGCAATGCATAGCTGAGGTCTGAAGATTCTGTGCGTTAGTTATTCAGATAGTACACAAGTTTATATAGATTTGCGTCTGTGCTCATTGGGAATTTTATAGAAAAATGTTGTTATTTAGAAACAGTCTCCATTCTGACTCTTGAAAATACAATTAAATTCTGATTGTGCACTATATAACTTTACTAGTGGAGAGTTTGCCACCTGCTTGCTTCAATGCAGATGTTATCGCTGAATGCTTTCCATAAAATGTTGCACGGTATGGCATTAAACTTTATCTCTGTGGAGCACAGCAAGCGACACCAGACCAAGTTGTATGTGAAGTCTTTAGAGAGGTTATTAATATGAATGCATGTTTTTTTACGTATTAGCAGCAATAAAAACAGAAACAGATATATAGTTTTTAAGCCATATTGTGGAACATACAGGCAAAGCAATAACATCTTCATGTACATAAGCATCTGGCAGGCCCTGCACCAAAGAAGTTACCAAAAAGTGTGTCTTTAATGAAACATTTTGCAAAAAAATAAGGGGAATGGATTATTATTAAGTCTGGGGTTTTTAGATTAGATTTCATTCATAAAGGGTAGGGCAGTTAATTGGTACAACAGTGGTATAAAAATAAAAGCGATGGTATTATTAGTACCAAATAAAAGTTTGCAGTAAAAATTTTGGGGTTGTGGATCCTGAGACAGTGATAAAGAAAGTTACCAGGCAAAAAAGGTTATTCAGGACTATTATTATTCTAGGCTCTACTCCAAACATGGCTCGCATCTTGATAGTATTGGTATTGTAAACCAGGTATGATTAAGAGTGTGAAGGTCTGTAATTGTGTTTTGTACCGTGTTGATTGGCAGTCCAAATGCAAGGTGCTCTCCGCAGGCGTACACTAAGTCCCTCTATGAACACTCGTCATGCAGACAATAATCAGTGGGTTTAAAGAAACTTACACAGAGTTGGATCACATTTGAGTACATGTTTAATGCAAAAAGAACACAAGATCAAAGGAGCAAGCTTTACGGGAGGACGCTAATCAAATGTAAGGCTTATCGCACACTCCCAGCTCATTGATTTCACACATTCAGAAGTACTAACAAATGCACACTTTTCCCATACACAGGGGTGGAGGCATTGTCAAACCTGGGCTGAAAATCACTGCATTCCTAAGATACTGTAGCGCTTACTTATCCATCTCTACACTGTGCCAGCCATGGAGTTAACAAGGTGAAAATAGTCAAAGGAAGCACATAACTGGGAGAAGCACATAAGCAGCTCTCCTTAGATAACAATATAGCTCAGGTGTATTTTTGACATAAAGTATATCGCCTTCACAAATCGAGTGGATTTTTTGATGCGCCAAGCTCAAGGGGAGATTACCTACTTCATTTCTTTTGGTAAGCACTCCTGACTTCAACAGGCCACGTGGGGAGAAAGCAATACCTACTTGTGTGCACTCCTATATATTAGATGGTGCAGGCTGCTTTTTTAATCATTGGTGTGCGAAAAGTGCCCCCGCTGGAGTCATGCAACACTGCAGGCCTGACAGGAGCTCTCGACGTGACTAATACAAAGAAGAGTTGGGATAATACGTTTGAGTAATGTAGCTGCCAGGTGTGAGCCTACTTTCTTCTCATAACAAAGATATAAGTTATTAACATCACTGCATGGGAAATCATGGAGTTGAAATAACAACTGTCAAAAAGAGCAAGTACTTAAACTTATTAGTCAAATTGCAAAGGTCCTCCCCGTCAGGCGGTATATATATTTATATCTAAGTGTATATGCATACACTTAGATATAAAGACTAGTTTGACAAACCTTTGAGGTCTATATATACATACCTGTACTGCAATGAATAACATCTGATTTGAGAGTAAGCCTCAAAAGTAAATAAGTAAAGATGAAATAACTTTAAAGCTGCTCTGCTCCGTGGAGATGCTTTTGGTTTCTCAGTTCTTTCTCAGTAGTAAAGATCAAATACTGGTATCGGATAACAGCACTGACACTATTTGCTGGATCAGATATAGGCTTCCAAATATCGATTCAGTCAATATCCCGTATGGACATATGAATTGTTGCAATAAAGGAAATAAATGTTGTTTCCACTCTCTGCACTGGTATTGGTTGATATAGGGCATTAGTGGATACTTGAAGCTGCAGTATCGGAATTGGTATCAGACCTAAAAACGCTGGATTGATGTATCTCTACTCAGTTGTGTTATTGTGTGTATTAAACTTAGATAATTTTGCATTTGACGAAGCAAAAGTGTCACTCAAACCATAAATCATAGCTGTGCTGAATTCCAAAATATAAACTCATAGTTAGTTGGAGACATTGTTAAAAACTGTCACTCAACTCACCACATACCAAAGCAAAACCATACAGGCTTGATGTTTATGAATATTTTCTTGCACAATTTAGATGTTTTCAATCAAACCCGGAGACAACTACTCGCTTCAACCACAGAGATCCTCTCCGAGCCTTTAGCTATCGTCAGGCTCGTGTCACTAGCTATTGTGAAGTGCACTACAGTTACGAATTGTCAGCCAAGGTGTTTGCCAAAATGCCTTATAGCAATGTGACAACACAAATCATCAACTGGCAACTTGTAGCTGCCAGGAACAACATGAATTATTGTCATTCATATAAATACACAGTCAACATTTCATAATTGAGTAACTGAAGCATGGGTATAAACGAGAATTATCTTCTTTACTGCTTTAACCACTATTATATGGCTTTCTTTATCTTCACTTTGACTTTGAAAACACCCTTGATTATTATGTTACTGCCAATCTCACACAGAAGATAAGAGAAGGCTGAAATAGAGCGTGCCTTTTAAAATCTCTGTGTACTAAATACTATCAACTATATTTTATTCTTTAAAGGTGAAATGCGTAATATTTCTAGTGAAGGGTCCACTACCTACTTGTTTCCATGAAAGTGTTTTTGCTTTATCTAGAATGCTCAACAGATTGAACTTATCTATCACAAGGGAGACAAGTTACAGCACTACAGCACATTACATTTCAGATCTGTGGAGAGTCACCCCCATTCATAGAAGGATTTTTTTTTTTTTTTTTTCCAAAATAGAAAGATCCCTAATGAAGAAATGTTACATGGATATGTTTAATGTCATACCATGGAACATTTCATGGAAAGCAATTAAAATCTCCATGGAAACAAGCAAGTCAAACCAGTGCATTTTGTGAGTCTATACATGTGTTCTCTCTGTACAGAACTGAAAACAGAAGTCATGGACCTGCCAAAGCACCTGAACCACAGTCTAATCCTCCTGCAAACAGTATTATTGACTGTGAAAGACTGTACACCTCTGCATTCACTTTGCCCGTGTGTGGAGACACACAGCCTCTCATATGGCCCTAAAGCAGCGAAACATGATGTAGTGTGAATTTTATCATCATGTCAAAGAAACATAACGCTGCACTGTGAATGCTGATGCAAGGTGGTCTCTAACATTTTTTAGGGTTTATAAGAGGAAAAACAAGGACAGTGAAGGTTGGGTGGGCTAAAGGACATTGCGGAGGATTTTGCAAAGGTGATGGCAATGTAGAGGGCACAAATATGTATTTTTTAGCTCAAACTTTTGGAGCATTTGGAAAATGATCCACCAGTGTACATAAATGCAGTTTATAACTGCTCAAATATGCATTATTCATTTACATAAATTTGTATTCTGGCTCAATAAAATTCAGGGAAATGCAGTAAAAAAAATCCACAGAAAAGCTATCAATTTTTGGATAATTTTATCAATAAACAAACTGAATTATAAAATAAACTAAACTGAAATGTAGCTGAGTATTACATTCATAAGATTCTTTATGAAATTGCAAATTCTTTTGGCCTAATAATAAAAATCGAGTACGAGGATAGTTTTATTTGGGTTTCTATTAAAATCTGTGTGTGACATTGACAGAGTGCCAGTTTATTCTACAGAAACTTCCCCTGCAAATGAGTAATCAAACTTGAAGGAAATATGGAGTGAGATATACTCCATCTTTAAGCACTTGAGAAGCTCCCTAAATAGTGATTTCCCTCTTCTCTAATACAGCTCGTTCTTCCTGCAGTGGGCTTAGGTATACAAACCTGCACTGAGCTGCCTGTGAGGGCGCGTTCAGGGTGAAAAAGTGCCTTAATCAGGTTAGCCCTTATAAACCTGTACACTATAGATCCTGCTTCAAACCTCTTGGGTACAGCCACTGCTTGATATTACGGTAGCGTGTGATGGCGTATCTTTTCGAGTGCGTTAGCGTGATCGGGTGCTGGACATTTGCCCTGTTCTGCCGAAGCCCCCGAAGCTCAAACTGTGCACCCATGAAAATCGGGATGAGCGGAGGGTAAGAGGAAGGGCTCAGATGCAAAGAGGCGCCAGCTGTGCCACCCAACTCCTCAGCAGCTGGGAGGCCAGGCAGGAGCGCTGGCACTCTCCACTCCATCCTCAATCTGCTACGGCTCTCACTGCAAGCAACCCAAAGCCAAATTCACAAAGCTGCTGGTGAATACAGAGAGGAAAATGCAATTGGCCAACCACATTATGAGATACATCTGCTTCTATATGCAATTAACTGATCGAGTAATTACAAAGTAGACCTGCTGGAGTTCGAATCGAGAGTTAGGATGGGCCAGAAAGAAAGTAGAAGTGAATTAAAAATGTGGAATTTGAGGCCACTGGTGTTATGATTATTTCAGAAAGCTGTAATCTAATTTAAAAGGGCCCATATTGTGGCATTTCCTGAGCTATGCTATAGTGTTGTTTCCTCATCACAAACATACCTGGAGTTGTATTTTGTTCTTCTCTCAAACACTCAGTTAAACCTTGTGATGTCATGTGGTAATACAGAAAATGCTCCATTGTGTTATAAACTCCATACACCTTCACTAGAATCATTTGGATAATTTCAGCCCTGGAATTGAAACAAAAAAGTAGCTGTTAACTGGAAACCTACCCCTTCGTGACATCGCAAGGTGGAACAGAGCATTTTCAACTTTAGAAATGTAATAAACTAATTAAAAAAAGGATTACTCAAACATGTGTGAATGAAACAAAACACAACTCCAGGTATGTTTTTGATAAGGTAACAATATTCTAACATGGCTTAAAGCTCACAAGAGTAAATTTTGCATAATATAGGACTTTTAATCAGAAAACACACCAAATTGTTTAGAGAGAATATTCTGAAATCCCCTTATGAGTCACTGGGGAAGGTATGCACTTCAATATTGCTCCTCCCTTCAGACAGATATAAGGCAATGACCTGCCAGGACTGAAAAAGCTTCTTGGATGAGTGACAAAACTATTCACTCTAAACTAGTTTGACCTAACACGAATCAATTTTCTTTGGCAATGGAACCTACCTAGATGACTGAAGGATTACACATTTAGATTTGGATTATTTGATTCTTGGTCCATGGCAAAACATCTGCTTTTAAAGGATGTAGTGAAATGTTAAGTGTGTATATTATGCCAGACGCCATCCCGACCCAAGGCGTTTCATTTAATTTGACTTGATGTGGCAAGATTGATGCACGTCATGGTTACATTTCTAGAGAGACTTTTACTACCAACCACTGCCAGCCACATTTTGAACTGTGATACATTTTGAAGTAAATACAAATGATATCACTGAAACTAAACCATAAAGCAGGATTAGCCCCAAAACATATTCTAAATGTAATATTAAAATGTTAAAAACTATCACCTACAATAAATAAATGACAGAATGCAACAGTTGAGTAGTTTGTTTGTGTTTGTAATGAGTCACAATTCAACTTTCTACAGTTCAAATAGTATCATAATACAGAAAAATAAACCAAAATGTCCAATTAGTGCAAAAATGATCCACGATAAAAATAAATTATTATTCCATCTATCGTGTATTGAATGATAATTTATTTAGTAATTAACATGTCAGGGCTATATATCTCAACAACTTTATTCCTTAGTTTAACTGGAACTTCTGCACCATTAGTAACTGAATCTAATGTGTAGGCCAGTGTGTAAATTATATAGAATACAAAAAAGCACAAATACCAAATACGGCTTTTCAAAAGTTGACAACTATTGATTTTTTTTAGTCTACAATCTCCCACACATTTCTCATGCATTTATGTAAGAAATTTATGAAAGAAAGCCCTATGCACCTTTCCATAGTTGAACGTAAAGCCCAACTGTGAACAAGACTTCAAAGGCAAAAACAGGGAGGACCTCTCTACCACTGCTACTCTAATTAGACTGATGTACTGCGGCTAGATAGTTTCAAAAAGGTGCACCATTTCAACCCTTCAAAATGGATAACTGATCTTGTGGATAAAAAGGTTGACAAACTTCCCTCCGAAACATGGCTAAAAATAAGATGAAGTTAAAGTGCACAAGTATTCCTCCTTCCTGCTGCTTCTTAGTCTTTCTTTTTGGCACTGGCTGGGGTTATATACTCAGCCTGAGGGAGTGCTCTAAAAACTACTGCATCCAAAAACATGAGCCAGATGCATGCAAAGTTGTGATTAAAAAAAATAATAATATCAATTCAGTTACAGATGTTTTGTGTATTTCAGTGAAGGCTGCCCTATGACCTACTGCTAAAAACATCACTTATAGCATAAAATATGGTGTGTCTAATATAATAGCACAATCATAAATAACAGCCATGGCATTTGCTTAGCTTAGCGATACCAACATGCTGCAAATTCTTGGCTAGTGACACGGTATAATCAGTTTAATAGTGTATGAAGGCTGCCAGTTATTCTGACCTCAAGACAGCTGGGTGCACAATAATTCTTGTGGCAAATAATTAGTTTTATTATCACACAAAGACATGGGTCAGTCGTGCGGGCTTGATTATAATAAGGGAGCACTATACAGCAGTGTGGGGCTCAGTGGGAGCTCAAAGGGGATTGTGGCGTTGTATCTTGTCAAAGTCCAGCTGACATTTCATGTGACGTACAGAAGCTTTCTCTGTCTGTGAGCTGCAGCAGACCCACAAGTCCTTATACAAGGCTCCGATTCCACATGGTCACACTTAAGTCTTTATTCTAACTGCTTTGTTTGTACACACATAAAGCAGGAAGAAAGAGATTGGATTTAGATCAATGCTTTTGTGCGAGGTCAGTACAGTATCAATACATGCTGGAATTAAAATGGACTGTGCAACTGGCCATGTTGTTATTAATTGTAGCCCTAAGTGATTGGCAGTACTTATTTGTGGTTGTAGAATTCATCTCACCTCCATTATCAGACTTCTTCTTTTATAATGGCTCTAAATATTGGCTCTGGCCGAAGGAGAGTGTGTGGTAAACATGCACACTTTGCCATTCATTTGGACTTGAGTCTGCATAGTATTGACCACATGTGAATTATATAACCTTCTATTTGTTATTCCAATTACTCTGGGTACACAGAATTTTTTTAGCTCTGCCTGATGGATTTGCACTCATCTAATGTGTGCAGTGCACTGCTGCTTAACCGACTGGAATTTGCATTATAATGATTTAGAACACCAATGCATTTTTAATGCTCATAAGCAGAGTGTACTGCAGGCTTTTTCACCCAATGTGTTTACTCCTCCACTTAACAGTGGATGTGGCGCTGACATTTCCAGCTATTTCCTTCTCCTGTGTCTGCCTGAAAATAATCATTAGAAAAATGTGCCTTAGCAAATGTACAAGGACAAACATTTAAGTGGGATTTCTAAAAGCTCAGAGGTGAGGCAAGTTTTCAAATTCTGCCAACGCTGGTCAACCATGCACGCACTCAGATATGGATTTACGCTTGCCTCAGAGACAAACTTCTAATTAATAGTGTGTCTGGAAACGGAGAAGACCTGATGTTTTGATACTTATCAGCTTTTGAAAAACTTGAGGGAATTATGCATGTCACTGCTGGCTCTCAAGCTTTTTTTCCAAACATTTAAATTGCATCGATTAGCTTAAGGGGCTGCTACAATATTCAGCTAATCCTTCCTAGCTGCATACATAACCACTCTCTGGACTTCTAGTGAAATGGGAGAAATGATGCGTATCAGCACTGCTTTTAAGAAAAGGGCAACCTGTCATCTCAGTATCTGCATATTATTAATAATCTATCACTCTCCTTTAAACAGCAACACAGGGTCTGTGAACTTAGGGTTACCACCAGAACTATAGTAAAAGGATGGAGAAAACAGTGTTGAAAAATATATATACTATATATTTTTATATATATTTTGTTATGTGCAGTAAATGTATGCATTGCAATTTCAGCATGCACATAACTGACTGTTACATTTGTAATTGACAAACAAAACACAAACAAAACACATCAGATAGCCAAAGCTGGTGTAGCTCAGAGAAATAAATGATGACAAATGCACAGGACACTTCAGGAATATTTCTGCCGCTCATCATGGACATAATGCACCGGGACATTAGAGATGAAGACAGTGGAGTGTTTTAAGGTATTAGGGTGGCCCTAAGCCTTATCTTATCAGGTTTCAGACCAATACACAAGGGAATGAGGGTGGGGACAAAAGCAAGCCAAGCAATTAATTGTCTTCTCTGCTTGGCATCTCATTTCAGCCCCCCCAGAAGGTCTATTACAGGAGCAAGACAGTCATTAAACCTCAACAATAATCACTGCTGAGCTATGCCTTCATCCTTCCTGCTCCTCACTGAGTCCTGCTTAATGGCACCTGGACAATTCCACTCAAACATAATAAAAGTGTGAAACATGCAAGGCCATTCCAAGTGTTTAAATGCAGCGCTGGTCTCACAGGTGACAGGAAACACAAGTGCAAAGGTAATTACGGTATGCTAAGATCTGTTGATCCAATAAATGGATCAAATATTACAGCAGGATGGAGGTGTATTCAGACACATCCGGGCCACTTCAGGTCACAGTGTTTCACAAGAAAAGCAGAATCGTAGAGGTGGGGCAAGAGAGGAGAGCTTTGGATCAGCCAATCAGAGACATGCTACTTTCAGAGAGCTGTCGCATGTTTTATTAGCTCCAAGAAGGTTCCACCCTACAGTCAAACTTGTCCATATCTTGTAAAATATAAGGCAGTGTCGACCAGCAATGTGACCAGAAATGAAGAAGCTGCTTGGATGATCTGTGAAATTCTCTTCACTCAAAAAAAACAAAAAACTTTTGTCCAGCTGACAGAATTTTTTTTTTTTGCTATGGATCCTACTTGGACAACTGAGGGATTACACAGATATAGATGCGATGGATTATTTTTTGTTTTTCAATAAATTGTACTTTGAGAATAAAAAGCTAGAATTTCTTTTTGGGCTGCATTTACTCATGCAAGCTGATGTTGATTTTGTAGCCCTTTTATAGATTTTTTTATAGAATGGAATTTCATCTTTTATCTTTTAATGGCTTTTCAGGCACAATAAATGCCTTCGGGATTAATAAAGTCACGTCTTATCTTTTCAATTTGTCCTTTCTATTGTAAAATTAATAATAGTTTTGTTTTGTTTTTTCAATCAGACTATAATCTCTTTTACATGTGCCCTTATTTAAACAGTAGTTCAGCAAGTAAAATAGAAGAGTGCATATTTTTTCAATCAGACATCCAAAAACTTTATATGTACCCTTATGTTTCCCTCAAGTTTTTACAAGACTATGGTGATCCAAGCAATGTCACTTATTGTCTTAATCAATAATGGACTGGTTAAAGATTACATTAAGTTTCTTGTATTTATTTATGGTTTATGACAATAAGCAAGTGTTATTTTTATACAGCCAAAAATTTGACTATGGGCAGTAGTTCATATATTAAAAAAAAAAAAAAAAAAAAGAGTGCATTTTTTATCCAAAACCTAGAATATATTTTCTATGTGCCCTTATTTAAGCAGTAGTTCAACTGGCAAAGTAGAGGAGTGCATATAGATAAATGATATCTTTTGCTTCTACTCTTCAACCCAAATCTCCTCCACCAGACAAACCTCACAGGTGCAAGAGCCGCTGACCAGAACCGAAGATGTTCATGAAGAAATTGGTGGAAAAGAGGCGAGGGCGTGAAAGCGAAACCGAGAGGCAGAAAAGTGGTGGTTGGGGGAGAGGAGACGCTTCATTTGTCACTGTCAGATCAGTTTGTTTCTCCTTCATAACTGCAAGGACGGATGTGGACCCCAGTAATCCCCTGCCTGTTCTTAAACCAACCAGCCATCTCCATCTATAGTCTCCAAACTCTGGCAGCACCTGGACTCACTGCTGTCGCTCCTCCACCTCACCACAATACACTTCAGTATTGTGTGTGCCTGCGCGGACATGCTCAGTGAACTTAATCGAATATATGTCGCACTAACAGCGCCAACCAACAGCCTGGGGTAGAATCACATACCCAAAGGCACTCAGCGATATTACCATCTCTCTCAGAGGAAAAATTAATAGGTAATGAGGCATACAGACACAATTGTAGCCTCTTACAAAGCTCTCTTTCTAAATAGCAGACGGCTTTTGATACAGGGCGATTATAATGCAGCAGCTGTGTGACTTTCTTGTGTACGGTTTAATATCTATATGTCTAATTGTGTGAAATGCAAGTTGCGATGATATGGAAAGTTGATATGTTCGTGATGTTAGCATTTGTCAAAGTAAAAATATAAAATGTGGAAAGACATGCGAAATTGTGATGAAAAAGTCAACTACTTAAAGGTGCAATGCGTGATGGAGGACCCGCTCGTCTTCATGGAAATGTTATTGCTTTGTCTAGAATGTTCCACAGTATAGATTAAACCTATGTATCACAAGGGAGACAAACAGGTTACAGTACCACGCTACAGAGCAATTCAGATCTGTGGAGAGTCGGCCCTTTCCACAAAAGGAATTACTGTATTTTTGAGCAATAGAAACAACCATAATGAATAAAGGTCTGAAAAAAAAAACCTATAAACATAAAATATTGGAAGACCAAATGAATCTCATTGGACTAAATGCTAGATGGATTTGCTTAATGTCACACCATGGAATATTCCAGGCAAAGCAGTAACCGTAGGTAGCAAACCCTCCTTCAGAAAAGTTGCGCAGTGCACCCTTAAAGTCAAAAGTTTTAATTCCTTCAATGTCAAAAAAGTTGAAACTGCACAACAAAAAATATTGTAACAGGAATTTATCATTTTAGTTTGTTAGAAAAAGGCGTATCTGTTGTGATAAAAGCCTATATATCTCATCTACAACTCCTATATTACTGTGTGCTGCATATACTTCCATGTGTTCCACTGTTTACACAATTTCTTCCATTTCTTATATAGCAGCCCAACATTTTCTTTTTCAATTGGCTTTGTACTATATACGCATTGAATAGGGCAGTTTGCTGATGCAGCACATACATAGACGCATCATGGGCAGAAATCAGTTCTTATTGGCCCAAGTGTCTACCCCAACCTGCGCCCGGTAATGAGCGCCGTTTTGGTGCTTCCTCAGTGAAAAGCTGCTCTGCTGGAGGTTAAAAAACACTTTGCAAGCGAGGTAGAGCTGAAAGACATATTGCCTGTTTGGTCCCTGGTGGATAATGTAGCAGGGCATCCTTCACAGTGTGTAATTAACCTAAATTATCTGTGATATATTGGTAAGCTGGCAATTACTGGACCTTTGCGAGGTGGTTGTGCTGCCCCTGCACTTATTGGACCAGCTATTCTGTCCCAAATAATGCCAATAGTCAGGAGTTTCTTTCTTACCCGACTAGCTTATTTTATATAAAAAATGTCCTCTATTCTCCTTCACTATCTTTCTCCCGCATGCCTGATCACTTAGTATTTCCTGTTCAAAACGCACACTGCCACTTAACAAAAGCCTATGTCAAACGATAATGCCAGGACTAATCTTGAGAAATTGGCTCATTTATGCAGGCTGGTACAACTTGATTAATGGCATTTCACAATGTTGATTTGAGAAGCATACACAAAGCAACTGTTCTATTCAGTGAAAATAGCGTTAATCAGCCCCCCGTGTGATGAAGTCGTCACCATGAGACAGGAAGGAAAGAAGTTATACTACAGACTACAACAGTACAAGGCTCTACAGTTTGTTCTACTTTTGTCATGTTCAGCTCAGTTTCAGGAAGTCAGACACTCAATGCAATCATCATTAAGACATCTGCACTTACTATTATTTCTGGTATTTCACAAAAATAATACAGTGGAAGGGTGGCAAATTCTTTGTTTTTAATCCTTTATTCAAGAGACTAACTAAACAAGTTACTTATTATGAATAATTCTTAAGACAATTTAATTTACTTAAATTGCGTTTCTATCAATATGTCATTTTTCTGCTTCATATCTCCCTTGCATTTATTCAACTGCAGGTGGTTTTATAGCTCAACAATACCTAAAAAAACCAAGCATTCTCACTCAGGTGTCTCTCCACAGACCTGACCAGTAACTTGGCCTGGTTTGGTCTCCATGGCGATAGAAAGTTTTAATGCCATAATGTGAATCATTCCAGATAAAGTAATAACATCTCCATGGATAAAAGCATTTGAAAGACCCTCCACCAAAAAAAATAAACCCACCATTTTAAGTGTAAGCAACATATTTTTGTGACAGCTTTTCATTTTTGGTTTGTTTTGTTTCCTTTTTTTTTTTTTTTTTTTAAGTTGAAAACAAACAAGTCACACAAAAAAAGTTTCAGACAGTTTGTGTCTGGCTAAAACAATTGGCACCATGTTGATCTATTGTGCATATGAATAAAAAAGTCTAATCAAACACAGATGTTTCACTTTGTTTTAGCTAACTTGTTATTAACATTTATGTGCTTGAACTATCAAAATAATCACTACAATTTGAACAATTATATATTTAACAAAAGGCTGAAAGGATGAAATTCAATGAAACGAAAAGATACACAGTGCCCATGAAGTTTAATTTTTAATTTTTTTATTTTTTGTAATCTCAAAAATGTGCACTTTAAATTTATTCCGATCACTTCTTTTACTTCAACAGTTTTCTTTCAGTTTAGATCAACGGCTAAACTCTGTTAAGGTTCATGTGAAACGAGTTGGCCTTCACGGTTTGTTTGTGTTAAAAAACATTTTTTTATATAAATTGAAGTCTGTCTCCTTCCTCTGGCTTTTTCAAATGATGCTGAACTCAATCAAATTTTGAATATAACACAGACGGATCAGCGTCTGGATGTAAATTATATTCATTATAGTCTTTGTCATATAAGGTGATTTGACACTGCATTTAAGAAGTGTTCCATCTTTTTTATTTCATGTGAATATATCAAGTTTAGAAAGTTCACAAGTAAAAATATGTGTTTGCGGTGAAAGCTAGGCACACATTTTAGGTGTGAAGAGAGCCAAGTGAGAAGAGAGATGGCTATAATGTAAATGTATGGGAGCTCTGGTGGTTTTATGGCTGAGTCGGTTCACCTGTCTTTCCAGTAATCTGAAACTGATGTGGAAAACACTGCAGCACTTAGTATAACTCATACACAGACAAGAGCCCCATCACTATCAGGTGTCCTATATCATAACAATGGAGAAAAAGCACATGCTTTTACTGCTACTACTATAGCTACGTTATGAGTGTACTCCAACGATTTTGATATATTCTATTCCTTTAGGTTTTGCAGTGTTGAAGCTGAATTTATGAATTTTACGAAGAAGCTACATTTTAGACATGAGTCGAACAGTAGGTTAAAAGAGAGCACAAATCACACAGTCTTTTTTTCTCTGGATTGTAATAGGACTAAAATTTCTCATGATACTCATTAATATCAATTTTGAAACCATATATGTTATTACAAAGCATGTATATATTAGAAATGCAATTTTAAATTCAAAATAATACTGTTTCCTTTTTTTCCCTTTCATCTTGCCATGTGGTTTTCTATTATCGAGACTATTTGGACATTAATTTTTGACAAACCTAGGCCATGCAAGAGACAAAACAGATTACTTTAGTCATACTGTATTTTCTGATTTTAAAGGGTATGATAAAAAAACAAAAACAAAAAACAAAACAAAAACCCTGTCAAATCATACCACTGCTTCAGCATTAAGGATGAAAACAAAGCAGTGGCTGAGCCAATTACAGTGTTATTGTCCTGTACTACTTGACCTTAAAATAGAAATATATTATAACAATACAATAAGTAATAATAGGGATTTTGGTTTGACTCTGTGGCGTATAATTAATATCGGAAAGGCAGTTATTATTTTTGTTACGTTGATAAGGAAAAAAGGAAGACTGTGAAATTGTATTGGAAGTCACATTTTTATTTGTGTGTTGGTGTTGTGGTGAATTGCTGTTGCGGTATTTAAAGATGAAGTAAGAGTCAACTTTGTAGATGTGTTCACTGACTTGTTGCGCAGCGCCTTGACCTGAGAATGTCATTTTGATTAATTCTCTCCATTGTGCTATTGTTTAGAAAACTAGGGCAAAAAGCACCCTGTTAAAATACATCTTTGTCTGGCCTTAAAGCTTCCATAGCACAAAAAAAATTGACGCTTTGAGCTTTTAGCCATTTTAGAAAGTTACCTCATCAAAAACATACCTGGAGTTGTGTTGCGTTTAATCCACACATTTGAGAAACCCTTTATTACTCATCTGTCTTTATTTCCAAAGCTCAAAATGCTCTGTTCCACCTTGCGATGTCATAAAGTGGTAGTTTTCACATTAAACTACAAGCTTTTACTTTTAGTTCAGTACAGATTGGCAATTCTAGATCTGAAATTATCCAAATGATTCTAGTGAAGGTGTATGGAGCATAAAAACACAGGTGAACACTTCTTGTATTACCACATGACCTCACAAGGTGGAACAGAGTGTTTGCGTGTGTGAATGAAACAAAACAACACCAACATTATAACACAGATCAGAAAACAGCGTGATATGTACCATTTAAACAAGCCAAACAACAACAAAAACTCAATATATATTCATTTAAGGTGAATCAGTAGCTCACATCTTCAAATAAAACAGGGCATCAACACCAGTCAATCATAAAAACTTTACACATGCTAATTGGATTGAAAAATGATTAAATATTTCTCATGCAAACGTTTCGTCTTCCACCAAGAGGCACGCTTCCTCTTATTTTTAAAATGAAATAAAAAGCTGTAGTCGTTTGTCAGAAAAAAGAAATGTTTTCCCTCAGCTAATTAAAAGCATTCATTAGGCTGCGTTTAAAGCCTTGTGTGTGGCTTACTGTACAATGCTGTGGATGTGAGTGAATGTAGTTGCTATGCATATTTGTCACAGTTTGGATGCACTTCATTAAACTGTGCTCAAATTCCCCAAAAGAGCCTGTGTATGGGGAAAATGAATGACACAGCTCCTTGTATGAGGTTCATTTAAAGGGCCCACATCACATTATTTTCTGATCTATGTTCTAACGTTATTTCCTTATCAAAAACATACCTGGAGATGTGTTTAGAACATTCTGCTTGTGAGGTCATGTGGTAATACAGGAAGTGCTCCACTGTGTTTTTAAACTATTATTAATTATTTGGATAATTTCAGCCAGGAATTGCCCATTTCTACTGGACAAAAGGTAAAAGGTACCTGTTAACTTGAAAACTACCACTACATGATGTCACAAGGTGGAACAGGAAATTTTCAGCTTTGCAAATGTAGACAGACAAATAATAAAGATTACGCAAGCATTTGTGAATGAAACAAAACCAAAGTCCAGGTATGTTTTGAGGAGGTAACAACATTCTAACATGACTTAAAGTTCACAAGAGTCAATTTTGCATAATAATAATAAGCATCTTTAAAGTGCAATTATGGTAATCTATACCTATAACTTTTCAAGTGGAGGGTGAGCCATCTGCTTTTTTCCATGGAGATTACCTTTACCTTGATCATTCTGCAATACAGCATTTAACTTCATTTATTTAGCATTTTTTCAATATCAGCTCAAAATAATTACTCAAAACTCCCTTATATCTTTACGGTGCAATGGGTCATCTCTCCACAGATCTGGCCTATAACTCTGCCTGGTAGCAAGGCCTGTCATGATAACAAATGTTTAAGCATATTGCTACACAGATACACTGCGATAAATGATCATATTTAAACTATATTAGGCCACTGAGATCATAACAATAATACAAGATAATCCTTGTAAACCATTTTTAAATGTACAGTATAGTATAGTAAAAGCCCAGAGCTGCACCAGATAAACCTTTAACAGCTCAAATGTTATGGTATTACAAAAAAAATAAAAAACACTTTTACTAAATATTGAGCACCAAAATATATAGTTCTAGATTTCATATATTGAATAAGACAATATAGTAATTATCGTGACAGTCACCTGCTTGTCTCCATGGAGAAAATTATGTTTAAAGCCATATTGTGGAACATTATCAGCAAAGCACTAAGACTAACTGCTGAACTGGCAATAAATATATAAATATATTCAGACCAATATGAGGATTCACCTTTGACTCAGAGGATTGCGAAATGCACGGTAATAAATAAATAAATACAAATGCACACGTTTAAAGATTTGGGTCATTTTCATCAGATGCACTAAGCGGAGCAGTAATCACATGAGCGGCAGTTGCGATGCAGCTGTGTGCGATTGTATGAGTGGAAGAAGGGTGAAAAGAGATGCCATTTGCTCAAGTATGTGTTCAGTAAGAAAAGATGGCAGCCAAATCTTAACTGAGATTTGTTCTATCTCGAAATGGCTTATGCTAATTTATATTTACAGCTACAATGTAAGATTATGCATCGGTTTGCCAACTTCAGCTAATGATGTGATGTCTTCAAATGTGTGTCCCCAAACAATCACATTCAGATCATTTAAATCAGTGCAATGTTACAAGCACGCTTTCCCTCAGTACTTGATGAAGAAGAAAAAAAAAAAATAAATTATAATTTAAAGGGCCCATGTTACACTATTTCCTGATCTATGTTATAATGTTGTTTACTCATCAGAAACATACCTGGAGTTGTGTTTTGGTTCATTCACACGTTTAATTCACAAAGTCTGCATATTTAAGATGGGTTCTACTCTCAAAGGGAAAACACTCGTTGCACCATACAAGGAGTGCTCCTTTATGTTTTTAAACTACACCTTCACTAGAATCATTTGGATTGGACTGGATTTCAAACCTGGAATTGACAATCTCTATTTATCTAAAGGTAAAAGTACTTGTAAATTTGAAAACTATCGCTAATCCAGGTATGTTTTTGAGGAGGTAACAACATTCTCATGGCTTAAAGCTCCCAAGAGAGTCAATTCAGCATAATATAGGTCCTTTAAACATCATAATATATTGTGTATAATGACAAAAACTTAGGATATTACAACAGCACATGTCTTGGCTAACCATTGACATAGGTGGGGCAGACAGATGATCTACCAGATCTCTGAACTGTAATAAAATAGAATAGCATAGACTTTCATAGCGTGCATCCTTCCATGCTAAAAACAAGGAGAGTAGCTGACTGGCCTATGTCACCTAATAACCTAACATGACCCATTTGAGTGCAAATCCACTGCCACATGAAACTCACCCATACTTTGTGGCGTTATTATAAATGACTTGGTTATTGTAAGGCAACATGTGAAAGCGAGATAAGTTTAGCTCCATGTGTAACCGTGCACCTTGTGGCTGCTGGCTGTCTTAGGTGTGTGTGGACGGCCGTTCCTCCCTAATGGATGTTAATGGCTTTTATGGAGCTCGGCTGGATTCTAATGGGGTTGAGTGTCTGGTGGGGCTACAGCTCTGTGGACCTCTGGGGCTGCTTCTAGGTTCCTAATGCGACCTGCAAAGAGGAATGCATAATATCGTGCACTTTCTTTAAGGCAGAGGTTAATACCCAAAGTTAAGGCAGGGGGAAATGGTGAGGTTATGAGAACATTTCAGAGCCAAAGACATGAAAACGAGAGGCCCAGGAGTTAACGCAGAGGCAGAGAAAAAATACCATGGCATATTATATTGAGGGACACTTTGGTGCTAAGCTGCTTATTGATAAAAGCACTAATCTGGCTGGCAGAAGGTAAGGATGTGCGGCGATATAATATCTCGGCTAAAGGCAACGCCATCAGGGAGCTGAGCCTCAACACAGCAAAACCTAAAGGAATACTTATTTTTTTTATTTTTACACACAAGTGGGATCCAATTCATGTGGCACTCACCCACACACCAACCACAGGAGAATGTTTGGACCCCCGGCTCCCACAGGCTGTTTGATTCACGCTGAGACCCTTTCTAAAGATCACATGCATCCTTTTAATTATTTGCAGCCAGCATCAAAGTGCAAGGCTGAAACGTAGGCCACTTTGATGACTTCAATAGTGAATAGAGAAAGTTCAGACATGTTTGTCATTGATCAGAGTTTCATATGAAAATCAACTGAGATTACAAGGTGTTTTGATTCACTCTTTCAAAATGAGTAAATTATGTCTTTTCTGCTTTAGTGTATGACTGGAGCTAGAACAATGTGGCATGATTTTTAAGTAACTGCAAAAATAATTTTGCTATCTTGTGGAAAGTTCTTCAGGTGGTTTATAAGCCCATTTTCAAACATAAAAAAAAATAATTTAAAAATGAAAGAGGACACTCTGTGTCTCCCTTCCCTTTGCTTCCCCTTTGCGCTATCACAGCACAATCAGCATGCATGCCGCTAATGAAGCTATTGCACATTACATCAGGTTTGTCAAGTTGCTGTGCTGTGTTTGTATCATATTTTTGTATATTTATGGAGAATTGTTGTGCAGGAACATGGATGACGTAGGCGTCTGGGCTGAGAACTGCACAGAATCTTACAACTAACTGTAAGGAGGGTCCCAATAGAGCGGGAGAGATCGCTACAATTCTCAAACATGCATGCTTGACATATATAACCTCTTCAGGTATTTTCCTTTTTTTTTCAAGAGTTAAATGTGTAAGGTGTAAGTGACCAACACACTAAATTTGTCCAAATATATTAACTGAATGGAATCAAATAAGCATCTTTTAGGCAATAATCCAATGCACACTTGTCAGTCCAGCAGTGAGCCGCTCCAGCCGCTGTCTACAAAAAGGGGCTGCCATAGAAGAAATCAATGGGCATGTCTAAGTTCAATGAATGGGTTGCTCATTAGGGCAGCCTGCTAATTGAAGTCATGAGGCTTTGGTCTCTCTCTCTGCCGCTCCCTCGCCCCACCAGACTGATCAGGAACTCTAGTTAGGATTTCTTTTCTTTTTTTTTTAATCAGAGATGTTCCCGATCAATACTTGCACCCTTTTATACTGGAGTCCACTTTGTGCTGTTCAAGCAAGTGTAAATAATTATAAAAATCAACCAATTACTAAGAGTAGGTTGAGTAGATGGGATCTGAGATAGGATTAACTCTCCAGAGTTAATGACAAAACCTGTTCTGGGTTTAAACTAGGTTATTATTTTGTATATATTTAACACATGCTTTCTGTGATTCATTCATTTGATGGTGTTGTAGTTGACCAAATTTTGTATTAGTCAACTAATTATTTTGTTAAGATTATAAGGATTTATATGAACCACAACAGGAAGGGGAAAGGGGCATGGAGTCTGTCTTGACACTTTTCTGATGCTTTAGCTCCTCTATGTATATAGTAGCTTTTGTGAAAGATTATAATAATTCTGAGAGCTTTTGCCAGGGATAATCACACCCATTTTATTGATCAATGTGTATGACACGTCTTTAGTCAACCAAGAAGTTAAACATAAGAAAAGGGAACTAACCATAGTTTCAGAGTAGAAAGTGTAGAAACCACAGATCAATAAAGATATAGTAGATCTGCTCTTGAACCAATTGAGTTCGGAGATTAATGTGCTATCAAGTGAGTCGCAAACTCCTATCTCCAAGTAGTAAATAATCAACCATATTTTTTTTTCTTTACTACAGAGAAAATGCTTTGAAATAGTGCAAATAAAATGTATGGATTCATATTAACACACTAATATATACTCTTCCCTTCCAAAAACATCTATTAAAAAAACAAAACCGTAAAGCCATCACTGCCTTGACAAATGAATTCCAAGAGCTATAATCAATATATCTACATTTTCAGTGGTGCCTGCTTTGAATAAAATGTGAATAGTTAAAAATATGAAATAATTTTCAAGCAATGCTGCCAATCAACGCTGTATGTGCACATTTACTCAGGCTTTCAGTGTCACAGATACAAAAGGTATGCTATATTTCTGCTTCTGCAAGGTTACATATTCATAAGGTCTAACTTTAAAGGTGCACTTTGTAACTTGTCTGGTGGAGGGTCTGCCTACATTTTTGTCTCTTTGTTTGGAATGTTACACAGGATGGTATTTAACTTAAATATCTCCATGGGAACATGATAAGATACCAGTCAGATCTGTGCAAAGGATGGGCCACTGGCTCTATGCGTATATGTTCTGTGAGCAATAAAAATACCCATAACTGAATGAATGGTAGATGGATAAGTTTAATGCTACACTGTGACACATTTCAGACAAAGCAATACCATCCCCATGTAGCGCACCATTTACCTGCAAAGTTACACAATACACCTTCCTCATTCTGCAGTGTGTCTTCTTACATCATGAATCAAACAAGGTGCATTTGCTTACTTCTGCTATTTTACAATGGCATAAAAACTTACTGTACATTTTACAACGCAAGCCTATCAGAAACTTCCGCCCAAAAGCCCCGTGCCAGATGTGCGCTAATAGGGATCAGGGGGTTATGTACTCGGCTATAAAAACACACATTTGCATACTAATGATCACGCCATGCTTCAAACAGCACCGGACTTCCTTAGCAGCGGGAACTTTTAAGACACACAGTCCCTTCACGTCTGGACAGCGGATTGATCTAAGAGTAAATAAAACGTATCCGGTTGTTTGGGAGCTCGTAGTTTTAAGTGGACATGAAACACAAATGGCAGCGTGGTGTGAAGAGGGTGCCAAGTGAGTGCAGAAGTGCTGAGTGGAGAAGAAGTCCACAGTTTCCTGCCTGAGCCTTGATTATCGAGCTGTGCCATCTTTTATATTTCGCCAGATCATGAAGCTGACAGCCGCCTACTGTAACTCAAGGTAACGCGCGCCTGGCGAAGATTTCAAAGCATGTTTAGGAGCAGGGGGATTTTTGGTTGGTATGTCCACCTGTCATGTGCACTTCCCTAATAAAGTTCGACAAAGTAAATATAGAAAATGTTTTGCTCGATTAAAGGTGCACTGTGCATATTTCAAGTGGAGGGTACGCCACCTGCTTGTCTCCATGAAAATGTAATGTTTCACAGTGTTAGGATAAATAACTAGGCTTCTTTATATATTCACTTTTATAGTTCATTTTTGTACCTAGGTCATTTGAAGATAAGGGCTCTGATCACAGCTGTGAGACTCATTGATATATGTCAAGACAAATGCATGATATTCCAATCTATCTAATAGCAAACTAACTAAATAGGACAAGAACTACTGATAGGGATGGTGTCATGACTTGGTAGCCAGATAACACCCCTGATGGAGCCTGATTGGACTGTGCAACATGCCAAGAGGCCTGGCTGGGCTGTGCACCAACGAAGAGGCGCTAAGTCTAAACCACGGTAGCCTCCCACTATAGTTTGTGTATAAAAGTCAATGTATAGGCGTAAAACATGGAGTGTCTGAATGAGAATGTCGACACAGACTCCTTGTACAAGTATGACCTTCTAATATTGGAATAAGTAAATTATCTGAACTTTATTTCTGTTTCAAGTGTATTTTTATCTAAGCAGAAACTAATCAACACAAGAGGAAAAGGTCGTTTTCCTCAACAATAGTATAGGTTAAAACTTTCTATCAGGGAAACAAAGCAGATTACAGCTACATTACAACTCAGATCTGTGGAAAGGAGCCTCTATTCACAGAAGCAAGTGCAACAATTTTGAGCACAGAAACACCTGCAATGAAAAAATGCTAGATGGATATGTTTAATGTCATACCATGGAACATTCCAGAGAAGTAGGTAGTGAATCCTCTATCAGAAAAGCTCCACAATGCACATTTAAGATACTCATAGCAGAGCTTACCTGAAACTGAACAATGAAAACTGAACATTGCAAACAAGGGAGAAATCACCTCAAAGAACAGGTAAATGCAACTGCACGACAATTACCAGTAAATGAGATTGCACAAAAAAATGTATAAATTTTTGTTAAATAACAAAATATCTAATTTACTTCTATAGCTTCTAATCAACTAACTAAACAAGAATTTTGCCATGAGTGCTTTGTACCTCCAGCAAGCAAACAAACACTATGTCCAGCACCTACTCCTTAGTATAAGATAATCTATACCCATCTGGCAGTGTAACCTAAAGTGGTTCTGAAACTTTTTAAGGTGAAGAATACAAATAGATTAGTTAGTTAACTAAAATGCTGTTCCTCACATTTCTTCCATTTTTTTGCATTTGAATAATATATGATGTCTATAACGGGTAAAAGATTCATTTAACCTATAGAATAAAATATAAATACCCTGTTGCGATACTAAAGATTCACTGAGAAGTTTGTTTTCTTTTTTGTGAGAAAAAGGACCAAACCTCGAGACATGAATAATACAGAGTGCCACATCTGCTGAATAGTCTCTGAGAATACCAGACCAACAAAAACAGTGGAAGTCTTTGTAGTCTTTTATTTCAACTGACACATGGCTTACCAGCACAAAATAGTAGTTCCTATACATTTCTTCATGCTCAAAAAGAAAAAAATACAGTCCTGCTTTCTTTAGTGTTTGCCAGAAAAAAACAGCTTGGCTACGTTTTGATAATGAACAAGCTGATATCATACACTACATACACTGCCATTCTTTACAATGAGTGTAAGCTTAAGTTATTCAGCTGTTTGTAAGATCTTAGACGCCACTCAAAAATTCAAGGTACAGTAAACTATGAAACTTTTCTGGTTGAAGGCCTGGAACTTGCGTGTTGCCATGTTGATTCTATAGCTTTACAGAAAAAGTTCAAAAGTATTGCATTTAACTTGGAATGGCGTGGAATGTTCCACAGTATGGCATTAAACCTTTCTATCTTCATGGAGACCAAACCAGACCAAGTTACAGGTCAGATCTGTGGAGGGGCAACCTCCTCACAGTCAGAATGCCTGTTTTTTTTTTTTTTCTAGTTATATTTGAGCTATAAAACCACAAATGTAAGGCAGAGCTGTTTAATGTCATACTGTGGAACATTCCAAGCAGAGCAATGGCATATCCGTAGAAACAAGCAGGTGATGGACCCCCAGTCAAAAAGTTGCATAGTGCACCTTTAAATATATTAATTTAAAATTAAGATATTTTGGGGGGATAAACATTAAATACTACATAAATAAAATAATAATAATAAAAAAAACATTACATAAAGCTTGCTGACATACTCTTTACACACCCTATAGTTGTTAAAAATCTGCCAAGAAAGTGTTGTTTTGAATTACCAAACACTGCCAGTCAACTTTAGCTGAAAACTATTTGTTATTAGTCTCAAAACTTCTGGCGAGTATCATGCAAAAGCCTTCAAGCATCTCCCCATCTTATGTGAGCGTAAGCTACGATGCAACTGTCTCTTTGGCACCACTGCCTAAGCTGACGCTGTAGTGGCACTTCCCCATGACAACTCCGAGTGCTCACTGAAGTAACCGCGCGTGACAGTCCTGAAGCGGAAATGATGTGCAGCAAGTCGGGCAGAAAGCAGCCCACTACGATACTTATCTTGTAATGTTTTGACACTTTTTAATTATCATTATTTTGTATGTATTCCAAATGGTTGGTGGAAACATGTGTGAATGATTTGAGTGTGCGTAAGGAATATTTTATGATGCTTTAATTTAATTATTGTCCCGCGGGGGGCGGGTGCCAGTTCCGTCTTCATGTTCAGCCATCCCAAACAAAATGAAATTAGAAGCAGAGTGTATTTAAAGGCAATGCTTCAGCAGAAAATAATGAAAAAGGCTTGGGAGTCCAGGGCTTCTCTCACTAATGGGGAAAAAGTGCGCTAGCAAGACTCTAGCAAGATGTGTGACTCCTTCAATCAAAAAGTACAAAGAAAAAAAATCTCACTCAAGAACTGGATGTACCTGGTTTCATAATGAGCGCTGGGAATTCTCATTTAACCCGCTCAGTCAAGTGCCGATTCCTTCAGTAGCACTTTTATATTTGGCACAAGTCATTTTTAAATCGCATGACCTTTCTATCCTTTCTTTTGTATAATCTCAAAATGATCTCCAATTATTCTTAAATCAGTGATTTATTAACACATACGCACATAGCAGTCTGAGAATGTGAACAAAGCTCCTGTGTTTTTGCATCAGGGGCCACCTCAGGTCAAAATTAGGTCTACACCAGGTAAATCAGAACTAAACTTCTATAAAAACAGAACTGCATCAAATAAAAAAGGAAGGTATATAACAAGATAAGATCAGGTCTCATTTAAAAACAAGAAGGATCAAATAAAGGTCCATACCTGATTTAAAATTATAACTGAATCCCCACTGCAGTATTGTGATGATAAGAATAAGCCTGGCTACCACTGCCTGAGCACAATCGGACTGCCACCGTTTAGCCTCTAGCCTTTCGGTGAACTTGCTTTGTTTTATTTGGCGCTCCTTCTGCCTCGCCTCCCTGTATATCCTGTTGTTTGAGACAGACATAGCCCTGGACGTGTGCTCTCTTGTCAGAGGAATCTTGCCTGTGTGTGTCACTGTGCAGCACCCAAGGGCCCCCCTCCCCTTTGTCCAATGCGCTGACCCTGTCACCTCTCCACTGAGCACCTCCTCATCAGCAATCAGGCCCACTCTCTGCGGAGGACAGCTGCTGGCAGGTTATGTACCTTTGTGCCTTCCCCATGAAGCAATTTCCACACATGTTAGAAAAGCTTTTACAAAAGCTTTCTTTTTATGATTTCAGGATGTACTGCCAGCAATTTCTCCGGCTTCCATCACCGGTAGTAATAATTTCCCTGATTACATCTCTTTCCTGTTGATGTCAGTCATTCCGCTTAATGCTCCCACAGCATGCGCTCGGGTGCACACCTATGTCAACATAAAGACACGCTACTTGAACATTTTAAAATCCACATTTATTACAACTGCCAAAGCTTTAACTTCAATGCTTTAGGGTCACAAAGTG
Source organism: Boleophthalmus pectinirostris (assembly GCF_026225935.1). Taxonomy (NCBI): domain Eukaryota; kingdom Metazoa; phylum Chordata; class Actinopteri; order Gobiiformes; family Gobiidae; genus Boleophthalmus; species Boleophthalmus pectinirostris. Next base: position 21,048,832 of record NW_026571018.1, on the reverse strand, counting down.
GCATTCAGGAAGATTCAATATTCTTATTCCTACATGTTGTGTTATATATATTAGTTTGCGTTGTTGTACAATGTAGACATATCCAAATTTCACAATACAATATCATCATGATATGCATCTCACAGTATGGTATTTATTGAGATATTTTGGAGGGGCCCTCCGAATTGTAGACAGGCCACTTTTTGGTTTTAAAATACCTTGACAAAAGTTTGATGTAAATCATTACTGGCATAACTCCAAGAATTAACATAAATGAAATTTCTTCATGTTGTCTGCACTGAAATTGATAGTGTTATAAGAAGGTGCCTATATTTATTAGCTATTGTTACAATAAAACACTGTATTTAAGCAAAGGATTGTGATTATGGTTCAAAATATTGTGATAACCCTTGGTATTATTGTGAGACTTTTGACGATACAATATCACAATATTTTGGTTACTGATACAGTACATCCCTAGTTGAATGTGTCAGAATCAGAAATGTAGAAGTGTAACAATCAAACACCAAATGTTTGCTTTTACAAACTGTGAATGTTATTCCACCAATCCAATCTCCAATTGGAGAAATACTTCATCATATGTATGTGCACACAATGTCAAGAATTTTTATTTTATTTTTTCAACTACTAGTACACAGAAAAGTTGCCATAACCGATTTTGCTTGACTAATTGGTCAGTGAGGTTTTGATCAACAAGCCACAGTTAACCACTTCAATCGCCCGTATTGTATCACAATTTCACATTTGAGTTTGCAAAAACTTTCCATGAAATAATTAACCCATATAGTGCTTCTAATAAGGGATGCAATTTCTGTGAAGGCTAAAAAAGCTTGAGACAGTTTGATTAACAAGTTCACAGCGTTCCTTCTTTTCTGCCCCCTCTTCTGTGCCTGCTCCACAATAGCGCAGGATTCCCAATTAAAATGTAGTGGAGGCTGCCTGCAGTGGAAGTGGCCCTGTTTGATCCAACGAGGCCTGGCTCCATCAAGTGCACTTCAAAGTCCTATACATTCATTACAGCTCCCGTCTTATTAGTGTCTTATCAGAGCCTCCATGTCACGAACTACACAACCAGGGAGATTGTTTATTATGGGGTTTATCTATTTGCTAGTCTGTTTTGAAGTGAAGTTCCATTATCATATTTTTCTAATTTAATGAAGGCAATAATCCATGCAGAGGAAGATGTATTGTAAATGAAATTTGTTTTGAAATTAAATTGTGTGATGTAAGGTTTAGATGGGAGAAGATAGGCAAACAAACTCAAGCGCAAAAGACTAATAACCAGTTCAAATAGAGCATGACAGCATGATATAAAATATAGCAAGTAGGGATGCACTGATCCAGTACTAATATCGAATATCTGTGCCGATATTTACAAAAATGGCTAGATTGGATATCAGCTGCTAAATATTGGTTCAGCCAATATCCTGATTGGACATAATAAATCAATGTAATAAATTATTTCCTGGTCATAGTCGGTCCAAGTTTGTTTACACAAAGTTGTTCTAAAGTTACATGAGAAATACATAATACATTTGGATCCATTTTGTCTTATATTATTTTGTTTAACGGAAATAAATGCTGTTTTCAGTCTGCATCAGCATTGGATAATATCTGGCATTGGCAGATAACTAAACCCATAGTATTGGAATCAGTATCGAAACAAAAAAAAAAAAAAATGGATAGGTACATCTCTAATAGCAAGGCAACAACAATTCTACACTTTTGGGTCCAGACATGAATCAGAAACCTTCTAGTCCATGCAAAAATGGCCATACAGTTTTAAAATATATACAACATGTGTAAGTGTAAAAAGAAGCCAACACCCAAATGAACCCGTGATCTTTATATCTTATTTGCAGGTACGCTGTTTTAAGTAGGTTGATGTTTATGAAGAAATATTCAGATGTACAAACTGCTGTAACCAATAATATCACAAAGGCAAAGTGAGTCTTTTTGAGCTAGTCTCATGAAAGGACATTTGATGAGTTTATGATAATGAGTCTTGTTTACATGACATTTCAGGTGCTCCGAGATGTTGTCAAACACTGACAACGCTGTTCCTAGACACAAATCTCTTTATATACAAAAATAGCAGCCAGTTCTGATGTACACATAGATAATAAAAAGAATTCATGAAATACTAGAAAATCAGTATTTAGTTCAAGTCACAGTGCAAATAGGTAATTTTATATTTAACATCAGCACTGTTATACAAGAGCACATGTATTTATATTATACTCTATTCCTTTTAAAGACTGTTCTTAGATATAGTCTCTTATAGTGAGTTATTTAAATAGAACTCGTAGAGCGAAGAATCATGAAAAAAACATGTTTGAATGTAGAGTGATAAGAATAAGAAGCAATGGCTGCAATGAAAGAAAAAATAGTTTCCATACAATACAGTGGCAGCACAATACGTTGCATCATGGCATTATGCTTTGGAGCGGTAAGCACAACAGGCAGTATGGGGCTGGTAAATTATTTCAGCGTCGACAATGTATTTTACCTTACTTCGCTTGTAGCCTGCTTTTCCTGAGTAATCAGTGACTGGGGCCGAATATGTGGTGCACAAAGAGCCCTGTGTGAGGGGGTTTCAGCGCGAGAAGAGAAAAAAAAACCTGGCAGATTGGATGCTGAGATAGGAAGAGAGAGATAGGGCTGCACTGCTTGCTCTGCCTGCACCTCGGTGAAATGTAGATGACACTTATATTTTAAGTTATTTTAAGGTGTTGGAAAGGAGCAAAGGAGAATAATGTGTCACCACCGTGTAGAACAAGTACAAATTTTGCCAGCGGCCTTGTCTGTAAAATACACCTCTGCACAGCTAATGCAGCACTTTTTGGGCCAAATTGGGCTAATCCAAACTCAAAGGGATGTGCAAAGTTCATGAAGTGTGGGCTCTGCTTAACAATGCGCCAGGTTAATTAAGACGGTGTGAAAATAGTTGCTCCCGTCTCTGGAATTCACCAGACTGGGACAAGAATATCATGGCTCATGCATGTACTTTTATAGTGACATTTTAATCGCAGGTATTTCTGTCTATGGGCGCTTCACACAAAGGAGCATCTTGTCATGATGATGGAGCTTCTACAAAAACAGGGTGAAATGGGTGACAAATCGGGTGTCGTCTGGAAAAGCAAGGATTTGTGACTAAGTATATGCCAAGTTATACATCTGCCAGGTGTATTATTAGGCATTTCTTAATCCCATATTTAGAGATAGCTTCATGAGTTGCACTGTGTACAAATATGTGAGTTTATGTCAATCAGAGATACATGGTGGAATATTGATCAATTAACTAGCCGTGTGCAGACTGTGTGAGTGGACTGAAAATAAATTATAACTAAAACATAATGTCATCTTCAGTAAGGGTCAGTAATTGGTCAAGGATGTTATTCAGGTGGAATGAAAATTGCGAGATGGGGTCAAAGAATGAAACTATCTTTCAGCATTAAGAGATATAAGATGTGTATGTGCGAGTATTATGTCTTTAAGGTTGAAAGGTGGCTATTGAGAATTGTGATGAATAGTTGAATGAATAGTGTTTTGCTCCAATACCTACTTCAGCCTGTAATTGAATAAGAGCAAGGTAGATGTTCAGTGTCATACTGGGGAAGATTTCAGGCGGAACTATAACATATACAATGAAAAAAAAAAAAGCATCCACCAGAAAAGTGATTATGTTATATATTGTGGCATGATATATTTCTGAATACAAATGTGCATTGTATTCTTATATATCTGCATATGTTGTCTATGTAAATAAAAATGATATTAAGACAATACTTCTCAGTTTACACATTATTATCTGCAGTTTACCAAAACCTAAATAACAGTTCATGATTGTGTAATTATTTCTGTAGACCTGTGCTGCATAGACGACATGTCGCGTTGATGGCAAATGTGGGTTTCTCATTAAGTGTGGTGTGAAAAAAGGTGCTAGTTCTTGGACCCAACAGGGCTAATTATCAGCTCCAAGGCCTAATGTGACTCACTGGTTTCTGCAGCAACCATCATGCAATATCACACGTTCAATAGGTGACGAAAGAGGGGGTGGGAGAGGGGACAAGAAAAATAGTGGCTGTAAAAAGTGCACAGACTCGTGCTTATCATGTTTAAGCTATAGCAAATCATCTCAGGAAGCAGCCGAGAGAATGTGACAACAAAGTGAGAATTGTCCCATTAATGACCAAGACTGTAAATTTGGTAGAGGACATGTCGAAGAAAAGTAAGAATATAATCGGGATGCGGTACGTATTCCAGCTTACACATAAATGCAAATAGATAATATCTTGTCATAATAAAAGGTTAATGTGGAATACAGTTAGAAATCAAACTCGTATCTAAAGTAATTACTCCAAGCAAAGCAATCTACAGTAAATATACCTCCACCCTGCAGCACTAGCGTTGATGAAATACCTTTGAAAATGTCCACACTTTATGTAAATGTCTATGCAGGCTCGGCAACAGAATTATAGCATGCACCTGAGACTACTTTGACTTTCCAAGGCCCGAAGGAAAATTCCCAGTGTCCCCACTTTAATTACAATATTACCTAAACAGGTGCAGGCGCTGTGAAAGGAAGTCTATTCAGGAGCCACTCACCCTATCACGCTCGCTGCCCATCTCATTTGTTTGAATCTACGGCACAAGCATTCCGTGTTTTGTTTGTTGGGAAATTTGCACCTGCTAAGGGGGCTTCTTCACTTTTGAGGGGAAAAAATTGAAAATTGCCCTGGTCCATTCTTTTTTTTTTTTGCTGTTTTTCAAGGTAATGGCAGGCAATGGAATACAAAAACACTGTCTTTTTATTGAGCTTTTCAAACACAGAGAGCGAGAGCTTGTTAGAATTCATAATATTATTGGAAAAGTGTCCCCTGGTCAAAAGAAAGTCTTATCATTTCACCTTTGATATATTCTTGAGAGGCTGGAGTTGCCATTACAAGGTGCTGTCCAAGGTGCTGAAATCAGCTACCCATAGCGGTACTGTATTACTAGGACAAGATTACACAAATGAAGAATTTATTTTGCTATTTTAACTGAAAAAGAAAATATATATTTATAATCTGAGCTGATCTAATAATGTGCATATAATGTGTCTTTTTTAATATAACATAAATTTGAATATTACAAGAACTAAATCTATTGGCCCTTTTCTAATGGAAATATGTACTAAACAAATGACTAAACCATGGCAAGATTACAACATCTATTTTAAGAACAGCATTTTAGCTGCCCTTCATCTGTTTATATTATTATCGGCCTATAAAATGTGACGTCATCTGAAATCCAAGGCTGCGTTCTGGAAAACTGCCCTGGCTCTTTCTTCTTTTTTCTTCTCAGAAAATCTAACTTCCATGAACAACTAAAAAATTATTTCAGTTTATTTTGACAAATACTTAGGTAGTGAATGCTGATGGACCATAAACAACAGGATTTAAATCACAAAATAAGTCAAAGCAGACATGTTAAGGGACATATTTTCACAGATCAGACTTACAGTATTTTCCTTTACTTTTGAGTCTGTTATTTTAAATGCCTGACAGGCTATAGACACCAAACCACTGTATTCACCACTCACTATTCAAAGCACTCTGACAACAATTATGCAGCTGACAATTTCTTGCATCCTTGGAGATTACAATCTTTTTTGAATTGATTCCACAATATGAGTAGGAAACAAACAAATATAGATTTTTCTAGACGAAGGTGCCAATTGCTTTTGCGGGTAGATCAATTTGAGTATATTGCTATTAAACACCACTTAGTCATCAAGGGCTTTACGGGACTATTTTACAATGAGAATAGATTAAATTCCAGGTAAGGAGGCACAACAAGATGGAAAACGGTTGAGTGCAATCTGATGCCATTGTATAGGAATATGCCTATAATCAGCTCTATATTATTAGCTCAAGCACAACCGCTGTAAAGTAATATCTTGTTTGTGTTTTCATTATTGATTAGGGTTCCTGATTAATGGTTGATTTTCAGTACAATATTCACACTTCACACCTCTCATTCCCCTGCTTATTACAGAGTCATTAAGAGTTGATGTAGTCTATACTTAACTATACTATAACTTTAAAGTAGCTCAGAGTTGCAGTTACACCCTGACATGGTAAACAGGCTTAAACTGATCTGTGCAGCCGCATGTACCCACACGCACTGTGCAAATGGTATGAGCAGACCCATTCATTTTACAGCTTTCATATGAGAAGCCCTTATTGAAAACATATTTTCCACAATGACATGTCTGTGACTAGACTTTAATTATCGCTTGGAATAAGCTGAGAAAGTAAACAAAAGTATTCTACAGCGCAAGCAAGTTAATACAGTTTATACAGTTAACACAGTATTGATTATTAAATCAGGAGAATGAAAATTACATCATAAAGATCTTGAGGGAGCAATAAGGATGGATAGAAAACTGTTTTGGGGAACTAGTTTGCATGGTTAGCTTAGTTTCAATGTACATATAGGGAATATTTATCTCAATATATTTTAATAACTATCCTGATGGCAGCATTCACCATTCACAATATTATGAAAATCCATCAGACATGCCTGTAAGCAGCTTGGTTGAGGTTCAAATATACTGTCCAAATGGGCGGAAATATCACCTTGTTCCTGGTTTTAAAGCTTGCACTGAATTTTGTAATAAGGGGTTTTATTTATAAAAATGTTACAAAAATGTTATATACATGACATTCTACGTTAAGTTTGTGACCTATGAAAAGACGATGTAAAAATAATGTAAAAATGTGGTCTGGTCCAAAAATTTTAAATCTGTGTGTTTCAGACATGAGACAGAAGGGAATCTGTGCTTAGAGAAACAAGGAACTAGCAAATCTAAGTTTTGTCTTGTTCCTACATATATTTTCAGTAAGAATTCTATGTTAAGTTTTATAAATGAAGCCCCAGCTCCTTCTGTAGCCTTTTGAACAGTTTATTTTCTTATTATATTATAATGAGACCATTACACAGGCCAGCCCTTAAGCCTGTAGGCCTAGTGTGACTGCATATGTATAACCTAAGAATATGTACATCAATAAAGGTTTAAAGGCTCATAAAACATCTTAAACTATAAAGAGTAATAATTTTCTGACCACTATGTTGCATTACGGGATTCTTGGAGAAACCACATCCTAATCTGACCATAGCATTTTGAGTAGCATTATTCAATACCATTAGCATAGGTTTATTGTTTTGCAGGTCTGTAAACAGCATCAACAGAAAAGGGACGGTTCTCTCACAGTCGACACCATTTGGGCACTTGAAACCCCGCAGCCCTCATCTCGGACCCAACTAGATGTAAATAATGATATCACAGGCATAGCAGTAACCGATCCTCCACGCCACGCTGCCAATGAAAGCCATTGTTCGAATGTAGCACAGTTAATTAAAGCGAGGGCGCCACTTTACATCTGTCTCTTCACTTGGCAGATCCTTTAATTATATATTTTGGTCAATCTGTTCTTCCCGATGTGAGAGGGGATGCCATACATGAGACAACATCTGCCGAGGTATGTCACACGACTTCCAACATCTGGCCGTGTTTTTGCACCGGCTGTCAATCATGCGCATTGCATCTCATACGAATTTATGTTCCCGTACAAAGGCTGAGAGCTTACATCTGGCCACGCTTACAATGAATACTTTTTTTTCTCTAAGCAGACAAACACATTAGATTGGCACTACACACAGGGATCCAGGCACACCCCGTGGTTCGCAGTCATTTCGGTCCCTTATATTGTCCATCACAGAGACACTGGCGACTGTTCAGTACCACATAAGCTCCACCCACCTACGGCTGTGATCACCTCAGCTGTCAGGTGGCATCTGCTCAAACCCCCAGCCAACAACTGTGTGCATTGCTCCTCTGGAAAAAAGAGACACCTACACGTGTTTACAGCTGTATATTTTTACGACTTCTATTTTTGCTAATTGTTCTGGTGTAAAGTTTGCCTGTAAAATCCACAGGGGGGTGTCAGGCTGCTTTGCACGGTGTGACATGGGAGCATCTTTAAAGGCAGTGTCTGACTTGTCAAGGTCCAAAACAGATGACATACAATTGCTGTCGCTGTTATAACACATAGCTGCTTTTGAACACAATACTGTCAACAAGAATACAGCAGTGTTAGAAATAATCAATAATGACATGATTGCTTAGCTGTGGATGAAGCCAGCAGTGGTTTTGAGTATAATGAAAAGATGCTATTCAAGAAGACATAATGAAACTATAGGGGGAGTGCAGAACTACAGAGCTTGGCCTTGATTTTTTGTTACAAATTACACGAGCATACATAAGTGATAGCATCTAAGCAGAGAACTGCCATTTTCAGTGCGACATAAAAGTTCTAGAAACCAACTGTTTGAGTTTGTCTGGTTCCCTGAGAAAAGCAACAGTAGTAAAAATGAACGAGCATCTACAGACCTTATGCCAAAATATGTACGGTATTAGCTAAAAGCTTATAGCACCCAGCAGATCAGGCAGATGTTCTCCTTTGCACTAGAGAAAAGTGGAGACTCATTTACTAAAAGGCTATGTGTGTGTATATTTTAATATTATGTCATATTTTTCACCTGCCAACATTACTGACGCAAATATGAAAATACTAGAGCATAACTAACCCACCTACCTATCTGTGCAATGCAAATTGCTACTATAGAACTGTAGGACAGGCCAAGATGTAGGAGGAATTCGCACACAGTCATCCAAACACAAACTAATGCGGTCAGGGATGCACGTGCATACACTGTCGGATGACACAGAAACCTAGAGACACAGTAGCTCTCTATCCCTAGACGCAACAATATCTCCTGTTCGTAATCCCTGGGAGTCTATTAATATTTCTGTTTCCATGGCGATCTGAGCCTTGCCAAATGTTGTAGTGATAAGAGGAGATAAGAGCAGAAGGAGCGGGGAGATAAGAGCAAGTGACCTGCAGAGATCACAGGACGAAGGGTCAGGCACCAGAGCAACACTGCGCGCACCTTCAACACTGGGTTTACCGCTAACCCCAGGACACACGCAGCAAGGACAGCTGCATCTAGACTTTACCAACTACTCAAATGGGAAACTTTCCAGGCATTTTGCTAAGAAGAAAACTTAGAGACTGTAATTTTTTATATTAGTATTTGTATTCAAAATATAAAAATACAAAAAATATATATACAAACTAATAGCAGTATAGACAAAGAGACTACAGTAAGATAATATTTCAAAAGGTAGAATAGAAAATGAATGATGTAAAATCAACTAAGTTTGAAGCTTGAATAAGCCTTGAAAGCATTTATTCATTATTAGACTGTGGCATGAAACAGAGAGAGCGCTAATATATTACTGTATTTCTGCTTTCTGATATTGGATGAGGACTGTGGTATGTCTGTGTTATTACAGAAAAATTAAATGTCACCTTGGAAACATCACATATTAACAGCCAGAATAGATGCACTGTACTATATAAAAGCCTTTAATCTGAGAGCCTGCTTGTCTGCGCTCTACTGTGTGTCTAGTCTTACCTGCTTGTTGTACTTCTGCGTGCCTGTCTTGTAGCTGTAATCGGAGTACTGGTCTGAGCCAGTGGAGTTGTCGTCTCCTCCTGTTCCGACAAAGGTGTTGGCGGCGGGCAGGTCCTGCACGGCCTGGTGCTTCTGAGAGGCTGAGGGCGACTGGGCCTGCAGTTGGATGGAGGGCAGGGGGGAGTTGGAGCGGTAATGCCGGCCTATGTCGGGGCTGCCCGGTGAATATGTCAGGGGCAGGTGTATTCTCGGGCTATCGTTGACTCCATCTAGATTGAACTTTAAACTCTTTTGAAGACTGACTTCTTCGTCCTCACCCAGTGGTTTAGTAGACTTCTGGGGCTTCCCCTTTCTGCCTCGTTTGCCTTTGGTGTTCTTGGGTACCTGCTTGGGTGCATACAAGTCTTTTGTCTCCTTCTTGCCTGCCTGGTAGCCACTCTTAGTCTCTCTCTGAATGCGGTGGCGGATAAAAACAACCACCAAAATCAGCATGACAACACCTGCCACACCAGCGAGACTCCCAAACAAAATATTGCTTCGCTGTGCAGCAAATCCATTGTCAGGATCACCTGCAATGTCTCTGTCCAGTGGAGTGTAAAGGCTGTGCCCGACCAAGGCCTCCACTAAGCTGACATTTGAAATGGTCTCGTTCACATAGATGTGCACCAGTGCAGTGGCATGGCGTGCTGGCTTTCCCCGGTCACTCACTCGGACTACTAAGCGATGCAGTCCGCCGTGCTTTCGGGTCATCTCTTTTGCTAGAGTGATTTCTCCGCTGGTGGGGGAGATGCGGAATAACTGATAAGGATTACCTCCAGCAATGCTAAAAACCAAGTCCGCATTAGGCCCATTGTCCAAATCCTCAGCTTCCACTATCTCTACATGACTATCAGGGGAAGCCAGCGGAGACAAGCGCCGGAAAGAGGAATTAGAGGGCTTTGTGACAACTGGATCATTATCATTTTCATCAAGAACATTAATAGTGACTCCGACATATGAGGACCTAGGGGGCTCTCCTCCATCCACTGCTTTAAGCCTAAAAGTGTAACTACTTTCTTTCTCTCTGTCAAATGAAATGCTAGAGAGGATGGTGCCTGTTCCATTTTGCACTACAAACTTCCCCCCATCTGGCTCCACAGAGAGGTGGATATGAGCATTTTCACCTTTGTCCACATCCATGACTGTCACCATGCCAACCGGGCTGAGAGGAGGCATGTTTTCCAACACTGAAAAGCTATAGCCACTAAGCATGAACTTGGGGTCATTATCATTACGGTCGAGGACTTTTATGACAACTGTAGCTGTCCCTTTGTGCACAGGGGAGCCCTTATCAGCAGCAGTCACTCTAAATTCATACCTCTCTTTGTGTTCACGATCTAGAGGGCTCCTGGCTCGCACCTCTCCGGTGTTGGGATCGATTTCAAACAGACCTTTGATGGATGAGTCTCCCAAAATGTTATAGACAAGCTCCGCATTAGTGCCACTGTCTGCGTCTGAGGCGGTAACATCCAAAACCTTTTCACCGGACTGGTTCTCTTCAGCAAACTCCACTTCGAACAACGTCGGGGAAAATATTGGAGAATTATCGTTCACATCCGTCACTTGGACTTTGAGAGAATTCGTACTTGACAGAGCAGGGTTTCCGGAGTCGACAGCCACAATTTCAACTCTGTAGTCTCGAACTCTTTCATAATCAAGAGGAGTAGTGGTTTGGAGGAAGTATTTTCTCTTATTGTCACTGGACGAATCACTGGCCGGACGCAACTGAAATGGCACATCTCCGGCGACCACACAAGTCACCACTGCATTCTCCCCTTCATCTTTGTCGGACACTTGCACCAAAGCCACAGCCGTACCAACTGGCATGTCCTCGGAAATATTGGCCATCCCCTCACTGTGAGTCACCAAACCAATTCCCCGAATCTCCACGGCTGGAGCATTGTCGTTCTGGTCAGTCACTTCGATGGTGACGAATGTTTTAGAACTCTTAGGTTGAGGGCCCTTATCTTTGGCCACCACGTAGAATGACAAGCTGCTGATTTCCTCCCTGTCCAGTGGACCTTTGACATAGATTACGCCACTGGAGCGATCGATGCGCAGCAGCCTGGGAACAGGGTCCACTGCCTGGTGAAGGGTGTACTCGATTTCTCCATTGGGGCCCATGTCAGAGTCGTTTGCTTTGACCTGGAACCAGAATGAGGGTGTGTGGTTAGGGGTGATAGATCAAACATTCACAAGAAAATAATAAGAATTTTATAAAACTTTAAATTTGACAAAATAATCTAAAGACACCTTCAATGATGTAATCCTATTCACTGTTCTTCACTGACAAACTTTTTCCTTATAGCTTTTTATTTTCTTTAAGATACTGACTAAAGCAAAACTTACAGTTGATTAAGTAGGAACTTGAGTGATTATGATACTAAATGAGCAAATTTTCTGGTTGAGGGTCAATTACTCTTTTATTTCTAAGATAAGAATAACATATACAACAGCAAATGAGACAGAAGCGTAATGCCATACTTTAGAAACTAGAAGTTTATCTCCACAAATACAATTGTGTAATCACCTTTACCAGAGACCTGACCCAGTGTGTATATATTTTTTCAATCTAGTCTTGATCTTTTGATGTAGTTTGACACAACATGTATGTTTTATTTAGTTTTATTTATAGGAGACATTGACTTCATATTCTACTGGACTTCTAAATATTACATACAGAAAGTGAGAGAGCTTTGTCAAGTCTTGCAACAGAATTGATAAATCTGAACTGAACTCAGCAGGGAACTGGCTTTCATGTACAGGTGTATTTTAAAACTACTGTTATTTCTGTCTGCATTTTTTTCTCTCTGATTTCCTTTTATGTGGTTAAATGCCCTAGTGGAAATGTTCAATAGCAAGTATAAGCAAGATATTTGGGCAGCTCAAATTCTCCCAAGAGGATTTTACTCCCACACTCGCATATATGTCTGTCATCATTTTGCCACTATAATAGAGTATAAGTGATAAGCGGCGCATGCACCAGTTATGCTTTAATTCAATAATTCAAGCAGAAGTCCCTTTTTAAAATTAGAGATGTAGAGCTGTGCATTACTCAATTTAAAATTCAGACACATGAGTCAACAAGAGCTGCGGCCTTGGTTTAGCAACAGCTGAATACTGATGAATAGTTTAGGGATTCTGAGGCTATATGTTGTGCTGTGTATGTCTGTCACACGTTGCGAGACTGAGTTGGGTCAGCTCTAACACAAAATAGTCCTTATACAAATTTTCACTGTTGTTTTTGTATTTGTTATTTATGTCAAATGTAAAGTAATTAATTAAAATTCCAATTTCAATGAGTCATTACTACAGTTATATTATTCTTTGGCTACTAGGCTACACTGGACTAAATCATACAAGGTGAAATGTTCTGAGAAGTGGAGAGCAACATTTGTCTCTGTTGAGTCATGACTCAAAAGACAAGTTGCCCTGCATGTAGACTGCAAACCCAACCCCTAGGCCATCTGCTAGGGCAGTTATAAGTATTTCAGTATTACCTGCAGCACAGAGTGGCCCATTGGACTGTTCTCCGAGACTTCAGCTTCATAAGTAGACTTTTCAAACTTGGGAGAGTTGTCATTTGCATCAGTCACGACCACTCTGAGCAGGGCACTGCTGTAGCGCTGCGGGTTCCCTCCATCCACTGCTTTAATGGTGAGATCATAGGAATCCTTTAGCTCCCGGTCTAGGTTGCCCAGAACAATGAGCTGTGGCAGCTTCTCTCCTCTGTCCTCAGCCACTTGTAAACCAAATAGAGTGGCAGCGTCCAGCCCTGCAGTCAGGGCATAATCGGCCACTCCGTTTCTCTCCGAGTCCCTGTCGGTGGCAAGAGGGATGGAGAAGAGCGCTCCCATCATGGTGTTTTCAGGCACAGAGATGGTGAGCACAGAAGAGGGAAATTGCGGGGTGTTGTCATTGATGTCCTGCACCTCGATGCGTCCCTCGATGAGTCTGGGGCTCTGGTTCTGAATCAGGTCAGTCACTGACACTTCAAACTCCAAGTAGCACAGCTTCCCCTTGAGCAGAGTGCGGCAGTCCTTCAGCGTCTCTCGGTCTATGGGGATCTCAGTGGTGAAAATATCTCCTGTCTTTCCATCCACACGCAGGTAGGGGGCGCCCACCTCCAGTTTGTACAGATGCCCCGAGTCTGGCAGGCCCTGGTCTGCGGCCAAACTGCCGATCAGGGTGTTGGGCGGCTGCTCTTCGGGCACTCTGTACAGGATACTGCCTCTGACCGCTCCCCGCAGCAGCAGCAGCGCACACAGCACAAGGCCACACTGGAGGTCCATTAGGTCATCAGAATGTCTGCCTGCAAAATAACAAGTGTCTGTTAGAACACTGAGCCCAAGGAATACATCATGCTTCATAGTAATTATTTAAGTACAAATGAAGAGGGAAATAACAGGACTGTGCTGGTGCTGAAGGCTAAACAAATAATTTACCCACAGAAAAAGGTCTGTCTTCATTTTATTATATACTAGGGCTAAGGCAGTAAAATTAACTGTATTTGTCAATACATTGTACCAACCTACAGCAAGCCTGTGAGCGCCGCATAATAATTAAACAAGAAGAACAACAAAGGGAAAGAGGATTCTTTAAAAAAATACAATCACTGCAATAACACAGCATGGTTTCCGTTTTATCCCTAAGCTTCAGTAACTTCAATGGATGTCTCAGCCTTTACAAATTTCTGTTGGAAAAAGAAATTATATCTTGTGTGCTTGCACAAAACAAACTTGAGGGCCGATGTGGATTGTTGCAGCTGCCTAATCAAATAAAAATGTAATATAAAATCTTGGAGATCCCATATAGCCTGGGAGACTCATTATTTGAATATTACACTGCACATTTAGCGGAAACTAATGTAGCCTAAAATAATGTATAGTTTACAGAATATCCTCACCAAATCTGTATAAATAAAGACAGAAATGAGCCATCCAAAGCTGCTTTATCGTTACAGAGGTGGCAGAACAATACAAGCTCCAGCACTAAGGGCCATAAAGCCAATGAGGCTATTCCTCATCATGCAAATAGTGCAACTCAGCCATTATCAGTCTGCAACAATGCACTACACAGAGCGCCCTGCACCCCCTGCTACTGGCTAACTTAAACACTCTAATCTTTGTGTTTGATTTTGAACCTTTCAACTCTGTAATTATAAGCCATTATTTGACGGTCTTCTTTGATCAGGATTCCCTACAGCTAAAGAAATGTGCCTTTTTTCATGCTGGAACAATTTAAACCATAATTTCCTCAGTGTGAGAGTGCTCCGTGTGAGTGAGAGAAAGTGCTGAGTTTTATTGGTAATTAAAATGGGAACAGACAGTGAGGTTAAATATCAAGGTTCAATTCTCTGGGTACATGTGGCGGCTATATTTTATACTTGTTTTAAATATGACCAATGATTCAATAGATGGCTTTTTCTGTTGTATTGTACTTGATATAAAAAGGTGCAGAAATCTTAACATTCATTTGCGTGGGCAGTGTGAAGTCCACAACTGTTCTGGTCTTATGTTTCACTACAGACAGCAGCATGTTACAATCAATTCTCTATTGATTTTCAGCTCAACCACTTGCTGCACTGCTTGTATTTTCAAGCATCCATTGTAATGTTATATGTCATGCTATAGGGTACTTTTGACTACTCCTATTACCTACGTGAAGGTGTTAAATGTGAATTAAGTGAATATTGTTTCATCTGTTAATGGTACATGATGGAACATTTTTGGTGGGAGGTCCATCATCTGTGTGTCTCTAAGGAGATATTTTTGCTTGTTATGTGGTCATTAATAAATAAATCTGATTCAGATTTTTGAAGGTTTTAGAGCAATAAAATGTATGTAGGATTACGCTTTTACTGCTGTATTGTGGTACATTTCATGCAAAGCCTTGATCTTGATCTCCATGAGTCAGCAGATGGCAGCCCCTAGCAGAAAAGTTACCTCGTGCATTTAAACTTTTTTTTTCTTTAAAAATTTAAACACATTGGCACGGCAATTGTCCCGTGAGGATTATTAGACAAATTGAAGTCTGGCAAAATTATATGTATTAAAAAATAGATAATATCTGTAGCCAGAAAGACAAGTGTCTCAATAAAGAAGGGAGAGAAGTTAACTGCTATAGAGTTTCCTGCTTTAAAATACTTTACATTTAAAACTGTTAGCAAATCTGACTAAATCTCAATGTGCTCTCCAACCTTATGTTCATATTTGCAAGCTCCCTGTAGCTCTTAATGGTAAACCACAACAACAACTGTGATCACACGGGTACTTTAACTATGAAACTGAACATACTTCAGGCATCTTCCAGGCAT
Organism: Boleophthalmus pectinirostris; assembly: GCF_026225935.1. NCBI lineage: Eukaryota > Metazoa > Chordata > Actinopteri > Gobiiformes > Gobiidae > Boleophthalmus > Boleophthalmus pectinirostris. The sequence continues at coordinate 21,032,952 of NW_026571018.1, read as the reverse complement.
GTCTCCTACTGGCTTTTTCTACTTCGCACCATGCTCTTAAAATACACCATACATCCAGGCTCCAAAGAAAGCAAATGCAAATGAGTACTTTTAAAGACCATTTACCTCATATATGACTATTGGGGTTATCAAAAGTATCAAAACCCAGGTACTAAACGATGCTAAAATTAGTATCAAAACTAGATTCTCATTCAATAATATCAAAATCATGTTTTACATTTTAATATTGTGACAACTAGGTCTATCATGATAAATACTATATCGTTCAGTGTTTGGAATTAACTGAATACATGTACAGTAATTGTATTCCAGTACATTACTTTTTCATTTGGTGGTATTCGTAATAAAGTTACTTTTCTAAAAATCAAAGGAATACATTATTTGATCGTGTAATTTAGGCTTCAAACTGCACCCAATCAGTGATAAAAATAGACAGCTCTGCTCTTGTGGTGAGGGCATGTGTGATTTTTCCATCTCCAATTAGTGATAGAAAATGCATAAAAAATTGTGAAACAAACATAAGATGTTATGTTGCACCTTTACACTATTATCTAAATGCAACTCAGTGTAAAAGTATTCCATGTATTCAGAATACAGTACTCAGATTGGATCATGTATCAGAATATGACACAAATTACATTTTAATGCAGGTATTCTGTATTCTCTCAATATATGAAAGGTGGAACTATATTTTGGGGGGTTCGACAACATGCACACTTTTTCTTTGTACTATGACTCATACAGATGCAACTTAAGTACTAAAGTGTTTCATTCTGCTGTTTATTTATTGCAGCTCATGATTTATTTATTCATTTTTTTATTTTTATTTTTTTTTACAATATTGTTCATTCAGAATAGTTTTTGTAGCGTAAATTTGTTCTTGGGTTTTTGAGTCAGTGGCAAAAATTAAGTACAATATCATCATTTATTGTCTGTATTTTTAAGCAATACATCACACTTCAAAATGTGTTATTGTTGGTGACAGGTCAAGTGACAACACTGCACACTACAATACAGTTAACACATGTGCAAGAGTGCAATGGGGGCAGCCTATATGTGAAATTATCACTGAGCCTGAATGAGTACATTGTGCATCACAGGAAGCAATGTTCCAAAGCACTGCAAAACCAAATGTGTGTAGAAAAAGTTGAGTCATGAATCCTGAATATTCCCCAATCCAATCCAATAAAATATCCAATTTCTTGTGAATACATTAAAAATGGAAGTGCTGGTTATTGATGCACTAATTGCTTAGTTATCGACGTGGTCCTTTTTACATTTGCAGGGGGAGTGTGTGGTCAATGTGGCGGAAATGGGGACTGTGTGCTTTGTGTGTTCATGTGTGACAGAGGAAAGGGCAGCAGGAGCCAAAAGATTATCCCTGGATAGAATTTAAAAAAAAAAAAAAAAAAAAAAAACACCTTCCTCATACACACCTGCTATTGATTTTGTGGTACTGGTAAAGTGGTCGGTTATAGGAAACAAACAGACAGAAAGACCTATTCAGATTTGTACATTTAATTTAAAAAGTGGATTTGACAAAATTCTTAAAGATCCTATATTACGCAAAATGGATTTTTGTGAGCTTTAACCCATGTTATAATGTTATCTCCTCAAAAATACCCAGAGCTGTGTTGTTTCATTCGCTCATGTTTGAGTAATCCTTTATTACTAATGTGTCTACATCTCTAAAGCTCAAAATGCTCTGTTCCACCTTGTGATGTCAACACCATAAACTACCACTTATCTTTAGTTCAGAAGAGACTGGCAATTCTTGGGCTGATATGATCCAAATGATTCTAGTAAAGTATATGGAATTTAAATACACAGTGAAGCACTTCCTGTATTACAACATCACCTCACAGGAACAGAGTGTTTACTGGTTTCTGAGAGAAGAACACAGCTTAAATATGCAGGATTTGTGTGTTTTTGATGAGGAAATTACATTATAACATAGATTAGAAATGAGCGGAGTATGGCCCATTTTAAAAAGCCATAAATAAGATCACATTGTATTACTTTAAAATTAGTCTGTATACAATTACGCTGTAAATAGTGTTCACAGTCCATTTCCAAGGCTAGAATACTCCTCACATGCTTTATATTTAGCTGACTTGCCAATACACACTAAAGTTAATCAGATCCTCATTTAATTTTAAAGGCTGATTAAATGCCTGTTTCATATTTTCTTTTGCACATTATCAACATCATCTCAGGTATAAGAATGACAAAAATGAAATAATTGTTACAGGGTGGCAAATTGTTTACCATAATTCAATTAAGTATTTCTTGCCATGTATAATAATTACATAATCTAATACTTATTGTTTCTCTTCCTGAAAACTGACTGTATCCACCATATGCTTTTAAAAAACAAACCTTTTTAATGCCATAATGGAGTGTTTACCCACAACTGTCCCTTGCCCATTATAGCCGATTGGAGAATGAATGGGCATGCTATTGTAGTGACATGATTGTTATGGTTGATGACACTCATGACTTAATGTCTTCCAGTTGGCCTCATGCCTGTCTTCCAGATGGCTCCGTGCCTGGCAGCCAAAGCAAATTCTGTGCTCTTTTGTTTTTTTCTCTTTTTCTTTTGTCTTGTTTACATTTACACATTAAAATTCAGGCTCCTTCTCAAATCCTAGGTTTTAGCCATTAGTCTGTGTGAATTCCTTATCTGAAGAGTATACTGACACCCGGTCTTAGCGGTGTTACCTGCAAAGCTGAGCGATCCCAGAAATATTTTATCAAAAACCCTGGACAGCATCAAATGTCTTTCCCCCTTCTCAGAGCAGCTTAAAGTGGGACTAACTTGTGGTGAGTTTTTTAAAGCAAGAGGGATGAGAGACTTTCTGTGTGTCTGCTATAGGTCCACTACCTGAGAAGCAAAACGGATGATTTAGAACTGCTGAACACAACCAGGAATGACATTTCCAGCATCTCAGCGCTTTTGCACTAAAAAACTTGGTTATCATCTGCTATCCCAGATGGTGTGGTAGACCCATAAGACTACGAGCGGATTCAGGGGGGCTCTAATACACGACTCAGCAAAAACATCCAAACGGGAAGAACAAGGAGTGGGTTTTTTGGTGGTCCGGCTCGTTTATCACATATTGTCCAAGTGACCGTCATGCAAGCAGCTGCTGTCAAGAGAGAGATTATGCCTACGTGGGACCAAACGTAAGAGGACACAGGGGCTGGTGGTGTCTGCTATTCACAATCATTGTTACTTAAAGGTCCTATATTACAAAAATGTAGTCCTGTGAGATTTAAGACACGTTAGAATCTCTTCAAAAACATACAGAGAGTTGTGTTTTGTTTCATTCACACCTGTTTAAGTAATCCTTGATTATTAGGCCGTCTACACCTCTAAAGCATAAAGCGCTCTGTTCCACCTTGTGATGTCATATAGTGGAAGCTATCAAGTTAACTGCTTCCTTACCTTTAGTTCAGAGATTGGTCATTTCAGGGCTGAAATCATCCAAATTATTCTACTGACGGTGAATGGAGTTTAAAACACACAGGAGCACTGTCATGTATTACCACATGACATCACAAGGAGTGTTTTCTGTTTGAGAGAAGAACTCATCCTAAATATGCAGTTTTTGTGTGTTAAACAAGTATGAATGACACAAAACACAACTCCGGGTATGTTTTTGGTGAGGAACACTGTAACATACATGTGAAAATAGCGTAATATGGGTCATTTAATTGTAAAGTCTACAGAGTTTTTGTTAATAAAGTGTCATATGGGAGAAAAAATTTGGTAATCTGGATGTTTAGACATACAAACATACATAACTCCCATTATTGTTCGGCAGTTTATAGTTGAGTCTTCTTTTAAATGCCAGTTCTGGATGTTTAGAGGGCCCAGTGAATCCTGATGAACATAACTGCAACGCCAATAGCTCTCAAAAGAAATTAAATAAAACTGTACACTAAAAACAGCAAATAGTCACAAGTTTAATTAAGGGCGCAGCTCCAGATAGTACTCCACTAGTCCTCCTCCCTCTGCTATGTTTGATCAGTCGACTCCACACTATAATTCCACACAACTATTAGTTCCGCTGTTACACTTCATTCTTACAAAATCATTATAACAGCAATTGCTCCTAGGCATCTTCTAATGCTTAGAAATGTATTTCTTTCTAAAATGAAGACATCCGTAGAGAAAACTTTATGTCTAAGCATCATAGCTGCGCTCAGCCCATCACTGCATGCTGTGATCACGTATCGCTCCAGATGGTTCAAACACAGAGTAAAGCTGAGGGCAGCCTGCACCACCGTTTGGCCCTCAAAGACATCCAAACTGCCTGCTAGTTCATGTGGAGAGAGTTTTTAACTTCCCAAACGGGGTGCTAGCCATGTGTTACATTTACTTCAGCACGTTAGACGTAACTACTACTTTTCATACCTGTTTTGTACTTTCAATATTTGATATTCTCATTGATGGGCATTTTAATTCTCTACTGGTTTCAAAGTCAAAAAATTATATACCATTTACTCCATAGTATTTGTAATTTTTTGTTTGTATTTTAAGGATTTTTTGTTTTAGCTTGAATAATTCTATCACCTTTTAGTTTCACATGATACAATTTCAATAAGCACTACTTTTTCTTAAGTGACATTTGTGGTAACGCTTTTGGATGCTGTAGTCATGGCAACCATCCTTCACCCACACAGACATCTCAGGACAGACACCAGGGACAGAGTTGGACAGTACCCAGCTAATATGAACCATCGGGGGTGCCAGGTCTTAGCACCGGAGCAGATTATGGACTGGAGGTGGCTTTGTGAGTCATCCCCAGCATGGCCCTCACTCACAGCAGACCCAGGACCTGCAGGAGAAACTCGCTCAGGCCCTGTGTCCTCACCTGCCGCTTCACCTGCCGCTTCACCTGCCACTTCACCTGCCACTTCACCTGCTGCTGACCTCTGTAGTTAGTGCTGGCTCTGAGGAGAGACAGCCTGAAGACTCCTGTCACTTCTCCTGATGCTTCAGCTGAAATATAGATGTGTGGTGTTTGCGGTATGGGCCGCTGCTGTCAGTAAACTGAGGGGACTGACATAGTATCTAAAGTACCATTATACATTTATACTATGGGATTTTCTAGGGATGGTCAATAATAATAATAATAATAATGCCTTACACTAGTGACACACTTTACAGGCTCAACAAAGCCTCTCAAAGTGCCACAGTGTAGTCATTACTTAGGAATATTAAATTTAAGTAAGTAATTCTGGTACGGAATTGATTTGTGGAGGAAAATGAAAAAGTATAGTAATAGAGGGTACCTTTATCCAAAAGACATGCAAAAGAGAAACTCATTCAAATCATAATTTTCAATTTGCCAATGAGCAGCTTGTGTCTTCTTAATCAAGATGTCTATTGCCAATCCTGTCACAGTAAAAAGCATGTGGTTTAGAACAGAGTTTAGACTTTGGAAAGAGAAATAGGAAATTTTAGAGTTGGTTAAAAAATGTTAGATGGCAGTGATTAAGCCTGTCTTGTGTATGTTTAGGAAATAAAGTTCTGAATATGTTTTTTTTTAAAACTAAATAAAATCACATTGAAAAGTGATGACGATTGAACAATATGAGAAAGCAGAAGCCCTACTCTACACTGCCCCTAGTGAGCGAATGTGAGAGTCAAAGATCCTGTATTGATTTATTTAACTTTTGGATAGCCCAAAACCACAACAGTCACCTCCCGGGGAATGACAAAAGGAAAACCACGCAAGAGCCAATTAGGTCAATAAAAATACAAGCAGATTGGCCAACTTTTCACAGGAAACAAACAAATTGTCCCAAGGCACCTCCCGTACCCTGTGGAGAATTACAGCCCAGCAAACCAGTAAATTAGCTTCTATTCTCTACTAACAGTGACTTAAGGGAGAAATAACAAGCAACTAATTATTTTTTGAAGTGTCAATCATAACAATATTCAAATACAGCAGTGATGGGCTTAATCAAATGAGAAACTTTAATCTGTGTTACTGTAAAAAACAGGCCTGTCAAGATAATCACTACTTATCATTCAATATACGTATGTTAGATGGAACAAAAGATTTTAGAGGTCAATATTTATCATGTGGACTTTTTCTTTGTACTTGTGAGAAACTTTTGGGGTATTTTTCTGTACTGTGATCAGATTTGAGCTGTGGAGCGTTGAATGAACAGGCACTGTGGTTCATTACAATACAAATGAACTACTTGAAGGTGCATTGTGTAACTTTTCTGGAGGCGAGTCCATCAACTGCTTTTCTCCGTGTAGATGTTATTGCTTTGTCTGGAATGTTTCACAGTATGGTATTAAACCTTACTATCTTCATGGAGCCCAAACCCGACCAAGTTACAGGTCAGATCTGTGAAAAGGCAAGCCCACTCAGTCACAATGCCTTTTTGTAGATCTTTTTGAGCTATAAAATAATTTCTAATTTGATAAATGTTAGGTAGAGCTGTTTAATGTCACACTGACATCTCCATGGAGAAAAACATTTGATGGATCCTCCACCAGATTATTTTTCTTTCTACTATTTATGTATTGCAGTTTGCAGTATATTATACATTTAGAATAGTTTTTGGGGATAACCCTGCTATAGGGTTATAGCCGCATAAATTTGTTTCAATATTGTCATTTAACGTATCAGACATGTCAAACTGAGATAGATTTGGCCCGCGATATAATTATATTTGGCCCATGAGATCCTATCAGATATGTATTAGAGCCTGCCGCATACAGATAGGTTATAGAGATATTTATTTAAAATGTTGTTATTATTTCATATTCTTGTTCTGGATTCAATGTTTAAGAAAAACTATTATTAAACATTTATTTTAATAAGAAAATGTCTCAAAAGAAGAGAAAACATGCAGATTTTGTTGAAAAGTTTCAATAAATATTTAGTTTCACCCACAACTTGGCCCTCTGTGAATTTGAGTTTGACACCCCTGGTCTATATTTTCTTCAACAATATATCCTATTTCATCATTTGTTATCGTGACAGGAAAAGCAAAATGCAGTCATTAATATCTGATTTTGTTTTTACTCGTCACACTACTAAGATTCAAATCCCGTTCCCCTGCCCCGCATTTCAAAGTCCCATTGGCAGCTGCGCATCATCTCCACAACACACTCACCTGCACAGAGCACCACCCAGCTGACGCAACCTCCTTTCCCAACAGTTCAACTTCTTCTAGTCAAAATCAATCACCCACTTCAAAGCACAGCGTTAGTTTCGAGAAAACAATTCCTAAAAAAACACTTTCCTGAAATATTGCAAACTCCATAGACTGTGGTTTGTTTTTGTCAGACACAATGCAGGAGCTCAGCCTGTACCCCTTGGCCCCTGGGGTATAGACTCCCGTTCATCCCTTCTGACTTCAAGACGCCTTCCCCCAAACTTCACTGTGAGTTTTGCCAAAAGCCTTTCACACCACAGGCACTTGTCAAACTGTCTGCAGGTATGTTGACATTTTTTGGGTGGGAGAAAATGGATAAAATGAGGTTAACTTGAGCTTTTTAGGCTAAATATGAAGATAGTTTTATGTTTTAATGTAATTCTGTTTCATCAATAAGCTTCTCTATTTGGGTGAATTAATATCACTGCCAGGTCTTTGAAAGTTTTTGTGAAAAAGGTTGTCTCAGAGCAGGATTCATTCTATCCTTTATCCTCCCTTTGCTCCTCTCAGTCACAGGTGGTTTGAACCAGGCATAGCAGCTTTGGGTTTCAAGTGGGGAACACCCAAGACAAATGCAGATTTAATGCGAGACAAAGATAGAAAAGACAAAAAAATCACCTCTATCCACTAGGGGGATCACATAGCAAGTCAGAAGATATGGAGAGGGTTGTCAAAAGTATCCAAATTCAAACACTAATCACTAGTATTGAAAATAGATAGATAATGTGTGTGCATCAACAAATAAATAAATCAAATAAACAAAATTTTACATTTCCTTAAGAGTTTCAGAATGGTCTTGTGCTTTATTAGAACATGAGATGATGCTGTATAATAAAGAAAGTACTACTACACTACACTATTGAGCGTTTTAAATAACAATATATAGTCCAAAGTTCATTTTTATGTGATATCGAAATTGGTTATCAAGTACTTTATTTAGTACAGGGATTAAAAAAAAAAAAAACACTAACAATGGCATTTTTATTTGTAGTTATTTGGGATAGTTTAGGTTTGGTTTAGTCTTTTCAGTGTGCATATTGTAAGCAACTCCAGGAGCGTTAAGATTTGAGAAATATGAACTGATTGCAGGTAGATAATAGGCAACATATTAATACTTACTAGAAGTATAAATGGGTATAGACTAGCCTATAATTGCAGGGTGCCACATGTGTGCTTCTCCTGTTACCATAGAGACAGACTATCTGGTGACTGAGTCAACACAGTGACTGACCGGGTGACATTTGCTCTTTAAATCCAGCGCTCCACAGGTCCAGCGCAAATGACTGGAGCCCGCAATGAGCTGGAGGCTGTAATAGTAAATTACCACGATGTCAAAAGGTTGTGCGTAGTGACAGACAAATATCAAAGTTGTTTCAAAATGATATGTATGAAGCTGGTAATAAAACCTTGATGTTGTATTGCTGTGATGGGGCTAAATGTCTTGTCTTAAATAACAATCACAGAGCTGGGATCCCCACTGTAGGATGTGCTGTGCTGCTTTGCCCGGGTGTGGAAAGATAACAGATGATTTAATGATTTTCCCAACTGATGCGATTTGATATATTGGCTGACTCTGCGCCTTTAGCTAGTATAACAGGTAAAATCCATTACACTCCAGTGCCATGATTTATGACGGCTTGTATCGCAGCTATGGGTCTCCCTTCAGATGATCTACCAATAGAATTTACTGCAAAATGTTTCGCTGCTGTACACTTTTAGCGCCTGGGAGGGCTGGTGAGAAAGCAAGTGGCCTTTGGCTGCAAACACTTGCTAAGTGCATGGCCATTTCAATAACTTGTCCATGTAGGCAACTCCACATCCCGAAATACCGTTTGAGGGTCACAACTTGCAGCAGATGCCTTTAAGCAATAGCAGAGGTTAAAACTGGGCTATGTCCCAGCATTCACTCAGGTTGCACACTTTTTAGTTCTCTTCAGCACTAGTGGATGTGACTAAAACTAAAGTCGACCTAAAGCTTTCACTGGTAGAACGACCACTTTATCAAATACAGAAGAAATAAAGTAAATATTTTTCCATAATGCTTACAAAAAGGCACGCGACAAAACAAATGTACATGTGCCACAGCTGATGCTACTGTGCAAAACCTCAGTATCCAGGAAACAACAGGAACAGGGCAGAGTTCACTGCTGTTCAACTCTCATCATGGCATGTTAATTCAATTACAGGAGTGGAGATACACACAGAGGCAGTGAAGGCAATGGAGATGTGGCTATAGAGTGAGAAAACTAGGTTATGGAGCATTTTGACGCGGTGCTTTGATGGTTCTACATCATGAGACATGCCTATGTGGAGCAGGCTATTAAAATGTGCCTGGTGGTCTGAGGAGTAAGAAACAAGAGCCCAGACACTCTCAGTGGAGCGGGCACGGCTGATTTACCCGTGTGGCTGCGGAGATCAAACATTTCTCCGCCAATTATATGCAGCAATCTTTCAGCGCAACTGCGGATGACTTGTTAACATTGGCGATGGTGACGAAAAACGTGTGATACATTTGCGCACAAAATAGTTTCTCCTGAGCAAACAGCTTGAAATTTAATTCCGCTAATATAGGCAATTACAGCGATAGTTTGCGCCTTCTGCAATAAAGGAAGGCGAGGCGAGAGAGTGATGAAACTGACGGGAGCACATTTTCCCTTTCAAAGAATCGGAATGATATCATAATAAGTAATTAGGTTATCGGCAATAAATTTGGCACTTAATGACACAAGGCGTATTTCTCACGAGCGTCTAAGGCTGTTAATGACCAAGTGGAGGCAAGAGGTATTTCACTTTTACGGCATCTCGCCATTTACGCACCATTTTAGCAGGTTGCACATCCAGTCCACAGTGGGCTTTCTGTCACAGCAGCCTGTCAACCTGTAACACCAAACAGCTGCCGCGATTCGCCTCCCCTAGCTATTACTAAGTGCACGACTGGCAACTTGTAGCGTTTAGCTGGAGCCAAAGGGGCGCGTATTTGGTTTAAATCAAAGTTATCAAACGACTGAAGAGTACAGATTCCAAGAAAACTTTTAATGGTTCGTATCAGGCTGTGAAAGTGCTGTTACCTGAAAGAGGGACTTGTCAATCCGTGTATCAATTACTCGCCTCCGATATCCGCCGGTGATAACACGGGCTCGCGTCCAAAGCCCTCAAACCTCTGTCACAGTACGGCTAGCCAAATAACTTCACTGGCAATATCCATTCAACGGACCGAGTAAGTTCCCTTGCAGTAAAATTCAACAATCCGGTCTTCAAACGCGCTTCAAGACGTGTCGTGTGTAGCTCGTGTTTCTCTTAAAGCTGACAAACGCAGTCTCCAAACGTAGGCACAGCGCTGCGTTCCATGTCCACTCCTTTCATTCAATGCTCCACAGCCAAGACGTGCACTGGCTGGCGCATCCCTTCAGTCCAAGTTTCTCCAAATGCTCTAAGTAGCTAAAAAGCGCGCTATGCAAGGAAGCCTGAGACCAAACAAAAACACATGTCATTTCCAGTTTCCGTCAATATCTTACGCGCAGCTTTCTTCAAATAAGAAGCCCATCTGAAGCATTTCCAGAGAGCAAGTGGCGAGATATTATGTGTAGGTTAGTTGCTCCGCTCGCCTCTCTCCTCTTCCTCTCTCTCGCTGCTCACCAAAGCGTGGGAGGAGGTGGGGCCGCCATCCACCGCAGCAACTTCACACTCAACAGCACATTACCCCGGCCTGCCTACCACGAAATTGTGTGATTCCTGCAGTTTAAGACGATCACATCAAAGTGGGTCACCTCAAATTGAAAACGATTATCAAAACGTGTGGCAATTTCAAAAGCGTACGCCGCGTATTATTGCTTTTCATATGCGCCCCTCCGTATGTGGAATAGAAAGACATGTCGCGCTGACATGTGTCTTAATAAGATGTAACAGGTAGCGTGAACTGGCCGTTTACTTGTTGATATGCATTGCAATGGGGGCTAAATAAGTAGCCTTAAAATGGAAGCCAGTCTGGTCGCTAGTTGTTCCTTTGGCGCCATCCGCAGGCGGTCTGTATATTGCAAGAGAGGAAAGAGGAGAAGAGCGGATGCTG